>NW_024500517.1:86892-94841 GCF_017590055.1 Onychostruthus taczanowskii
CTCTGCTGCGGGAAGGAGCTGAGGATGGGCCCGGGGAAGGTGACCACCGAGGCCGGGGGCTGGATGACCACCGTGGAGTCGGGGCACTGGCGCACGCAGGGCTCGTTGGAGGTGTCAGCCAGAGGGGCCGGGGTGGCCACCCCGCAGCTGGGGACACACAGGCTGTTGCAGGACATCCTTGGGTTCGGCTGGCAGAGCTGCAAGACAAGGCACAGCCGCGGCTCACGCCGAGCACTCGGCACACAAAGCCCTGCTGCTCTCGCCCGCCTGCAGCCCGTGTCCCAGGGCTCGCTCTGGCTCTTCCCAGGTATTCTGAACCAAGCCCGTTCCATCTAAATGCCTGCTCACAACCCTTGCTGCCCTCTCCATCCCTGAATCTTGCTGTCCCATGGGAACTTAGAAGACTTTGGCATCCGAAGGAGCAAAGTCCTCAAGTTTCCCAAGCCCTTGGTCGCCTGGTAGAACCCAAACCACCCAACTCTGCTCTAGGAGAGCAAGAGGGGCCCACAGGCAAGGGTTCTTCCAAAAAGCCCCAGACAAAGATTCCATGAGAAAGCCATGGTTGAAGAAGGAAAGAGGAGAGAAGGCTTGCACTTACCAAGGTGATAAGACGAGTCAAGTGGTGGAAGGTGGATAGAGCTCTGTGGAACTTCTGGACCTTTTATACATCTCCGAAAGGGCCTGGGGCATCAGGAAAGGGAGCGGTGGCAAAAAAACAAGCAATTAGGAATTCAAGCTGACAAGCTTCATCAGAGAGATAATGTTGCAATACAATTATACACCTCAGCATCAGGGAGATTGGTGTGGAAACGTGCCCTGGACCGATGAGAGGGGATGGGAGGGACAGCCGTGGCCCATCATTAGGTGACAGACTCGGTGCTGCTGGAGCTCAGCTCACAGCCTCAGTAAACGCTGCTCTGTCCCTAATCCTTCACTTTGCTTACAAAGAATCTCAAGCATCCTTTGGGACACTGCTGTGCCCGGCTCCACCACCCTGAGCCCCAGCCCGGCCGTGCCCCTGAGCCAGCCGTGCACAGCAGGGCCTGGCCTGGGCCAGCCTGGCTCTGGGGGGCTCGGCCAACATCCCCTGGGCCAGCCCTTGGCGCCAGCTGGGCAGTGCAGACCCTCCAGCAGGGCCCAGCTCACACACACGGGCCGGGAGGAGCCACAGGGACCCTTCGGCTCCTCCCGTGCTGTCCCCTCTGTCACGGCTGGCCCGGGCTCTGTCCCACCGCTCTCCCCCTTCCCTGGGGCTTTGGGGTTCCACCAGTGGGATCTGCCCCCTCTGCGGGGCCATCAGGGATAACTGGGACATGCAAACCTCAACGTCCTCCAGAACACCAAAGGGGCAATTCACAGTCGTGTCAGGGGACCCCAAAACCTGGCCATGAACATTTCTGCTGGCACTGGCAGCCGGTGGGATTTGGGAGACACGCCGAGAGTGGCTTCTCCTTTGCCCACGCTGCCGCTGCCTCTGTTTACCAGCCCGTAAAAGGCCGGTAATGACAGGGGTGATGACTGGGACAGCACTTCAAAGCTGCTGCAAGATTCCTGGAATTGCTCTCTGTAAGCAAACTGAGGGATTAGGGACAAACAAGGGTTTATTGGGGCTGAGAGCTGAGTGAGCTCCAGCAGCACCGTGTCTGTCACCTAATGATGGGCCACGGCTGTCCCTCCCATCACTTCCTTCGTGTCCAGAACACGTTTTCACGCCAATGTCCCCAGTGAGGGGATGCCATGGAATTATCTTGCAACATTATCTCTCTGATGAGGCTTGTCAGCGTGAATTCCTAATTACTCGGGTTTTTTGTCACCACCCCCTTTTCCTGAAGCCCCAGGCTCTCTGGGGTGTATAAAAGGGCTGAGCTTCTTCCACAGCTCCATCCGCACTTCTCCACTTGACTCCTCTCATCACCTGGGTAAGTGCAGCTCTCCGAAGCCTCTTGGGGATCTCTCTCTGTCTCCTTCCCTGAAATTCCTCCATCACACCTTTGCCTCTTTTTCCCTGGGTGTTTTCCAGAAACCTTTCCCTGTCTCAAGGATGTCCTGCAACAGCCTGTGTGTCCCTACCTGCGGGGTGGCCACCCCGGCCCCTCTGGCTGACACCGTCAACGAGCCCTGTGTGCGCCAGTGCCCCGACTCCACGGTGGTCATCCAGCCCCCGGCCTCGGTGGTCACCTTCCCCGGGCCCATCCTCAGCTCCTTCCCGCAGCAGAGTGCCGTGGGCTCGGCCGGAGCTCCCTACGTGGGAGCCGGCTCCGGAGGCGCCTTTGGAAGCCGTGGGGGCTACGGGGGCTACGGGAGCCTTGGAGGCTATGGAGGTTACGGAGGTTGGGGCTATGGAGGCCGTGGTCTCTATGGCGGCTGGGGCTATGGAGGCTTTGGGGGCTATGGGGGCTATGGCAGCTGTGGCTACGGCGGCTTGTGCAGTGGCGACCGCTTCCTCAATGGCAACTGCGGGCCCTGCTAAGCCCCAGCCCGAGCACGGCCTCAGACCAAGAAGAGCTCCAGGAGAAACCCCGGCACATCCCGACCCGACGCTCCATGGACCAAAACTCCTTAAGCATCGCCGGGCTCTGCAGCTCGGAAGCCTGGTGCCAGCTTGGGAAGCAGCTCTGCCTTGTCCCTGCCCTGCCTGAGCATCCCCACGGGGCTCCTGGTGCCTCGGTCCCAGAGACTCACCCGGGGCTGCTCCTGCTTGCCCGGCTGTGCCCAGGGCCAGGCCACGGGAAGCCCTTGGCCATGACCCTGCTCTTCTGCCCAGCCCCTCCTGCCCTCCCCCTGCAATAAAAGCTGTCTTGCATTGCAATGTTGACTCCTGGTTTTCCTTCACCCTCCCTTTTGCCGCTGCCCAGTCTCCTGGGGGGCTGCTGGGCTGTTGCAATGCCCCTGGGCAGTGCCCTGGAGCTCGGGCACAGCTGGCTCCCTGTGTCCCAGCTGGGGATGTCCAACCCGCTGGCTCTGGGGGGCTCATCCCCCCAGCTCCCCATGCTCTCCCAGCAGCAGGAAATGCACCACAACCCCAAATCCCTCGCTGATGATGGGAAAGGACCACGAGGGGCCTTTGGAAGAAATTCTTCCAAATCTTCAGCAGAAGCAGCAAAGCTGACATCACTTCTGGGACTGGGTTTAGTTGAGATGGTCACAATACAAAGCAACACTCCATTTTCAGAAGGCTTCAAACCTGATTTTATTTTAGCATGCATGCTTTCCATACATTCTTACAAAACTCATAGTTTAATCATTGGTCAGGAAAGACAAAGTGCTCATTGGAACAGGCAGTTGCAGGTTCCTCTTATTTCTCCTTTTCTTTCTTGGTTTCCCTGTCAAGAACCTTGGTAGGAAATCCTTTCAGGGGTGAACATGGATCCTCTTCTCAAGCTTCCCTCTGGCTCACAGAAGTCGCTGTAAATCCTGTCCCACACCGTGCTGGTGCTGGTCAGTCTCATGGGGATGCAGGATGAGCGCTGCCTGTCCCAGGTGTTGTGGCCTGTCCGGCTGGAGGCGGTGGCAGCTGGGAAGGGAGGAGACAGACCCGAGCAGATCTTGCCCAGTCTCCTCTCCACGCCAAGCAATGACCACAGGCTTCAGTCCCGCGGGGCTCTTGGAGGAGGAGCGTGGAGTTTCCCACCTCCCTGAGGTCCCTTCTATTGCTTATTGATATGTATGAAAATTTCTTCCTAAATTAACACCAGAAACTCCCTGGGTTTGGGATATCATTTGTTTTAAGATCATCTAGATCAGTTTTAGACAATATTATTTCATATTCTGTCCATATTATTTTATACTCTGTCCATATTATGGCAATAGTCCCATTGTACCCAATATTACCAATCTATTAAATAATATTTTAATATCGGCCATGTAATTCAGTGCGAGCAGGGGCAGCAAAGGTCACCGCGGTGTGTCCCTGAGCCCGGGGCTGTTGGAATTTCTGCTGCCGCTCCTGGGCAGGGCCGTGTCCCTGGTGAGGGGTGGGTGACACCGGGGACCCCAGGAAGGGCCTCGGCACCCGCAGAGGGGCGAGGCGGGGCCGGCAGCGCTCCAAGGAGCCGCGGTGGAACCCACAGGAGAAGCGGGAGCAGGAGGCGGTGCGGGGAGCTGGAATGTTCCAGGGGATGTGGGAAGAGCGGCAGCGCTGCTGGGGCTGTTCTCCCTCTCCCTGCGGAGCCGGGGCTGCCCGAGAGCCCCGAGCGGGGCCGCGTCCCTTGGGGGGCTCCACTGGCCCCCAATCCCCACGGGCCTGGGGCTCCAGCGGCCCTCGGGGGGGATGTCGCAAGGGCAGGGGGCTGGCGGTGGGGCCCGGGGCTCCTGAGGGGCTGCAGAGAGGAGCCGGGAGGGGTCAGGAGGCGGGCAGGGCCAGGGAGAGGTGCCGTGGCAGGGGCTGGGCAGTGTCCGGCTCGGGGGGACTCTGCTGCGGGGCTGGGGCGGCCAAGGACGGGCAGGAGGAGCCCGGGCAGCTGCCGGGGGCTCCTCGCCCGCCGTGTCCGAGCGGGGCTGCCCGGAACCCTCCCGGCAGGCGGGCCGGGCTGGGCAGCGGGCGCGGAGCAAAGAGCAGCCGAGAGCCGGTGAACATTGCAGTGCGAGGCAGCTTTTATTGGCGTGCGGGGGCAGGGGGGCGGCAGCGGAGCGGGGCCCTGGCCGAGGGCTCCCCGCGGGTCCCGGCCGCGGGCAGAGCAGGAGCCGAGCTGGGGCCGTGCCGGGAGCGGGCAGCGACCGCTGCGGGGCTCCGAGGGATGCGGCGGGGAGGAGGCGGAGCTGGGCCGAGGGATGTCTGTCTGTCTTTCTGTCTGTCTGTCTGTCGGTGCGTCCTTCCTTCGGGCCTTGGCGTGCGGGGATGGGCCGGGGGCGTTCCTGGAGCTCTCCTGGATCAGGGATGGCGCTCGGGCTGGGGCTTAGCAGGGCCCGCAGCCTCTGGGGACGCCGCAGCTGCCCCCAAAACCTCCGAATCCCCCAAGGCCGCCGGAGCCCCCACGGCTTCCAAAGGCGCCCCCGGAGCCGGTTCCCACGTAGGGAGCTCCGGCCGAGCCCACGGCGCTCCGCTGCGGGAAGGAGCTGAGGATGGGGCCGGGGAAGGTGACCACCGGGGCCGGGGGCTGGATGACCACCGTGGAGTCAGGGCACTGGCGCACGCAGGGCTCGTTGGAGGTGTCAGCCAGAGGGGCCGGGGTGGCCACGCCGCAGCTGGGGACACAGCAGGACATCCTTGAGACTGGGAAAGGCTTCTGGAAAAAAAACTGCGGGAAAAAAAAGAGGCAAAGGTGTGAGAGAGGAGTTGTGCTGAGAGAGATCCCCAAGAGGCTTCGGAGAGCTGCACTTACCCAGGTGATGAGAGGAGTCAAGTGCAGGAGTGCGGATGGAGCTGTGCAAGGAGCTCAGCCCTTTTATACAGCCCAGAGAGCCGGGGGCATCGTCCGGGGGTGCGGGCAGACCCCCCTTCCCCAATAATTACGAATTCACGCTACCAAGCTTCATAAAGTGCAGGGACGCAGAAAAATTCTGTCACCCCCCCATTGTGGACATTGGTTTGGAAATGAGTGGACAAAAGAGAGGCGCTTTCAGGGACAGCAGTGGCCCATCATTACATGACAGACACGGTGCTGCTGGATCTGAGCCCACAGCCCTAATAAAACCAGGTTTTTCCCTAATCCCTCAATTTGCTTACTTAGAAAAATCCCGGCATTTTGCAGCAGCTTTGGAACGCTGTCCCAGCCATCACCCCTGTCATTACCGGCCTTTTACGGGCTGGTAAACAGAGGCAGAGGCAGCGTGGGCAAAGGAGAAGCCACTCTCGGCGTGTCTCCCAAATCCCACCGGCTGCCAGTGCCAGCAGAAATGTTCATGGCCAGGTTTTGGGGTCCCCTGACACGACTGTGAATTGCCCCTTTGGTGTTCTGGAGGACGTTGAGGTTTGCATGTCCCAGTTATCCCTGATGGCCCCGCAGAGGGGGCAGATCCCACTGGTGGAGCCCCAAAGCCGCAGGGAAGGGGGAGAGCGGTGGGACAGAGCCCGGGCCAGCCGTGACAGAGGGGACAGCACGGGAGGAGCCGAAGGGTCCCTGTGGCTCCTCCCGGCCCGTGTGTGTGAGCTGGGCCCTGCTGGAGGGTCTGCACTGCCCAGCTGGCGCCAAGGGCTGGCCCAGGGGATGTTGGCCGAGCCCCCCAGAGCCAGGCTGGCCCAGGCCAGGCCCAGCTGTGCACGGCTGGCTCAGGGTGGCTGGTCCGGGCGCAGCCATGTCCCAAAGGATGCTCGGGATTCTTGTGTAAGCAAAGTGAGGGATTAGGGACAAACCTGGGTTTATTGGGGCTGTGAGCCGAGTGAATTCCAGCAGAACCAAGACTGTCATGTAATGATGGGCCACGGCTGTTCTTCTCATCGGTCCAGGCACGTTTGCACAGCAATATCTCCAAAAAGGCGATGACAAAGAACTGTTGCCCATCATTAGCTGTGTCATTTACCTTGTCCGCTTGAATTCCTAATTACTGGGGTTTGCCCCCACCCCCTGGACGGTGCCCCAGGCACTCTGGGGTGTATAAAAGATCCGAGGGCTCCACAGGGCTGCATCCAGCTCTCCCCACTCGACTCTGCTCATTGATCGCTGTGGTGAGTGCCTCCGTCCTCCCTCCCTCCTCTGAGCCTTCCCCGGGGAGTCTCTGGCTGTGGAATTCCCAAGGGATCTCTGCCCCTGTGGAATCCTCGAGGTATCTCTGTCCCTGTGGAATCCCCGAGGGATCTCTGTCCCTGTGGAATCCCCGAGGGATCTCTGTCCCCGCGCTCCAGCAGCTGTCCCAGGGCAGAGTTGGGGTGGTTGGGGTTCCACCAGCGGGCTCAAGGCCTCGGGGAGCCCGGAGCTTTGGACGAGGGAGTTTTTCTTCGCTGCCACGGGCAGGCAGGAGCCGGGGGTGGTGAGGGCAGCCGGGCATTCCAGGAGCCGCTCCAGCCGTGCCAGGGCTTGGCTGGGAAGGCCTGGGAAGAGCCAGAGCGAGCCCTGGGACACGGGCTGCAGGCGGGCGAGAGCAGCAGGGCTTTGTGTGCCGAGTGCTCGGCGTGAGCCGCGGCTGTGCCTTGTCTTGCAGCTCTGCCAGCCGAACCCAAGGATGTCCTGCAACAGCCTGTGTGTCCCCAGCTGCGGGGTGGCCACCCCGGCCCCTCTGGCTGACACCTCCAACGAGCCCTGCGTGCGCCAGTGCCCCGACTCCACGGTGGTCATCCAGCCCCCGGCCTCGGTGGTCACCTTCCCCGGGCCCATCCTCAGCTCCTTCCCGCAGCAGAGCGCCGTGGGCTCGGCCGGAGCTCCCTACGTGGGAGCCGGCTCCGGGGGCGCCTTTGGAAGCCGTGGGGGCTCCGGCGGCTTTGGGGGCTTTGGGAGCTATGGGGGTTTTGGCGGATTTGGGGGCTACGGCAGCTGCGGCCGCGGTTCCCGCTCCTTCGGAGGCCCCTGCGGGCCCTGCTAAGCCCAATCCCCGCCGGAGCTCAGTGCTGGCCCTGCCCGCGGGCTCCTCCAGCAGCCCCCGCTGCCTTGTGCCGCCGGAGCCGGGCTGAAGCCGCAGCCCCCGCTCAGGGCCGGCCCAGCAGCCCCGGCAGCCGCAGGGTCCCCGGCGCTGCCGGCTGAGCCCGCAGAGCCTCGCCAGGCGCCTCTGGGCTCCCCAGCACTGCCTCCAAAAGCTGCCCCCTCTCTGCGCCCCCAGCCAGCTGTGCCCAGCCTCGGCTGAGGCTCTGCCCGCTCTGCCCGGCGCCCAGCCCCGGAGCCGCCCTGGCCAGGGCCGATCTCTGCGGTGCAGCCCTGGGCTCTGCCTCGCTGCTGCCTTGGGCTTTTCGTCTTTCCGACGCCTTGTTGCTGGTTTGTTTCTCGCTGACAGCGCCTGTGGGCTTTTCACTCGCAATAAAGAATCTGTGTTGATGCAATCCTTTTGGATTTTGGTTGTTTTTTATGGGGTTGCTGCTCTGA
>NW_024500518.1:0-1016 GCF_017590055.1 Onychostruthus taczanowskii
GTGGTCCCCAATTTATTTTTGGGTGGGGGGGGTCCCAATTTGGGGGTTCCCCCCCCCTCAAATTTGGCACAGACTCTCGGCTGCCTTTTGTGGGGGTGGGGGGGGGGAAGATTCCTTTAAAGATTTTCCCCCCGAATTTTTTTGGGGACCGCCTCCCCCCAAAATTATTTGGGGACCCCTCCCCCAATTTTTTGGGGAGACCCCTCATCTTCAATTATGGGACCACAGCGCCCCCTCCCCCCCCAAAAAAAAAAACCAAAATTTGGAATAAAATCTGTGGAGACTCGAGCTGAGCTTGGTGATTTTTTGGGGGGGTGAGGGGGGGAAAAAGAGATTTAGGGGGGTCGTTTTACCCCATTTTTGGGGTTGTTTTTCCAATTTTTGGGATTATTTTGTCCATTTTTTGGGTTATTTCGCCCCTTTTTGTGGTTATTTATCCTTTATTTGGGGTTTTTTGCCCCATTTTGGCGTTATTTTACCTTTTTTGGGGGGTTATTTTTTTCAGTTTTTGGGATTGCTTTGTCCATTTTTGGGGTTATTTAGCCTTTATTTAGTTTAATTTTTATCTATTTGGGGTTTTTTACCCCATTTTTTGGGTTATTTTACCCGTTTTGGGATTATTTTATCCTTTTTTGGAGTTATTTTATTAATTTTGGAAGGTTTTTTATCCTTTATTTCGTTCATTTTTTGCCTATTTTGAGGTTATTTTACCCCATTTTTAAGTTATTTTACCCATGTGGGTGTTATTTGTCCCATTTTTGAGGTTATTTTCCTCCTTTTTCGGAGTATTTTAACCCATTTTAGAATCTTTTCACCCGTCTTGGGGTCATTTTACCCCTTTTTGGGGTCGTTTCACCCCTTTTTGGTGTCATTTTACCCTTTTTGTGGTGATTTTATCCCTTTTTGGGGTCATTTATTCCCTTTTTGGGGGTATTTTTACCCCTTTTAGGGACTGTTTTACCCCCGGGGGGTCCAAATTTGCCCCGGGGGGGGGCAGGAGGAGCCCCCACCCCCCC
>NW_024500519.1:0-1016 GCF_017590055.1 Onychostruthus taczanowskii
AAAAATCACCCCAAAATAACTGAAAAGTCACTGAAAAATCCCTGGAAAATCACCAAAAAATCACCCAAAAATCACTGAAAAGTCACTGAAAAATCCCTGGAAAATCGCCAAAAAATCACCCAAAAATCACTGAAAAGTCACTGAAAAATCCCTGGAAAATCGCCAAAAAATCACCCAAAAATCACTGAAAAGTCACTGAAAAATCACCAAAACCCCACCAAAAAATCTTTTAAAAAATCAAAAAAATCCCAAAAAAAACCCCAAAATTTCCCAAAATATCCCCCAAAATTCCCATTTTTCCCTGTCCCAGCTGTGCCACATGTTCCGGCTGTACCGCTTCAGGGACCATTCCCAAGGATCCCCAAAAACCCCCAAAAAACTCCCATTAAAATCCCAAAACACCATTTCAAAATCCCCCCCAAAAGACCTAAAATTCACTGAAAAATCACCAAAAAAATTGTCCAAAAAATCCCCAAAAATCATGGAAAAAACACTGTAAAATCACTGAAAAATCACAAAAAACCCAACCAAAAATTCCGAAAAAAATCCCCAAAAACCCCCAAAACCCCAAAAACCAAAAATCATCCCCAAAACTCCCCAAAAATTCCCGATTTTCCTGTCGCAGCACGGCGCGGCGCTGCTGTGCCACGAGTTCCGGCTGTGCCGCCTCAGGGCCCATTCCCAATGATCCACAAAAAATCCCCATCAAATTCCCAAAAACACAGTTCAAAATCCCCCCAAAAAACCTAAAAATCACTGAAAAAATCACCAAAAAAAGTCCCAAAAATCGCTGAAAAATCATTGAAAAAATGCTGAAAAATCATCCAAAAATCGCTGAAAAATCCTCATAAAATCGCTGAAAAATCACCAAAAATCACTGGAAAATCATTAAAAAATCATCAAAAAATCACCAAAAACCCACAAAAAAATTCCGAAAAAAATCCCAAAAAATCTCCAAAACCCCCCAAACCAAAAATCATCCCCAAAATTCCCCAAAAATTCCTGATTTCCCGGTC
>NW_024500520.1:0-1016 GCF_017590055.1 Onychostruthus taczanowskii
GTTCGGTGTGTGCCCCCCAAACCCCTTTGGGGGGGTCTGGCCGTGCCCCTCACCCCTCTGGGGGTCTCACCCCATGTCCTGTACCCCTCTGGGGGTCTCACCCTGTGCCCCCCACTCCTTTGGGGTGTCCAGCCCTGCCCTGAGCCGTGCCCCCCACCCCTATGGGGGGGTCCAGCCCTGCCCTGAGCCGTGCCCCCCACCCCTCTGGGGGGTCCAGCCCTGCCCTGAGCCGTGCCCCCCACCCCTCTGGGGGGTCCAGCCCTGCCCTGAGCCGTGCCCCCCCCACTCCTCTGGGGGGTCCTGCCCTGCCCTGAGCCGTGCCCCCCACCCCTTTGGGGGGGTCTGGCCATGCCCTGAGCCGTGCCCCTCACTCCTTGGGGGTCTCACCCCGTGCCCCCCCCCCCTTGGGGGGGTCCAGCCCTGCCCTGAGCCGTGCCCCCCACCCCTCTGGGGGGGTCCAGCCCTGCCCTGAGCCGTGCCCCCCACCCCCTCGGGGGGTCCTGCCCTGCCCTGAGCCGTGCTCCCCACCCCTTTGGGGGGTCTCAGCTGTGCCCCCCACCCCTCTGGGGGGTCCGGCCCTGCCCTGAGCTGTGCCCCCCACCCCTCGGGGGGGTCCAGCCCTGCCCTGAGCCGTGCCCCCCACCTCTCTGGCGGGGTCTCAGCTGTGCCCCCCACCCCCTTTTGGGGGGTCCAGCCGTGCCCTGAGCCGTGCCCCCCCAGGGGAACTACGTGCCCGAGCGGGAGGAGGCGGTGGGGGCGCAGCGGCCCGAGTTCGACGTGGTGCTGCTGCTGTCGCTCACCAAGTGGGTGCAGCTCAACTGGGGCGACGAGGGGCTCAAGCGCCTCTTCCGGAGGGCGTTCCGGCACCTGCGGCCCGGGGGGCTGCTGCTGCTGGAGCCGCAGCCCTGGGAGTCCTACCGCAAGCGCAAGGGGCTCACCGTGAGTCTGGGGGTGTCACTGAGGGGTCTGGGGGGGTCACTGAGGGGTTTGGGCGTTTCACTGAGGGGTTTGGGGGG
>NW_024500521.1:0-1016 GCF_017590055.1 Onychostruthus taczanowskii
TCCAGTCGCGCTCCTGCCGCTCGTCCCACCAGCCGCGCCGCGCCAGGTAGTGCCGCAGGCGGGAGATGGGGTGGTCCTGCTTGTCCCAGTAATTCACCTCGTCCACCGAGCGGTACGCCGAGCTGTCGTCGCTCGTGCTGTGGTGCCCGATCCTGGGGCAAAAAACGCCGATTTTGGGAAAAAAAATGGGGATTTTGGGAAAAAATGGGATTTTGGGGGAAAAAACGGGGATTTGGGGGGAAAAATCCGTGGGGAATGGGGAAATGGGAGGGGGACGCGGAGCTGTCGTCGCTCGTGCTGTGGTGCCTGATCCTGGGGGAAAAAACGCCGATTTTGGGAAAAAAATGGGGATTTTGGGAAATCCGTGGGGAGTGGGGAAATGGGAGGGGGACGCGGAGCTGTCGTCGCTCGTGCTGTGGTGCCTGATCCTGGGGCAAAAAACGGGGATTTTGGGAAAAAAAAAGGGGGATTTTGGGAAAAAATGGGATTTTGGGGGGAAAAAATGAGATTTGGGGGAAAAAACTGGGATTTTGGGAGAAAAAATGGGGATTTGGGGGGAAAAATCCGGGGAGAAATCCGTGGGGAATGGGGAAATGGGAGGGGGACGTGGAGGTGTCGTCGCTCGTGCTGTGGTGCCCAATCCTGGGGAAAAAAATGGGGATTTTGGAAAAAAAAATGGGGATTTTGGGAAAAAAATGGGTTTTTGGGGGAAAAACGGGGGTTTGGGCGGAAAAAATCCCAGGAAAAATCCGTGGGGGATGGGGGAATGGGAGTGGTAAGCAGAGCTGTCGTCACTCGTGCTGTGGTGCCTGATCCTGAGGCAAAAAACGGGGATTTTGGGAAAAAAAATGGGGATTTTGGGAAAAAAAAATGGGGATTTTGGGAAAAAAATGGGATTTTGGGGGAAAAACGGGGGTTTGGGCGGAAAAAATCCCAGGAAAAATCCGTGGGGAATGGGGAAATGGGAGTGGTAAGCAGAGCTGTCGTCACTCGTGCTGTGGTGCCTGATCCTGGGG
>NW_024500522.1:0-4985 GCF_017590055.1 Onychostruthus taczanowskii
TGCAGCAAGAAATATTTGGATTTTCACAAAGGCTTCATGTATCAAAGGCAGAGTCCCACACATTGCGCCTGCAGCTTGCAGAATGCACATTGGCTTTCAGTGAGATGAAAAGAGATGCTGAAAAAGCCCAGAAACTGCAAGAGCAATTAAATGAACTTCAGCATGTAAGTACATTTGATTTGGAGACTCTCCTGCTTAAAAGAGATTCTCCTTTTTACACATTTTTTGATTTATGTTCTTGTGGAAAACAAACATAAAATTTATTTACTTTCAATAGAATTTTCCAGAAAACTTGCCTTGTAAATGTCACTAACTAGAAGACAGATGTATTTAGAAATATCCCTGGAGTTTCCTTTTGATTTGTAGAAGGAGGTATCCTGTACATTTTGGTCTTCAGCAACCCAGGTTCTCCCATTTGTTGGAAATGTTGATGTGATTTATATATCCTAGAAGATTTCACTTCAAGAGAGAAAAGTCAGCTGGAATGAGGGTATTCAATAAGAATGTTCATGAGAAGTTCATGAAATATAAATATAGCAGTTTAAACTCTGTATGGGTGTTGATGAATGTTATAATAAATGCAATGCAAATTTTAGTGGGTCTGTTTCCCTGAAGAAGTAACTTTGTGGCAGGGGGGAAAAAAGCCTTTTCCTACATTCTCAGTGGCACAAATGCCCAAAATTCCCATGACTCTTTTGCTGTTTCTCACTGACTTACTGAAACTCTGTGAGTTCCCTAACCTGAAGCCTAGTTAGTAGAACCTGTCAAGGTGTCCCAGTCCAAACACTTCCAAGCAGAGAATATCTGCTAGATGATGTCTCACCTATTGTCCTTCCTAGCTAGTAAAATGGATTTTTTTTTTTTTTTACTCAAAAATATCTACTCATCTTCAGTTTTGTTCTTAACAGGTTTTATTCCCTCAGTGTTTTGGTTCAGTTAGATGACAATTATCACATTTCAGATTATAGTTGAAATGCAGATGGCGACTTTCCTTGAAGAATTATTTCTTCTTTCTGGAACAGTTTCCGGATGAGAAGAACAGTCCACAAAAGTGTTTACAAGGGTTAATAAGTTATCCATTAAAATTCTGAACACTGATCTGCATATTTTTCCTTCTAAATATTGAAGTTGTGCATCCTGTGGTGCTAATTTGAGTAGAATAATGAATGCCAAGACTTTACATGAATGTTCTTTATAAAAACCGCAATAATTAACTGGCCTGCCATTTTATTGTTCAGTGATCTGTCTTCATGTTAAAAAAACCTCAATACTAATCCTAAGCATGCATTTGTTTTAGAATTTGATATGTTTGCAAGTGGAACTCACTCAGTGTAGGGAGACCTCTGAATATAACTACAGAATCAGGCACGACTTATTTCTCTTTCCAGAAAATCAACAAAGACAATATACACGAGGAGTTAGATAATGCTTTGCAGCGTGAGCACGAGGCAAGATTGCTTTTAGAAGAACACCAGCAATGGCTTCAGGAGCTGAGTAACAGACTGCAATCGCTCTCATTTACTGACATAGATAAAAGCCAAGTCTCCAATTTATCTCTGATGGTAATATTATTCTTCTGGAGCAGTCACCAGAGCTTTACCTTTCATTAAATTAGCCAAATAGTGCAGTCCTTATGTAAATAAAATAACAGGAGTAAATATACACACACTACTCAGTCTGTTGGAATGTTAGGCTACTGAGTAAACACTTAAAAGACTCCTTTTTTTTTAAGCTATGGATGTTTTGTTTTCAACAACTTAAGAAAAAGTCTTCATTGGGAGTTTGTTTTGGGTTTTTTTTTTTTTTTTACCTACAATCATTTTGTTTTCTAAAATGTATTTATACATAGCAAATATAATGAAAACTGAGGGGGTTCTGAGTCATCAATGCTTTTGCTAGGAAATTCATAAAACCTTAGTATGCAGTGGTCGAAATCTTCACAATCAATTTGTCTTTCATGTTGGTCAGCAGCCAGTGGCATAAAGTGAAGTTTATTTTGGCTAAAGAGTAACTCTGGTATCTGTCTGCTGACAGAGCCTCCTAATGCAACAGAGTAGCTCAGGAGAAGAAAGCAAGTCCTGGATCACCTGAAGAGACTCCTGAAAGACATGGAGCAGGACCGGCAGCAGCTGCAGGAGACTCTCCAGGAGGCAGAACTTGCCATCCAACAGGGAGAAAAGTGAGCCCTGGGGCCTGGAGGATGTCACTTAAAATGAACAAAATTTAAATTTCTACTTCAGTGCAGGGGAGGGTTTTAGCCCTGGACAGTGTAAGGTTAGGAGAGAAAAGTACAGCTGTCTCTTTTATTTTTAAATTCAGACATAGTCTTCTTAAAACAAAAGTCTTAGTTCAAAATACTAGGTAAATGCTACCAGAGAGATACAGCAGGTGAGGGGAACTGGAAAAGGTAATTACTCCCAGGAGGATCCCTGGATTGCCGCCTTCATCCCCAAGGCTGCATCTGTTATGAGAAGAGTCTGTAAGTCTCTGGGGAGGAAATCTTGAAAAGTTCACAGCAATACACTTGGGAAGGAAAAAAGAAGGATAAATAGATTTCATCTTCAGATTGCTTCACATCTTCGATACAACTTTTCACTAGGAGACAGTTTTGTAAAAGGCAGCAAGTTCTTTGGTACTGCCCTTTTCATTTCCTACCTGAATAAAAAGGATGAAAAGGGTTCATCCAGAGCCAGAGGCATCAAAAGACAGAGGAAAGGCATGGAAAGGCAGAAGTGCTCTTCTGCCCTTTGCTGTTCTCTCACCGGTCTGGTTGGATATGGGGACATTGTTTTCCCCCAACTGGATTCTTCTAACAAATTGTATAATTTTAATTTTTACATCATATCTAATAGTCAATGAGAGCAAACTGCTATCAGATGCACTCACTCAAGCATACCCAGTATTGGGGAAGTGGGAACATCTATCATTCACAGAAATAATAGCAGCAATCCCTGCAAGTGATGGGGTAGCACTGGGATATCATAACAAAGGTAGCTAACTCATGGTTTCTCCATTATGATCACCTAAGAGACTTCTAATACACAATATGTATGTAAGACCTCAGTGTCAAACTTTCAGTTCCAGGAACAAGTCACCAAATAATCATAAAACCGAATGGTTTTATGGGAGCTTGTGAGCATTTTAAAAATAATCAGCACATAGGGGATCCATTCCTTTTCATTTCTGAGTCAACACTGGAGGTTTAAATCATATTTCCAATGTTTGCTCTGTTATTAAAAAGCCTAGGAACTCTTTTTAGCTCAGTTTCCTAGAGAAACAAAGTTTATATTACCTCACTGTGTATCCTTCTATCTTCCTGTTTTCTTTCAGCTGCTTTTGAAACTGTTAGCAGAGGAGAAGAAATCAGACAGCAAAGTCTCTGATTTTTGTTGTTTTGTATTAAATCATTAATGGGGCAAAGAAATCTTCTTTGAGGGAATGGGGTAAAGAAGATTCTTTGAACCCTCCCCAAGTAAGAGGCAGGGAGAGTTCAGTTCTTTTCCCTTCAGTCTGGCAGCCAGTGAGCACACATGCATGAAACAGCAGGACCTCGCCAAACTTCATAATATCCCCTGCTCGGCTAACATCTTTCAGTGGGAAAAAATGAAGACTTCTATGATCTCAGAGCTCTGGGACTGAGGAGGGACAATTACATTGACCATTAAAAGTGCTACTGAGTCAAGGCCTGTCAAAACCCACACCTTGCACAAAAGCTTCACAGAAAGCTGTTGCCTGAAACTGTGAGACAAAAGTACAGCCCACAGCGATTAAAAAAGCATCTATTGGTGGAAACAGCTTCAAGCCCTGCTGATCACAGGTAATTGTCACCTGTCATATTGATACCCTGTGATAAAATTACAATGAACATTTTGGCTCATTGAAATCTGACAGGCTCATACACATTCCGTTGTTCCCTTCCATAAAACTCTGTTTTATTGTATGCTTTAAAAGATTCAGCAGAGTGAGTATTTTTACAGGTCGCTAACCTGAAAACAGGCACGTAAAAAGGATGCGTATTTGTGGTAAATCCATTTAATAAATTGCTGTGAAACCCCAGTCTCCCTCGAAAAAGAAAGCAACTCTACCCTAAAGTTAACAGGAGAGCCTGCACCCCTTCATTAAGATTAAAGGCTTCAAGCAGGAGAAGATGGTCAATGTGCCTACCTTAAGAGAGCAACAAATTCTCTATTCACCAGTGTGCTATTCAGCCCACTTTTTGTCCTTGTGTTGGATACAGAAATTTGATCAGTAATTTTCTCCGGATAGCAATAGCTTTGTTAGAAATACGGGTAGTAATTCATGGGAATAAATGGTGTATCAAATAATATAAATGAAATAACCCGGGGAAGGGAAGAGGGGAAGGGGGTTTCTCCTCTCATTCCATTCAGGTTAAGAAATCCAGCCTGGAGACACACTGCAAAACCGCGGCAGATGGACATTTGCATGAGAAGGAGGGTGTAGCTGCCAAGACGGGAAGTGGCCAACGACCCTACGCCCAAAGGATGGCACCAGATAAGATGCCTATCAAGGGACCATTAACACCCGAACCCTGAATGCCTGGGTCCGGGAAATCTGGGCGATGCCTATCTGGAGGGCCATTGGCACCTTGGACATGAATGCCTGGGTTACGGGAACACGGGAAGGCAGCGATTCCGCTCTCGGCCGAGGTTTTTGTGCAGCTTGGACAGAGAAAAGAAACCAACTTGAATATGTGAAACTTAGAAAGAGACAAAAGGACTACTAGCCGCGGGCAAATTAAACAGTATAAAAACTGTGTCTTCGAAGCAGTGTGTGTGGACGGGGAGAATCTGGTCTTAGCGAAGACAGGTTCCACGTTCACCCGCATCACTGCCCGGGGGTGATACGCTGTCCGTTTTTGGTGGTGGCTATCGGACTGTTACTACGGTCGCGAAATAAATTTTATTTTTCATATTTTTATTAAAATTGGCTGACTCGCAATTTTCATTTATAACAATTTGGTGACC
>NW_024500522.1:5053-10768 GCF_017590055.1 Onychostruthus taczanowskii
CCGGGGGTGATACGCTGTCCGTTTTTGGTGGTGGCTATCGGACTGTTACTACGGTCGCGAAATAAATTTTATTTTTCATATTTTTATTAAAATTGGCTGACTCGCAATTTTCATTTATAACAACTGTTTTTAATCTAGAGCAGCACAGAGGAAAGAAGTGATTTAATTACCTTGGAGTGTCAATTTCCCTTACTATATCTTTAATTCCTGGCAACATGGGAATCTCTTCTTTATTTTAGTTTCTGAGTTCACCAAAACTGTTGTTAATTATATTTTCAGATATCTTTTTGAAGTCTCTTTCCTTCAATGATCATGGAAAATGCCAGAACCTGAACTGCATGTTTCTCCTACAGCAAACTGGGCAGACAGACAATTTCCTTTGTGCCACCATCATCTCCATACTGGCTTCTTTCAAACTTGGGAAGTAAATGTCATGCAGCAAGTGCTGTGTTTTTACAGTAGTACGTATGTGCCATATCCTTGGCCTTTCTCTTTTCACACCAGGGCAAGATGCTTTCTTCTTTATTTATTTATTTATTTTTTGGTAGCATTCTCTCCCAGCACTGTGAATTAGAGTTTTATTTGCAATGAAAATTCAATCAGTCATACTTTATTCATGGATATTAGGTCCAGGGATCAATGCAAGTCCACTCAGCGAGCTCAAGGGGACACGGTTCATCCCAGCTGGTGTGTCTGAAGGAGAATTACCACTGATGCTGCCGTGTTTTCCCTTTAGGTCAGTGACGAGGCCATGACATCAAGTGCTGCAGCAGCCGTGCCACTCCCCATCCAGGAGACTCTTTCAGAGGAAGCAATGAGAGACAGGCCAGAGGCTGCATCATTCCAGGTTAGAGTGTAAAACCAATCCTGTTTAATATTTTTTTTTCTTTCATTTTTTGCATCTGAGCTACAACAGGCAGATAGATTGTTCTGGGCATGTGGAGAGCAAAAAGCTTCAAAACTATTGCAGTCAACAGTTGAAATACAATTTCCATGTATTGCACATGGTATTTCAGAGGTGATAGTAACTTGTAATTTTGCAGTTACAGCGTTAAGTAACTGATGGGAATACAAACATGGACAGAAGTATATATACCTGAAAAATAATATCCCTTTTTTCCTATTAATATACATAAGACTAATTAAAAAAAAAAAAAAAAAAAAAAAAAAAAAAAAAAAACAAGAAGAAAATCTGCACGGGTTCACGTTGAACCCGAAGCATCTGTTGAGCCTCTTACTCCTGCTCCTGACAGTAAGTCTGCTTTTCAAGCAATTACAGTCATTTGGATGGGGGTTCCCAGACAGCATCTCCCTTCATGCTGCAGAGGTTCTGTGGGCAAATACAACAACACTTAATTGTAAACATAATGAAGCAATGAAATTAGTGCAAACAGAAACATTCAGAGACACTTTTCAGAAGAGAAAGGAGGTGGTGAACGTTAACACAGGGATTAAAATGACTACTGGGTTTTTTTTTCTATTGGTCACTATTTGATTGGGGGTATTTGGTTCTAGTTTGAATTTGTTGCTTGGTTGGTTGGATTTGTTTTGGTTTTGGGAAGTAGGGCTGGTGGGTGGGTGTGTGTTTGGTTTTTGAGGTTTTTTAATATTTCTACCCTCCCTCCCTCCCTTCCTTCCTTCCTTTCTTCCTTCCGCCATTTCCACCACTTCCTTCCTTCTACCACTTTCTTCCTTCTACCACTTCCTTCCTCTCTTTCTCTTTTTGTTTCTTTCTTTCTCTCTCCCTCTCTCTCTCTTTTAACAAAGGCTTTTTTCTTACTTTCTGTTAGAAACCATTAACATTTTGTAACAGCCTTTCCTTGCAACCACAACCATTCCACTATTGTCCATTTCCTTGCTTTTTACAATTTACTTTCTCCAAACAGAATCTGCACACTCCCACACTGAATCTGAAGCAGGTGGTTCACCACCTCCTCCTCCGCCACCTCCTCCACCACCACCTCCTCCTCCTCCCGCTCCTGCTGCTCCTGCTGCTGCTCCACCTCCTGATGGTAAGTCTGCTTTTCAAGCAATTACAGTCACTTGAATGTGGGTCCTCAGACAGCATCTCCCTTCCTGCTGCACAGCTTCTCTAGGCAAACATTAGTAATGGGAGCATTAAAACTAGTGCTAAGAGAAATGTTCTGAGCCTTTTTTCAGAAGATAAAAGGGATGGTGGAAGCTAAAACATGGATTAAAATTATTACTCTAATATTTTTTTATTATTGGTCTGTATTTCCTTGTGGTTTTTTTTAATTTTAGTTTGGGCTTGGTTGCTTGGAATTTTTTGGTTTTGGGGAGTGGTTGAGGTGTGTGGGTGGCTGTTTGATTTTTGATGTTTTTCTTTTTTTACTTCTTTTAATGGCTTCTTTTCTTTCTTTTTTTTTCTTTTTTTTTTTAACCAGAAGATTTTTTCCTTTCTTTCTGTTATAAACGATTAACATTCTGTTATAGCCTTTCCTTGCAAACATAACTGTTTCCATTCTCTGCATTTCCTTGCTTATTAAAACTTACTTTTACTGAACAGTTATTTTTCAGCCTCACATTTCGCCTCAAGCAGCTGGTACACCTCCTGCTCCTACTCCTGCTCCTAATGGTGAGTGTGCTTTTCAACCAATTACAGTCACTTGGATGTGGCTCCTAGTCCACATCTCCCTTCATGCTGCACAGCTTCTGAAGGCAAATACAACAACACTTAAATGTAAGGGAAGCATTAAAACTAGTACAAACAGAAATGTCCTGAGACATTTTTCAGAAGAGGAAGAGGATGGTGAAAGCTAAGGCACATCCTCTAGAACTGCCTTAGTTCATCTGTAATGAGCACATTTCAATTAAAAGCCTTATAATCTGCAAGAATCCTCTTTTAGGACTAGAACCACAGCACCAAGACATTTTTGGAGATTCTTTCTGATGAGTAAAGATGTGATACTGGTTAATTTGCCACTGCTGTTTCCTAGACACTACAATGAAACAACCTGATTGATTTTAGCTGTGTTAACATCTACTCTGAAAATCAGCAATGTGAAACCAATGAAAGAAAAACTGCAGAAATCTTTTCAAACCCCTGTTTGTGGTACTAAGCTGATTTTTGTCTGTATCACCAGTTTACATTCATAAGACCAAAGTCATACTATCTGAAGGGAAAAATTATAACAAATAAAATGTGATTAACAATTGTAAAGAAGACCAATAATTTCATCAGTTAGTTGAGACTACTTGGGGTAGATATAAAGTTACCAGTACTGCCAAATCACCTGTGCTCTCTTGTGCTGCTAACTTTATCATCAATCTAATCAATATAACAAAATTTTTCCACTGCATACATGCAGTTAGATTTTTCCAGTTATACTGCAATCAGATTATTTGTTTTCAGAGGTCTGTAGGTTTGTGGTATTTCTTTTGTTACTGCCAAGTTAATTTTTTTTGCTCTGGAGTGGAAGGATTAGTAAATTGATTCATCTTGGAAGTGTGAACATTATCCTGAAACTGTGTGGCAATTTTTTGTGGACAGAAATTTAACCTGCAGTGAATCTTGTATTGAAACAAAATGAAAAAGTTGTATCAAGAGCTCAGTACTGTACTGCATGCTTGAAAACATCTCATCAAAGCGTCTTCTTATTAGGGGGGGGTGCCGTTCCCTTTTCCTCAATGATATTAATATTCAACATGCCAGAAGAAAAACAAAATCCAGTGTTAGACCTATTTTGATGTTTAAGTCCTGGGACTGAGAATCTGCCTGGCTTACAAACTGTATATGGTTTCTCTCTGTGAAAAAAAACATTCTGTCTTTTGTTACAATTTTGGATGTGTGCTATTTGGAATTTAAGTGTAGCTTGCCTGGCCCTAATGATCCCTTTTACTTTTATTTAAAGCATGTGCTTAGATGTTTTATGGACCTCTACTCACTGGCAGCTGCCAGAATTGAAGCATTAAGAACAGGAAGAAAATCTGCACGGGTTCACGTTGAACCCGAAGCATCTGTTGAGCCTCTTACTCCTGCTCCTGACAGTAAGTCTGCTTTTCAAGCAATTACAGTCATTTGGATGGGGGTTCCCAGACAGCATCTCCCTTCATGCTGCAGAGGTTCTGTGGGCAAATACAACAACACTTAATTGTAAACATAATGAAGCAATGAAATTAGTGCAAACAGAAACATTCAGAGACACTTTTCAGAAGAGAAAGGAGGTGGTGAACGTTAACACAGGGATTAAAATGACTACTGGGTTTTTTTTTCTATTGGTCACTATTTGATTGGGGGTATTTGGTTCTAGTTTGAATTTGTTGCTTGGTTGGTTGGATTTGTTTTGGTTTTGGGAAGTAGGGCTGGTGGGTGGGTGTGTGTTTGGTTTTTGAGGTTTTTTAATATTTCTACCCTCCCTCCCTCCCTTCCTTCCTTCCTTTCTTCCTTCCGCCATTTCCACCACTTCCTTCCTTCTACCACTTTCTTCCTTCTACCACTTCCTTCCTCTCTTTCTCTTTTTGTTTCTTTCTTTCTCTCTCCCTCTCTCTCTCTTTTAACAAAGGCTTTTTTCTTACTTTCTGTTAGAAACCATTAACATTTTGTAACAGCCTTTCCTTGCAACCACAACCATTCCACTATTGTCCATTTCCTTGCTTTTTACAATTTACTTTCTCCAAACAGAATCTGCACACTCCCACACTGAATCTGAAGCAGGTGGTTCACCACCTCCTCCTCCGCCACCTCCTCCACCACCACCTCCTCCTCCTCCCGCTCCTGCTGCTCCTGCTGCTGCTCCACCTCCTGATGGTAAGTCTGCTTTTCAAGCAATTACAGTCACTTGAATGTGGGTCCTCAGACAGCATCTCCCTTCCTGCTGCACAGCTTCTCTAGGCAAACATTAGTAATGGGAGCATTAAAACTAGTGCTAAGAGAAATGTTCTGAGCCTTTTTTCAGAAGATAAAAGGGATGGTGGAAGCTAAAACATGGATTAAAATTATTACTCTAATATTTTTTTATTATTGGTCTGTATTTCCTTGTGGTTTTTTTTAATTTTAGTTTGGGCTTGGTTGCTTGGAATTTTTTGGTTTTGGGGAGTGGTTGAGGTGTGTGGGTGGCTGTTTGATTTTTGATGTTTTTCTTTTTTTACTTCTTTTAATGGCTTCTTTTCTTTCTTTTTTTTTCTTTTTTTTTTTAACCAGAAGATTTTTTCCTTTCTTTCTGTTATAAACGATTAACATTCTGTTATAGCCTTTCCTTGCAAACATAACTGTTTCCATTCTCTGCATTTCCTTGCTTATTAAAACTTACTTTTACTGAACAGTTATTTTTCAGCCTCACATTTCGCCTCAAGCAGCTGGTACACCTCCTGCTCCTACTCCTGCTCCTAATGGTGAGTGTGCTTTTCAACCAATTACAGTCACTTGGATGTGGCTCCTAGTCCACATCTCCCTTCATGCTGCACAGCTTCTGAAGGCAAATACAACAACACTTAAATGTAAGGGAAGCATTAAAACTAGTACAAACAGAAATGTCCTGAGACATTTTTCAGAAGAGGAAGAGGATGGTGAAAGCTAAGACAGGTATTAAAATTTTTGTAATTTGTTGTAGTTTCTTTTTTTTCTAGTGGTCCCCATTTACTTGTTTATTTTTAGTTTTGATTGTGTTTGGTTTTTTGGTGGGTTGGATATTTTTGGTTTTGGGGACTGTTGGTGGAGGGTGGGTGGGTGTTTGGTTTTTGATTTTTTCTTTCATT
>NW_024500523.1:0-1016 GCF_017590055.1 Onychostruthus taczanowskii
ATTTTGGAAGGTTTGGGATGGATTTTGAGGGATTTGGGATTGATTTAGGAAGGATTACGCTGGATTCAGGAAGGTTTGGAAGGAGTTTAGGCTGGATTTTGGGGGATTCAGGAAGGTTTGGGATGGATTTGGGAAAGTTTAGGATGGTTTTAGGATGGATTTAGGAAGGTTTGGGATGGATTTGGGAGGGTTTAGTCTGGATTTACAAAGGTTTAGGATGGATTTTGAGGGATTTGGGATGGATTTAGGGATGGATGGAATGCATTTGGGATGGTTTAGGATGGATTTTGAGGGATTTGGGATGGATTTTGAGGGATTTGGGATGGATTTTGGAAGGTTTAGGATGGATTGAGGAAGGTTTGGGATGGATTTTGAGGGTTTGAGGAAGGTTTGGAATGGATTTGGGAAAGTTTAGGATGGTTTTAGGATGGATTTAGGAAGGTTTGGGATGGATTTAGGATGGATGTGGGAAGGTTTGGGATGGATTTGGGAAGGTTTAGTCTGGATATACAAAGATTTGGGATGGATTTTGGGGGATTGAGGAAGCTTTGGGATGGATTTTGGGGGATTTAGGAAGGTTTAGGATGGATTTTGGGGGATTTAGGAAGGTTTAGGAATAATTTGGGGGATTTGGGGGGTTTTGGAGTTTTTTTGGGAGATTTTGGGGATTTTTTTTATTTTTGGGAGTTTTTGGGGGGATTTTAGGTTTAGGCTGGATTTACAAAGGTTTAGGATGGATTTAGGCTGGATTCAGGAAGGTTTGGGATGGATTTTGGAAGGTTTGGGATGGATTTTGGGGGATTGAGCAAGGTTTAGTCTGGATTCAGGAAGGTTTGGGACGGATTTGGGACGGATTTTAACCCAAAATTCCCAATTTTTTAGGCCCCCTCCCCCCACGGAATTCGACTTTGACGACGAGCCCCTCCCCCCCAACCCCGCCCTGATCGACCGGCGCCGCACCCCGGGTACCAGCCCAAATTTGGGATTTTGGGCATTTTGGGGCATTTTGGGGGATT
>NW_024500524.1:0-1007 GCF_017590055.1 Onychostruthus taczanowskii
GATGTCCCCAATGTCCCAGTGTCCCCATTGATATCCCCATTGATACTCCCATTGATGTCCCCAGTGTGTCCCCAATGTCCCCAATGTCCCCATTGATGCCCCCACTGTCCCCCCCAGGCCCAGAACACGTCCCCAATGTCCCCAATGTGTCCCCAGTGTCCCCAATGTCCCCAATGTCCCCATTGATGTCCCCAATGTCCCCATTGATGTCCCCAATGTCCCCATTGATGTCCCCATTGATGTCCCCGATGTCCCCAATGTCCCCACTGATGCCCCCATTGATGTCCCCAATGTCCCCATTGATGTCCCCACTGTCCCCCCCAGGCCCAGAACCCGGTGCTGCGGCACATCACCGATTACCTGATCGAGGAGGTGAGCGCCGAGGAGGAGGAGCTGCTGGGACAGGGACAGGGACAGGGACAAGGACAAGGACAGGGACAGGGCCAGGGCCAGGGCGCGGCCCCGGCCGAGGACGCCGCGCGCGAGACCAACCCGGCCGAGGTCACCGTGGAGCGCGACGAGAAGCTGCTCAAGGTGGGTCCTCAGGGTCCCCAAGGTACTGTGGAGCGCGACGAGAAGCTGCTCAAGGTGGGTCCTCAGGGTCCCCAAGGTGTCACCAAAGTGTCCCCAAAGTGTTCTTAGGGTGTCCCCAGGGTGTCCCCAAAGTGTTCTTAGGGTGTCCCCAAGGGGTCCCCAAAGTGTCCCCAAGGTGTCCCCAAGGTGTCCCCAGGGTCCCCAAGGTGTCCCCAAAGTGTCCCCAAAGTGTTCTTAGGGTGTCCCCAGGGTGTCCCCAAGGTGTCCCCAGGGTGTCCCCAAGGTGTCCCCAGGGTGTCCCCAAAGTGTTCTTAGGGTGTCCCCAAGGGGTCCCCAAAGTGTCACTGTGGAGCGCGACGAGAAGCTGCTCAAGGTGGGTCCCCAGGGTCCCCAAGGTGTCACCAAAGTGTCCCCAGGGCGTCATCAGGGTGTCCCCAAGGGGTCCTCAAGGTGTCCCTGATTGTCCCCAGTGT
>NW_024500525.1:0-1015 GCF_017590055.1 Onychostruthus taczanowskii
GGGGTTTGGGGAGGGGGTTTGAGGGGGTTTTGGGGGTGCTGAAGAAGGGATTTAGGGGGGTTTTGGGGGGTTAGAGGAGATTTGGGGTGGTCTTTTGGGGTGGAAGGGATTTGGGGTATTTTTGGGGGGATTTTTTTGAGGATTGGGGGGGATTTGAGGTATTTTTGGGCGGTTTTTTTGGGGTGTTTTTTTGGGAATTGGAGGGGATTTGGGGGCTGTTTTTTGGGGTGGTTTTTTTTGGGGTGGTTTTTGGGGTTTAGGTGATTTGGGGGCTGTTTTTTAGGGTGGTTTTTGGGGTGGTTTTAGAGAGGTTTAGGTGATTTTGGGGGTATTTTTTGGGGCTGTTTTCTGGGGTTTGGAGGGGATTTGGGTTCTTTTTTCAGGTTTTTTTTGGGCTAGTTTTTCGGGGTGTTTTTTTGGGCTGGTTTAGCTGATTTTGGGGGTATTTTTTGGGCTGCTTTTTTGGCGTTTGGAGGGAATTTGTGTTCTTTTTTCGGCGTTTTTTTGGGCTGGTTTTTCGGGGTGTTTTTTGGGGTGGTTTTAGAGAGGTTTAGGTGATTTTGGGGGTATTTTTTGGGGCTGTTTTCTGAGGTTTGGAGGGGATTTGGTTTCTTTTTTCAGGGTTTTTTTGGGCTGTTTTTTGGGGTGTTTTTTGGGCTGGTTTAGCTGATTTTGGGGGTATTTCCTGGGCTGTTTTTAGGGCTGTCCCCCCACCTGTGACCAGGTCGAAGCAGGTGGTGTGCAATTTGGGGTGTTTTTCAAGAATTGGAGGTAATTTGGGGTGGTTTTGGGGGGTTTAGGTGATTTGGGGTCTGGATTTTTGGGTGGTTTTTTGGCGTTTAGGAGATTTGGGGGCTGTTTTTTAGAGTGGTTTTTGGGGTGGTTTTAGAGAGGTTTAGGTGATTTTGGGGGTATTTTTTGGGCTGCTTTTTTGGCGTTTGGAGGGAATTTGTGTTCTTTTTTCGGCGTTTTTTTGGGCTGTTTTTTCTGGGTGTTTTTTGGGCTGGTTTAGCTG
>NW_024500526.1:0-1014 GCF_017590055.1 Onychostruthus taczanowskii
TTCCCGTTTTTTCCCATTTTTACCCTCGTGCTCATGGAACTTGTCGATGAGGGAGCACATGGGACCCCAGAACCCCGGGATTTTTCCCATTTTCTCCCTTTTCCTCCCATTTTTTCCCGTTTTTTCCCATTTTTACCCTCATGCTCATCGAACTTGTCGATGAGGGAGCACATGGAACCCCAGAACCCCCGGATTTTTCCCATTTTTTCCCATTTTCTCCCATTTCCTCCCGTTTTTTTCCCATTTTTTCCCCTTTTTGCCCCGTTTTCTCCATCATGCTCGTTGAACTTGTCAATGACAGTGCACATGGGACCCCAGAACCCCCAGATTTTTCCCACTTTTTCCTTTTTTTCCCTGTTTTTTTCCCATTTTTTCCCTTTTTTTTTCTTCCTGTTTTTCCCCGTTTTCTCCTATTTTTTCCCCATTTTTTCCCGTTTGGTCCCGTTTTTTCCCATTTTCACCGTCGTGCTCATCGAACTTGTCGATGAGGGAGCACACGGGACCCCAGAACCCCCAGAACCCCGGGATTTTCCCCATTTTCTCCCATTTCCTCCTGGTTTTTCCCCATTTTTTCCCCTTTCCTCCCTTTTTTTTCCCATTTTTCCCCGTTTTTGCCCGTTCTGGCCCCGTTCTCACCGTCGTGCTCGTCGAACTTGTCGATGAGGGAGCACACGGGACCCCAGAACCCCGGGATTTTCCCCATTTTCTCCCATTTCCTCCTGGTTTTTCCCCATTTTTTCCCCTTTCCTCCCTTTTTTTTCCCATTTTTCCCCGTTTTTGCCCGTTCTGGCCCCGTTCTCACCGTCGTGCTCGTCGAACTTGTCGATGAGGGAGCACACGGGACCCCAGAACCCCGGGATTTTCCCCATTTTCTCCCATTTCCTCCCTCTTTTTCCCCTTTTTCCCCCTTTTTTCCCCGTTTTTTCCCGGTTTTGCCCGTTTTTTTCCCATTTTTTCCCGTTTTTGCCCCGTTCTCACCGTCGTAGTTTTTTTCCCGTTTTTGCCCGTTTTGGC
>NW_024500527.1:0-1013 GCF_017590055.1 Onychostruthus taczanowskii
CAAAATTTCCCCTAAAATCCCCCAAATCTCCCCAGCATTTCCCCCAAATTTCTCCCCCAATTTCCCCAAAATTTCATTGGAATTTCCCCAAATTTCCTCCAAATCTCCAGAATTTCCCCCGAATTTCATCCAATTTCCCACATTTTCCCCAAATTTCCCAGGAATTCCGCCAGAATTTCCCCCAAATTTCCCCCGAATTTCTTTGGAATTTCTCCAAATTTCCCCGGAATTTCCCCCAAATTTCCCCCAAATTTCCCCCAAATCTCCCAAAATTCCCCGGAATTTCTCCCAAATCAGAATTTCCCTGGAATTTCCCCAAATTTCTCCCAAATTTCCCCAAAATTTCCCCCAAATCACCAGAATTTCCCTGGAATTTCCCCAAATTTCTCCCAAATTTCCCCAAAATTTCCCCCAAATCACCAGAATTTCCCTGGAATTTCCCCAAATTTCTCCCAAATTTCCCCAAAATTTCCCCCAAATCACCAGAATTTCCCTGGAATTTCCCCAAATTTCTCCCAAATTTCCCCAAAATTTCCCCCAAATCACCAGAATTTCCCTGGAATTTCCCCAAATTTCTCCCAAATTTCCCCAAAATTTCCCCCAAATCACCAGAATTTCCCTGGAATTTCCCCAAATTTCTCCCAAATTTCCCCAAAATTTCCCCCAAATCACCAGAATTTCCCTGGAATTTCCCCAAATTTCTCCCAAATTTCCCCAAAATTTCCCCCAAATCACCAGAATTTCCCTGGAATTTCCCCAAATTTCTCCCAAATTTCCCCAAAATTTCCCCCAAATCACCAGAATTTCCCTGGAATTTCCCCAAATTTCTCCCAAATTTCCCCAAAATTTCCCCCAAATCACCAGAATTTCCCTGGAATTTCCCCAAATTTCTCCCAAATTTCCCCAAAATTTCCCCCAAATCACCAGAATTTCCCTGGAATTTCCCCAAATTTCTCCCAAATTTCCCCAAAATTTCCCCCAAATCACCAGAATTTCCCTGGAATTTCCCCAAA
>NW_024500528.1:0-347 GCF_017590055.1 Onychostruthus taczanowskii
GGAGCTGCGCCGTTTGGGGACAGTCCCCGCGGGGGTGGCCGGGCCCCGCTTGGGCCCCGCCAGCGACTCCTCGTCCTCCGAGCGGCTGGTGGCCATGGTGGCATCTGGGGAACGCGTCCGTGTCACCTCGGTGTCACCCCGGGGGGGTTGGGGACAATGGGGACACAGGGGAGGGGGCAAAGGACCCTCAGTGTCACCTCCCGGGTGCCACCAAGAGAGGCTTGGGGACACTGGGGGACACTGAGGGGACACTGAGGGGACACGGGGGGGTGACAGGAGGGGGCTGGGGACACTGAGGGGACACTGAGGGGACACTGAAAGGGACAGAAGGGGGCTGGCGACACTGA
>NW_024500528.1:892-15571 GCF_017590055.1 Onychostruthus taczanowskii
TGAGGGGACACTGAGGGGACACGGGGGGGGTGACAGGAGGGGGCTGGGGACACTGAGGGGACACTGAGGGGGTGGGGACACTGAAAGGGACAGAAGGGGGTCTGGGGACACTGAGGTGACACTGAGGGGACACGAGGAGGGCGCGGGGCCCTCACGGCGTCCCCAGCCCCAAACCCCGGCCCGACCGCCGCCACCGCTGTCCCCAAGGACCCCCCGGTGTCCCCAAGGCCCCCCCGATGCTCCCAAGGCCCCCCCGGTGTCCCCTCAGCTCCTCCCCGCTGTCCCCAAGGCACCCCCGGCCTCACCAGCGCCTGGAGCTCCCGACCGCCATGGCCGCGCCACTTCCGGCCCGCTCCGGAAATAGAATGACGTCACTGACCCCGCAGTGGGCGCCGCCATGTTGGCGGTTCCGGTGAGGCCTCGGCGTGCGGCGCCATCTTGAGTGTGGGCAGGGCCGCGCTGGTGGCTCTTCAGGCGCCGTTACCGGGGTTGTGGCGGGCCCGGAGCGGTCGGGACCGACCCGTGGGGTGAGGATGTGTCCGGTTAGTCCGGGAGACACGGTTTGGCCCGACGGTGAAGCGAACACACCCATCATGGCGGCCTCAATCCATCATGGCGGCCTCCACGCCCATCATGGCGGCGCCCCACCCAAAAGGAATTATTTTAATAATTGGAAGTATTTTCATTATTTTGGTTTCTAATTATTCAAATTACTTAAGTTACTTGAATTATTAATGAGAGGGTTGTGGCCTGCAGGAAGCGAGGTGAAATATACAACACTATAAATAATAATGCAAATAAATTAAATTATAATCAGTTTAATAGCAGAATAGACCAGCAGCCCTTGGGAGCAGCATCTGGAGAGGGGAAGGAAGTGGGAAACTCTGGAATGCTCTGGAAAATGACCCCAAATTTGTTCTTTGCACCCTTGGGTAAAGCAGAATAATTAATGAGGGGACTAATAATTAATAATTGCTAATAAAGAATTGGTACAAAATATTTAATAGACAATAACTTGATTAAACAACTAGAATATAAACAATTTTTAGCTGATAATTGCATAATAAACAGATTAAATCATAGCAAATAATGAATTTTGGTGAACATAACAACATTATAAGCAGCACACACTTAGTAAACAGATCTAGGAAATAATAAGCAGGTAGTTCTATCTAGGAATATTAATAGTCTAATGAAGTGAGGTAATCAGCAATAATTAATTACAGCAGAGTCCCTCAATGACCCCGCTCCGGTCCCGGCCTCACCTCCCGGAAGTCCTCGTTTCCCGCCCTCTCATTCCATTGGCCGCCGCTCAGCATCTCCCTATCTCTATTGGTTTATCTGCACGTCAGTCAATATCGCCCCGCCCCCGGCACAAGACAGGCCTATCAGCGGCGGGGGCTGCCGGCAGCGCTGGCCAATGGCGAGCGCCGGGTTTGGGCGGGGCGGCGGAGGACGCGCGGCGCTGATTGGTCGGCGCGGCGTGAGGGGCGGGGCCGGCGCGCGGGTGACAAGATGGCGGCGGAGCCGGTGGAGCTGCACAAGCTGAAGGTGCCGCTGGGAGCGGGAACGGGGCCGGGAGAACCGCGGGGACAGCGCGGGGACAGCGGGGACAGAGCGCGGCAGGCGGGACAGCCCCGGGGGGAGCGCGGGGACAGCGGCTGGGGCTGAGGGAGCGCGCGGGGGAACGGCGGGAAACCGGCCGGGGCTCTGAGGGGGCTCCGAGGGGAGCCTGAGAGTCTGAGGGGACTCTCAGGGGGATCTGAGGGGGCTCTCAGTGTCTGAGGGGTCCCTGAGGGAGCTCTGAGGAGGATCTGGGAGGGTCTGAGGGGGCCCAGGGTCCTGAGGGGTCCCGGGGGTCCCTGTGGGTCTCGGGGGTCCTGAGGGGATCTGGGGGTCCTGAGGGGTCCATGAGGGTCCTGAGGGGATCTGGGGGTCCCTGGGGGTCTCAGGGGCCCCTGAGGGGATCTGGGGGCCCCTGGGGGTCTCGGGGGTCCTGAGGGGACCTGGGGGCCCCTGGGGGTCTCAGGGGGTCCTGAGGGGATCTGGGGGTCCCTGGGGGCCCCTGAGGGGTCCCTGGGGGTCCTGAGGGGTCCCGGGGGTCCCTGGGGGTCTCGGGGGTCCTGAGGGTCTCCCCCCTGTGCAGCTGGCCGAGCTGAAGCAGGAGTGCCTGGCGCGGGGCCTGGAGGCCAAAGGCAACAAGCAGGACCTGATCCATCGGCTGCAGGCCTACCTGGAGGAGCACGGTGGGCGCCCCCAGACCCAAATCCTGCCGGGAATCCCCCCGAACTGCCCCATCCTCCTTGTCCTGGGAATTTCCCCGGGAATTTCCCCGCCTTTCCTGACCTTTCCCTGCTTTCCCCCCCAGCCGAGGAGGAGCCCAGCGAGGAGGACGTGCTGGGAGAGGAGATCGAGGTGGGCACTGCTGGGCTCATCCCGCTTTTCGGGGGGCTTGGGCTGGGAATGAGGCAGCGTTCCAAAATCCCAACCCTTCTCCCGTCTTTTTTTGGGGCTAAATCCGCTGGGTTTGGCGCCTGGGATGCTCCAGGTGCCGGGAATTTGGGATGGGGGATCCTGGGTTTTGGGAGCTCGGGTTTTGGGGTTGATCCCGTCCCGGGGTGGGGGAATGCTGGGAAAAGGGGGGATTTGGGAGATTTTGGGGGATTTTGTGGAAATCTGGGGATTTTTCCTTGGGAATGGCCATGGACCGGGGTGGATTTTATGGGTTTTCTGTGGGTTTTCCATGGATTTCCCATGGATTTTATGGATTTTCCCTGGATTTCCTGTGGGTTTTCCATGGGTATTATGGATTTCCCATGGATTTCCCATAGATTTTATGGATTTCCCTTGGATTTTATGGATTTCCTGTGGGTTTTCCATGGCTATTATGGATTTCCCATGGATTTCCCATAGATTTTATGGATTTCCCTTGGATTTTATGGATTTCCTGTGGGTTTTCCATGGCTATTATGGATTTCCCATGGATTTTATGGATTTTCCATGGATTTCCCATGGATTTTATGGATTTTCCTTGGATTTCCTGTGGGTTTTCCATGGGTATTATGGATTTCCCATGGATTTCCCATAGATTTTATGGATTTCCCTTGGATTTTATGGATTTCCTGTGGGTTTTCCATGGATTTTATGGTTTTCCCCTGAATTTTCTGTGGATTTCATGGGTTTTCCATGGATTTTATGGGGTTTTTTTATGGATTTGCCACTGGTTTTATGGATTTTCCTTGGGTTTCTCATGGATTTCCCATGGTTTTTCCTTGGACTTTATGGATTTCCCATGGATTTTCCATGGATTTTATGGATTTCCCATGGATTTTATGGATTTCCCATGATTTTTCCTTGGATTTTATGGATTTCCTGTGGGCTTTCCGTGGATATTACGGATTTCCCATGGGTTTTCCATGGATTTTATGGTTTTTTTATGGATTTGCCACTGATTTTATGGATTTTCTTTGGGTTTCTCATGGATTTCCCATGGATTTTCCATGGATTTTATGGATTTCCCATGGTTCTTCCTTGGATTTTATGGATTTCCTGTGGGTTTTCCATGGATTTTATGGCCCATGGATTTTATGGATTTCCCATGATTTTTCCTTGGATTTTATGGATTTCCCATGGATTTTCCATTAATTTCCCATGGATTTTCCATTAATTTCCCATGGATTTTCCATATTTCCCATGGATTTTCCATATTTCCCATGGACTTCCCATGGACTTGCCATTAATTTCCCATGGATTTCCCATGGATTTTATGGATTTCCCATGGTTCTTCCTTGGATTTTATGGATTTCCTGTGGGTTTTCCATGGATTTTATGGTTTTCCCATGAATTTTCTGTGGATTTCATGGGTTTTCCATGGATTTTATGGGGTTTTTTTATGGATTTGCCACTGGTTTTATGGATTTTCCTTGGGTTTCTCATGGATTTCCCATGGTTTTTCCTTGGACTTTATGGATTTCCCATGGATTTTCCATATTTTTCATGGATTTCCCATGGATTTTCCATGGATTTTATGGATTTCCCATGGTTCTTCCTTGGATTTTATGGATTTCCTGTGGGTTTTCCATGGATTTTATGGTTTTCCCCTGAATTTTCTGTGGATTTCATGGGTTTTCCATGGATTTTATGGGGTTTTTTTATGGATTTGCCACTAGTTTTATGGATTTTCCTTGGGTTTCTCATGGATTTCCCATGGTTTTTCCTTGGACTTTATGGATTTCCCATGGATTTCCCATGGATTTTCCGTATTTCCCATGGATTTTCCATTAACTTCCCATGGATTTTCTATTAATTTCCCATGGATTTCCCATGGATTTTCCATTAATTTCCCATGGATTTTCCATATTTCCCATGGACTTCCCATGGATTTTCCATTAGTTTCCTATGGATTTTCCATTAATTTCCCATGGATTTCCCATGGATTTTCCATTAATTTCCCATGGATTTTCCATATTTCCCATGGACTTCCCATGGATTTTCCATTAATTCCCCATGGATTTCACATGGATTTCCCATGGATTTTTCACATTTTCCATGGATTTCCCGTGGTTTTCCCATGGATTTTCCATATTTCCCATGGATTTTCCATGGATTTCCCATGGATTTTCCGTATTTCCCATGATTTCCTATGGATTTTCCGTATTTCCCATGATTTCCTATGGATTTTCCGTATTTCCCATGATTTCCTATGGATTTTCCGTATTTCCCATGATTTCCTATGGATTTTCCGTATTTCCCATGATTTCCTATGGATTTTCCGTATTTCCCATGATTTCCTATGGATTTTCCGTATTTCCCATGATTTCCTATGGATTTTCCGTATTTCCCATGGATTTCCCATCGATTTCCCATGGATTTTCCGTATTTCCCATGATTTCCTATGGATTTTCCGTATTTCCCATGGATTTTCCATGGATTTCCCATGGATTTTCCACATTTCCCATGGATTTCCCATGGATTTCCCATGGATTTTCTGTATTTCCCATGGATTTCCTGTATTTCCCATGGATTTTCCATGGATTTCCCAGGAATTTCCCATGGATTTCCCATATTTCCCATGGATTTTCCATGGATTTCCCATGGATTTTCCATATTTCCCATGGATTTCCCATGGATTTCCCATGGATTTTCCATGGATTTCCCATGGATTTCCCATGGATTTTCCGTATTTCCCATGGATTTCCCATGGATTTTCCACATTTCCCATGGATTTCCCATGGATTTCCCATGGATTTCCCGTATTTCCCATGGATTTTCCCTGGATTTCCAGGAGGAGGAGCCCAAGGCCCCGGAGCCGCCCGTGAAGGTGGAGGAGGCGCCGGTGAAGTCGCCCGACGTGTGAGGAGAATTCCCAGAAAAATCTGGGAATGGGGGGCTGGGAAAGGGGCTGGGGGATCAGGGATTTTTGGGAATGGGGGCAGATCCCACCTGGAGCATCCCTGACCTTTTCCCTCTTCTTCCCAAACTTTTCCCAGGATCCAGGAGAAGAAAGTGGTGAAAATCTCCTCAGAAATCTCCCAGATGGAGGTAAAATCCCCTGGAAAATCCCTTTTTTTTTTATTGGAAAATTTCAGGTTTTTGCTGGAAAATCCCAATTTTTCCCTGGAAAATCCCAATTTTTTCTTGGAAAATCCCAATTTCCCTTGAGAAATCCCATTTTTTGTTGGAAAATCCCAATTTTTCATTAGAAATTTCAATTTTTTGCTGGCAATTCCCATTTTTTTCCTGAAAAATCCCAACTTTCCCTGGGAAATCCCAATTTCCCGCTGTAAATTCCCATTTTCCTTTGGCAATTCCCAGAATTCCCTTTTTCCTTTCCCATTTTTCCAGAGGATGCAGAAAAGGGCCGAGAGGTTCAACGTCCCCGTCAGCCTGGAGAGCAAAAAGGCAGCGAGGGCAGCACGGTGAGCCTGGAAATTTGGGAATTCTGGGGGGAATTTGGGAATTCTGGGGGAATTTGGGATGAGATCCATGCCTGGGGAGGGGCTGGGCTGGAATTCTCAGGATTCCAAAGTCTTGGGATCAGGGAAATCTAGAAAAAGAGAATTTGTGGGAATTTTGTGGGAGTTTGAGGGATTTTCTTGGGAATTTCGGAGGATTTTTTTGGGAGTTTTGTGGAATTTTGGGAAGGAATTCCTGCCTGGGCTGGAATTCCCAGAGGATTCTTCATCCTTGGCATCGGGGAACTCTGGGGAAAGGGAATTTGTGGGAATTCCAGCCTTAATTCCCAAAATTCCAGCCCTAATTCCCGATTTTTTCATTCCCACAGGTTTGGCTTGGCCACAGTTCCCACAAAAGGTGAGGAGAGGGAATTCCTGGAGTGGGGATTCTGGGAATTCCTGGAATTCTGGGAATTCCTTGGCATTGCAAATTCCCCTTTTCCCTCATTTCTGGGAGGGGGAAATTCGGGATTTGGTGGGAAAAGACCCCAAATTATCCTGGATTTTCCTGGGATTTCTTGTCCTGAAAAATCCAGGCTTGGGATTTTCCTGGGAATTCCTGGGAATTCCCAGTTCTGGGCTGATTTTGGCCAATTCCTGATGGGAATTTTTTCCTTTTCCAGGGCTACCCCAAATTATCCTGGATTTTTCTGGGATTTCTCGTCCATGAAAAATTCAGGCTTGGGATTTTCCTGGGAATTCCCAGTTCTGGGCTGAAATCTGGGAATTTTGGCCAATTCCTGATGGGAATTTTTTCCTTTTCCAGGGCTCTCAGCAGACTCCAAACCCACGGTGAGGAAATCTGGGATTCCCAGGGAATTTTGGGAATTTCAGTGGAGTTTTGGGGAATTTGAGTGGAATTTGGGGAATTCCAGTGGGAATTTGGTTGAAATTTTGGGAATTTGGGTGGAGTTCTGGGGGATCCCCATGGGAACTTGGGTGGAATTTTGGGAATTTGGGTGGAATTTTGGGGAATTCAGTTGGAATGGGTGGGAATTAAGGTGGAATTTTGAGATGAGGAGCTGGAATTTTGGGATCCCAGCTGGAATTTTGGGTTTCAATTCCCCAAAACCCCCCGGAGTTTTCCCGGGATCAGCCCCTCTGGAAAAGCCCCGAGCTGAGGAATTTTGGGAATTTTTATTCCGGAATTTTCCCCTTTGGAAATCCCGAGGATCCCGAATCCCAAATTTCCTTTTCCCAGATAAACCTGGAAAAGCTCAAGGAAAGGGCTCAGAGGTTCGGCCTCAACGTCTCCTCCCTCTCCAAGAAGGTGAGATTTGGGAATTCCAGGAATTTTGGGAATTCTGGGAATGCCAGGGCACTCTCCCCAAACCAGGATTATCCCAAAAATCCAAATTTTCCAGCTCTGCTGGTTCCATCCTTCCCTGGTTTTTGGGAATTTGGGGTTCTTGGGAATTTTGGGATTTGGGGATTGGACTTTTTGGGGATTAGGGTTTTTGGGAATTTTGATTTTTTTGGGGATTGGGGTTTTTGGAGATTGGAGTTTTGGGAATTTGGGGTTTTTGGGGATTGGGGTTTTTGGGGATTTTGATTCTTTTGGGGATTGGGGTTTTTGGGACCTGGGTTTTTGGGAATTTGGGGATTTGGGAATTTGGGGTTTTTGGGGATGGGGTTTTTGGGAATTTGGGGTTTTTGGGAACTGGGATTTTTGGGGATTGGATTTTTTTGGGAGTTGGGTCACCCAGGGATAACAGGAATGCTTCCCTGCCCTGGAATGGGAGTGGGAAGGATCCCAGGGATCCATTCCTGACATTCCTGATCCCAATCCTGATCCCATTCCCATCATTCCCAATCCCAGAGTGAGGAGGATGAGAAGCTGAAGAAGAGGAAGGAAAGGTTTGGGATCGTCACCGGGGCCGGAGCCGCCGAGGATTCGGATTGGGGGCCGGAATTCCCAGGATTTGGGGCCGGAATTCCCAGGATTTGGTGCCAGAATTCCCAGGATTTGGGGCCAGAATTCCCAGATTGGGGACCGGAATTCCTGGATTTGGGGCCGGAATTCCCAGATTGGGGACCGGAATTCCCAGATTTGGGGCCAGAATTCCCAGGATTTGGGGCTGGAATTTCCAGATTTGGGGCCAGAATTCCCAGGATGTGGGGCCGGAATTCCCAGATTGGGGGCCGGAATTCCAGGATGTGGGGCCGGAATTCCCAGGAGTTGGGGCCAGAATTCCCAGGATTTGGGGTGGGAATTACTGGGATTTGAGGCTGGAATTCCTGGGATCCCTGGGCTCCTTCCAAAACCACCTCCCAGTTCCCAGCCCTTGAGGGATCCAGGGATTTGGGGGGGTTTTCCTTGGATCCAGGGGGGGTTTTCCATGGATTTGGGGACATTTTCTATGGATTTTGGGAGTTTTTCCGTGGATTTTGGGACATTTTCCCAGAAACTTTGTGATTTTTCTCGCATGGATTTGGGGTTATTTTTCCCAGGGATTTGGGGCCATTTTTCCATAGATTTCAGGACTCATTTCCCATGGATTTTGGGGCTGTTTTTCCAGGAATTCAGGGCCAGTTTTCCAGGGATTTCAGGACTGTTTTCCCAGGAATTTTGGGGTCTTTTCCCCAGGAATTTGGGGGCTGGAATTCTCTGTGCTTTGGACCATTTTTCCTCAGGAAAACCCCCCCAAGTCCCGGGATTTTCCTGCCCTTTGGGATCAGGAATTTCCCCATTCCCACCCCCCTCCCTCTCCCTCTTTTTCCCGGGATTCTCCCTGTGGATTTCTGGAATTTTCCTTCTTTTTGGCCCTTCCCAAATCCAGGCAAAGAAGCGGAAAAGGGCAGAAAGGTTCGGGATCGTCTGAGCTGCTGCGGCCTCTCTTCAGGTCAGGATCCCCTTTTCCCTCATTCCCAATTTTCCATGGAATTCCCAGCCCCACCCAGGGAATTGTCCTTTCCTTGGAGGATTTTTCTCCTCAGTTTTTGAATTTTTCCCCAAAAAATCAAAGGGAGAAGGAAGAGCTGGGCTTGGGAGGGAGGGAATTCCCAAATCCAGGGCACAATTCCCAAAATGTTGGGGTTTTCCGTGGATTTGGGGTGGTTTTCCAGGAATTTGGGGTGGTTTTCCAGGGATTTTGAGGTGTTCTTTCATGGATTTGGGGTAGTTTTTTAAGAATTTGGGGTTATTTTTCCAGGAGTTCTTGAGCTCTTTTCCCAGGGTTTTTAGGGCTCTTTTCCCAGGAATTTGGGGTTATTTTTCCAGGGATTTTCAGGATGTTTTCCCAGGGATTTTGGGGATGTTTTCCCAGGGATTTGTGGCCATTTTCCCAGGAATTTGGGGGGATTCATGGAGCAGCTCCCATGGGAATCACGGCATCCCAATCCCATGGGAATTTTAGGAGTTTCCCGTGGAATCCAAGCAGGAATTCCAGGGATTTCTTGGATTTCCAGGTGGGCCTTGCCTGAACCCTTCCCCTGTTGAAGACTTGAGCTCCCAGGATTTGGAATTTCGGGAATCTCATCCCGGAGCCTTGGGAGCGGCGGGGCCGGGGCCATTCCCGGAATTCCGGGGCCATTCCCAGCCCAAGAGATTCTATTTTTTTGGGAATTCTCCTTTTCCACCCTCAGGAACCTCGGAGACTCCGGGAAATTCCTGGGGTGTTCCTTCCCTTCCCAAAAATCCTCTGTTTTTTTCCCAGTTTTTCCCGGGTTTTGTATTCCCAGTTTTTTCTATTTTCCCGGTTTTTCCCTCGGAAGGGTCGGGCTCTGCCCCTCATCCCACATTTCCCAATAAAAATCTTCCCTTTTCCAAGGAAATCCCATTTTATTCCAGGGGTTTGCATGCCAGGCTGGAACTGTGGGAATTCCCTCCTTTCCTGGGCTATTCCTGAGATTTTCCAGGAATTCCTGGTGTTAAATCCAGGTTTTCTCAAGGTTTTCAGTGAGTTTATCCAGGAATTCCCGAGGTTTTCCAGGAATTCCTGGGGTTTTCCAGCCGTTCCTGAGATTTTCCAGGAATTCCTGGTGTTAAATCCAGGTTTTCTCAAGGTTTTCAGTGAGTTTATCCAGGAATTCCCGAGGTTTTCCAGGAATTCCTGGGGTTTTCCAGCCGTTCCTGAGATTTTCCAGGAATTCCTGGTGTTAAATCCAGGTTTTCTCAAGGTTTTCAGTGAGTTTATCCAGGAATTCCCGAGGTTTTCCAGGAATTCCTGGGGTTTTCCAGCCGTTCCTGAGATTTTCCAGGAATTCCTGGTGTTAAATCCAGGTTTTCTCAAGGTTTTCAGTGAGTTTATCCAGGAATTCCCGAGGTTTTCCAGGAATTCCCGTCCCCCCGCTGTCCCCCCCCAGCTCTGGTGGCCCCGGGCCCGGCGGGTGGAGCGCGGCCAAGCCCCGCGGCCGCGTTCCCGGCGTTAATTGCGTTAATTGCGTTCATTAGCGCCGATGTCGCGGCCGCCCCGGGGCCGCTCCGGGAGCCGCTGTCGCCGTGGGTGGCCCCGGATGTCCCCGGGCCTCATTTGTGTCACCGTCACCCCCCCGGGGATGCGAATTAGGTCAGGGGGAGCGGGGCCGGGAACGGGGAACCGGGAATGGGGAGAGGGGATGGGGAGAGGGGATGGGGATGGGAATGGGGAGAGGGAAAAGGGGAATGGGGAATGGGGAGAGGGGATGGGGAGAGGGGATGGGAAAAGGGGAATGGGAATGGGAATGGGGAGAGGGGATGGGAGTGGGGAGAGGGAAATGGGAATGGGGAAAGGGAATGGGAATGGGAATGGGGAGAGGGAAATGGGAATGGGGAGAGGGGATGGGAGTGGGAATGGGGAGAGGGAAATGGGAATGGGGAGAGGGAATGGGAAAAGGGGAATGGGAATGGGGAGAGAGGATGGGAGTGGGGAGAGGGAAAAGGGGAATGGGGAGAGGGGATGGGAGAGGGAGAGGGAATGGGAGTGGGAAAAGGGAATGGGGATGGGGAGTGGGAAAAGGGAATGGGAAGGGGAATGGGGAGAGGGAATGGGAGTGGGAAAAGGGAATGGGAATGGGAATGGGGGAAAGGGAAAAGGGGAATGGAAATGGGAATGGGAATGGGAAAAGGGGAATGGGAACGGGAGTGGGAGCGGGGCAGGGAACAGGGGAATGGGAACGGGGAGCAGGGCCGGGGGAGCGGAACAAAGCGAGCGCTCGTTCAGGAAATGACAACAAAACCCCCGGTGCCCCCCGGCCCTGGCACGGCCCCGGTGCCCCCCGGTGCCCCCCGGCCCTGGCACGGCCCCGGTGCCCCCCGGTGCCCCCCGGCCCTGGCACGGCCCCGGTGCCCCCCGGTGCCCCCCGGCCCTGGCACGGCCCCGGTGCCCCCCGGTGCCCCCCGGCCCTGGCACGGCCCCGGTGCCCCCCGGTGCCCCCCGGCCCTGGCACGGCCCCGGTGCCCCCCGGTTGGGGACAGGGGCAGGGGCAGTGGTCACTCTGGTCACTCTGAGGTGACCACAGTTGCATGGGAGGGGCCGGGGAGGCCTCAGAGGTGTCCTGGAGGCTCTGGCCAGAGTGGACACTGGGGACATGGACACAGGGGACACTGGGGACATGGCCAGAGTGGACAGAGGGGACATGGCCAGAGTGGACACTGGGGACATGGCCAGAGTGGACAGAGGGGACATGGCCAGAGTGGACAGAGGGGACATGGCCAGAGTGGACAGAGGGACATGGCCAGAATGGACAGAGGGGACATGGTGGACAGTGGGGACATGGCCAGAGTGGACAGAGGGGACATGGCCAGAGTGGACAATGGGGACATGGCCAGAGTGGACAGAGGGACATGGCCAGTGGCCACACGGCCACCAACCCAGCAGGAGCTGCTGACCCAGCTGCAGCCACGTCCTCGTGTCCAGTCCTCGTGTCCAGTCCTCACTTGCACACTGGGGGTCACTGCCCACCCTGTCCCCTCCCCTGGTGACACCCCCTGCCCGCCGTGTCCCCCCCCCCGCGGTGACACCTCCCTGTCCCCTGGCCAGCCCTAATTAGCCGGGGACATTCCCGGCATAGCTGCAGCCCCTAATGAGGCTCCATAAAGCCCGGCCGGCTCCTGGGGCTGCTCGTAAAATCCCCCCTTAAAGTCCCCCCTTGAAATCCTCCCCCATTAAAACTCCCCCCTTGAAATCCCCCCTTAAAACCCCCCATAAAATCCTCCTCTTTAAAAATCCCCCATTAAAAATCCTCCTTAAAAATCCCATTAAAATCCCCCCATTAAAAATTAAAAATCCCCCCTAAAATCCCCTTTTACAGTCGAGGGGCCAGGCCGGGACCCCAAGTGTCCCCAGCCTTGTCCCGGCTGTCCCCAACCCTGTCCCAAAGGTCCCCAGCCCTGTCCTGAATGTCCCCATGGCAATGTCCCCGTGCCAGGGGTCAGCAGTGGGGGCGTTGTCCCCATGCCAGCCTCGGACTGTCCCCTGGGGCTGTCCCCAGTGTCACCCCCAAGGTCCCCTGTGGAACCTTCCAGAGCCCAAATCCTTCCCCCGCCCCCCGGAGGTGACAAAGGTGACAATGGTGACATCGCCACCCCCAGAGCGCGGGGGGTGGAGCTGAAACCTTGGAACTCTCGGATTATTTCTCTACTTTTTTTAAAAAAACATTTTTAATTTTTTTTTTTTTTTATTCTTTCTTTTTATATTTTCCCCCGGGTCCCCCCGGAGCGACAGAACGAGGGACAAAAACAACGAACGGACCAACAGAAAAGGAACCTAAGACGTCACGCACAGCCCGAGAGCGGGAAATAATTAGAATAATTAGAATAATTAGAATAATAATATACTCGGGGGGTGCCACCCCCCGCCACCCCCTGCCTGTGGCACCAGTCAGAGCCGGGCACTGGGACCACTGGGTACTGGGACCAGTCAGAGCTGGGTACTGGGACCAGTTAATCCCGGGCACTGGGACCAGTCAGAGCCGGGCACTGGGACCAGTTAATCCCGGGCACTGGGACCAGTCAGAGCCGGGCACTGGGACCAGTCAGTCCTGGGTACTGGGACCAGTCAGAGCTGGGTACTGGGACCAGTTAATCCTGGGCACTGGAACCAGTCAGAACTGGGTACTGGGACCAGTCAGAGCTGGGTACTGGCACCAGTTAATCCCGGGCACTGGGACCAGTTAATCCCGAGCACTGGCACCAGTTAGTCCTGGGCACTGGGACCAGTCAGAGCCGGGTACTGGGACCAGTTAGTCCCAGACACTGGCACCAGTGGTGCCCACGGTGGGGACTGGTTCAGGAATGCCCGGGGATAACTGGTCCCAGTTTCCAGCTCTGACTGGTCCCAGTTTCCAGCTCTGCCCGGTCCCAGTGCCCGCCCTGCCCGTCCTGTGCCCTTCGGTGCCACCAGCCCCGGGGCCTCGCGGGGGTTTTTGGGCACCGCGGCTTTGGGGCTCCAGGGCCCTCCCAGTCCCTCCCAGTCCCTCCCAGTCCCTCCCAGTCTCTCCCAGTCCCTCCCAGACTGGGACCAGTTAATCCCGAGCACTGGCACCAGTTAGTCCTGGGCACTGGGACCAGTCAGAGCCGGGTACTGGGACCAGTTAGTCCCAGACACTGGCACCAGTGGTGCCCACGGTGGGGACTGGTTCAGTGCCCGGGGATAACTGGTCCCAGTTTCCAGCTCTGACTGGTCCCAGTTTCCAGCTCTGACTGGTCCCAGTTTCCAGCTCTGCCCGGTCCCAGTGCCCGCCCTGCCCGTCCTGTGCCCTTCGGTGCCACCAGCCCCGGGGCCTCGCGGGGGTTTTTGGGCACCGCGGCTTTGGGGCTCCAGGGCCCTCCCAGTCCCTCCCAGTCCCTCCCAGTCCCTCCCAGTCTCTCCCAGTCCCTCCCAGTCTCTCCCAGTCCCTCCCAGCGGTTCCGGACCTTTCCCGGTGGGGGCAGCGCTGGGCCGGGGGGTGTCCCCTGCCCCCCGCCAGCCCCGGAGCCCCCCGGGCACGGACGGGCAGGGCCGGGGGAACCCCGAGCCCGGGCTGGCACCCCCGGCCACCTCGGGGGGCTGGCGACCACCACGAGGGGCTGCGGCCACCACGGGGGGCTGGTGACCACCACGGGGGGCTGGTGACCACCACGGGGGGCTGGTGACCACCACGGGGGGCTGCGACCACCACGGGGGGCTGGTGACCACCACGGGGGGCTGGTGACCACCACGGCGGGTTTTTGACCACCACGGCGGGTTTGTGACCACCACGGGGGGCTGGTGGCCACCGGGCCAGGCTGTGCCCCTTTTGGGGGGCGCGGGGGGCTGTCCCTCCCCTTCCTGCCCCCCCCGGCTGTCCCCGTCCCCTCGCCTCGGCCCCCGCCGGCGCCACCAGGGCGGTGACATCGGGCGGTGGCACCAGCCTGGCACCAGGGGCCCCTTAAGTGCTGCGGCGCCAGGAGGGGGGGCCCGGGGGGGCCCCTCGGCCCCGTGAGCGCTCCGGGGCTCCGCGGGGCTGCGGCGGAGCCGGCGACAAGTGCTAAAGATCCCGGGTGGCCCTGGAGTCCCCCCTAAGTGCTGCTCCCGCCCGGAGCCCCCCGGGCTGCGGCACCCGGGGGATAAGTGCTGGGGGGCCGCGGGGGCTTCTCCCCCTCCCGGAGCCTCCCCCGGCGCCGGGGCCGGCAGGGAACCGCAGGAGCCGCGGCGGAGCCTCGGGACACGCGGGGGGGTTCGTTCTCACGTGAAACAAACACCAACAACAGGAAAAAAAAATAAAAAAAAAAAACAAAACTAAACCAAAAAAAAAAAAAAAAAAAAAAAAAAAAAAAAAACAAAAA
>NW_024500528.1:15593-19213 GCF_017590055.1 Onychostruthus taczanowskii
AAAAAAAAAAAAAAAAAAAAAAAAAAAAAAAGAAACAAAACCAAAACCCTCCGAGGGCAGCGCGAGGCGAATGTGCGGCGTAAGCGGAATTTCAGCCCCAGCCGGAGCCTCCCAACAATTCTGGTGTCGCCTCCGGGTGACCCCCGGGCCGCCCTCACCCCCGGCGGAGCCCGGGGCCGGTGCCAGGGCTGGAGCCAAAGCCCGGGCGGAGGCTCCGGGCGCTGCAGCCGCCCTTGCCCGGGGGTCCCCGGGGGTCTCGGGGCTGGAGCGGCCCCTCCGGAGCCGGCCCCGGCTGAGAGGGGAGGGAGCGGGGCGAGCGCCGGCCGGGAGGGCGATTAATAAATAAATAAATTAAAGAAGGGAGGCGGTCTCCTCCCGGTGCCGGGGGTCCCGCGGCCGGACCCCGCTGCGGCCGCGGGGACGGGGTCACCCCCCCCGGTGTCACCGGCGCTGTCCCCAGCGCTGCTCCAGGAGCTCGGGGAGACGCGGGGCGCGCTCGCTCTTCCTCCTCCTCCTCCTCATCCTCCTCCTCGTCCTCGTCCTGCTGGGCTGGCCCGGGGGAGCCGCCACCCGGGGCCGTGTCCCCGCGGTGTCCCCGTGTCGCCACCGCGGCGTGGGGGGCCCGGCCCCCCCCCCCCCCGTTCCCTTCTCCGTCCGGTCGCTTTATTGCACAATGCGCGTGGGATCGCGGGCTCGCTGCTCCGTGCCATTCTCCTCCTCTCTCCTCCACCATCCAAACCGATTTCAACGCTTGGCCTTTGTCACTTGGCGCTTCCCGCCCCGCCCCGAACCAACAACAAAAAAATAAAAGAAAAAAAAAAAAAAAAAAAGGAAAAAAAAGAAAGCGGAAAAAATGCTGAGGAGCCCGCGGGGGGCAGCGGGGGCTCGCTCGGAGGGGCAGCGGGGAGGCAGCGCGGCTCTAGGAGCAGCCGCAGCGATCCACCACCATGCCGGGGATCTTGCCGTAGATGATCTGCTGCTTGTCGTTGAAGTAGAGCATGTTGATGGGGGACATCTTGGTGGGCGTGCAGCAGGGCCCGGCCGAGCCGCGCGGGTTGGCCTGCTGCACCAGGTGCGTGTGCGGGTACTTCTGCATGAACATGTACTCGCACTGGCCCGAGCAGTAGTTGGCCTTGTAGCGCTTGGGGGCGATGATCCAGTCCCAGCCGAACGCCTCGAAGTCCACGGTGAGCGGGTAGCGGCAGCAGCGCGACTCCGTGGAGTGCTCGTCGCAGTCCAGCCCCAGGTTCCGCCGGGAGCGCTTGTTGTTCTCCAGGACGCGCAGCTCCATGAAGGGGTGCTGGGGACAGCGAGGGGACGGGGACAGCGGGGACACGGGGACAGCGAGGGGACGGGGACAGCCAGGAGGGGACACGGGGGACAGCGGGGACACGCGCCTGTGACCCCAGGCAGTCACCAGCCCCAGAGAGCTGCCACCCACCCCACGAGAGTGTCACTGTCCCCATGGAGCTGTTGCTGTCCCCACAAAGCTGTGACCAGCCCCACGGAGCTGTCACTGTCCCCCAGCCCTGTCACTGTCCCCACGACCTGTGACCCCCCTTCCTAAACTGCCACCACCCCTCGGAGCTGTCACCGTCCCCCAGCCCCATCCCACCACCCACCCAGTGCCCCCCTGGGGACACCCCAAACCACTCGTGTCCTCACGGATGGGCACTGCCACCCACCAGCCCCGCTGTGCCACTCTGGGGTCACCCCAAACCCTCTGTCCCCCTGTCTGGGGACTCCCCAAACCCCCTGTCCCCGCTCTGGGGACACCCCAAACCCCCCGTGTCCCTCCGGGTGGGCACTGCCACCCACCAGCCCCTTGGCGTCCCTCTGGGGACACCCCAAACCCTCTGTCCCCGCTCTGGGGACACCCCAAAGCCCCTGTCCCCGCTCTGGGGACCCCCTGAGCCCCACCCCGCGGGCAGTGCCACCCACCAGCCCCTCTGGGGACACCCCAAACCCCCTGTCCCCGCTCTGGGGACACCCCAAACCCCCCGTCCCCGCTCTGGGGACCCCCTGAGCCCCACCCCGCGGGCAGTGCCACCCACCAGCCCCTCCGCGCCGGGCCCCAGCGAGGTGACAGCCAGGTCGTTGCCGTTGGGGTCGAAGGCGTTGATCTCGATGCCCCAGTTGTTGTGGGGCTGCTTGAACCAGTTCTGCAGGACGTGCTTGAAGTCGATGCTCTGCCAGTGGCCGGAGCGCGAGTTGAGCTCGATCTTGAGCGAGCGGATGCGGATGTGGCGGCTGCCCTCGTCCGTGACGGGCTTGAGGCGCAGGATCTGCAGGTACACGGTGGAGGTGTGCTGCACCGGCCGCAGGTACACCCAGAGCTGCGCCTTCACCACCTTGGTGAACATGATCTTGGGGCTGAAGTTGAAGAAGCAGCAGTGCGGGTTGCCCTCGATCTGCACCGCCGGGTCCGCTGCGGGGGGAGAGGGGAGAGGAAGGGTCAGGTTTGGGCTCGGGACCACCGGTGGGACCCCCGCAGCGAGATGCGGGACAGCCGGGACTGGCTGCGGGACCCCCCGGCCCCGCACCGCGAGCGGAGACCCTCTGGGACCCCTGAGCAGCGCTCCGGGACCCCCGAGAGCCTCTCTGGGACCCTCAGCCCCACACCGGGACCAGAAACCCTCTCTGGGACCCCTTAGCAGCGCTCCGGGACCCCCGAGAGCCTCTGTGGGACCCCTGAGCACCACTCCAGGACCCCCGAGAGTCTCTCTGGGACCCCCAGCCCCACACCGGGACCAGAAACCCTCTCTGGGACCCCTGAGCATCACTCCGGGACCCCCGAGAGCCTCTCTGGGACCCTCAGCCCCACACCGGGACCCCCGAGCCCCTCTCCGTGACCCCCGGGCTCCTCTCTGGAATCCCCAGCCCCACTCCGGGACCCCCGAGCCGCACTCCAGACCCCCCCCGGCCCCGCTGCGGGACCCCCGAGCTCTCGGGGTCGGGGCAGACCCTCCCCGGCCCTGCGGAGGTGAAGGTCGGGTCAGAGGCCGCCCCGGGGGTCGCCCGCGAGGAGGTCCCCCCTGCCCCCTGACCCGCGGCCCCGGGGGGCTCGGGAGGGGCCCGGAGCGAGCCCCCCGCGGGGGGGTCCCGGCCTGTGTGGGGCGGGGGGCTCCGGGCCCGCAGCACCTGCTCGGGGCCGCCCTTCCTCCCCGGGGATCCGCGGGGTGGGGGTCCCAGCATCTCCCACCCCCCGAACCCCGCACCCCACACCTCGGGGTTGGGGGGGGGGGGTTCCCGCAGCCCCCCCAAACCCGGCAGGTGACAAAACGCAGCGCGGGGGGCGGTGACACCCCCGAGCATTCCGGGGGTCCCCCCGGCCCGGCCCCACATCTGTGTCGAATTGAGCTGGGAATTTGCCCCCCCCCGGCGCAGCCCCCGCCCCCTGCCCGCACCGGTCAGGTTTAATAGCGCCCAGCTGCAGCGCGGGGCCATTTGCTGCGCCGGCCCCGCGGGGGTCACGACACCGGGAATGTCGCCTCCCCTCCCCGGGCCGGCTCGCAAATGGGGCTGGGGGCCGCGGGGACCCCCCCCCTCACACCCCCCAGCAGCTCGGGGGGGGCTTTGTCACCCCGGGCGGGGACGGTGACACCCGCGGGTGATGGCCG
>NW_024500528.1:19374-23026 GCF_017590055.1 Onychostruthus taczanowskii
CCTCATTAAGCTCCCCCACCCCCCGCGGGTCGCGGGGGTCACGGGTAGCCCCTCGGGGGGTTTAGGAGCCAATTAACCCTCGCGGCTCGTCCCGGGGGGGCGGCCGGGGGGAACCCGAGATCTTTATGGCTCTGCTGCGCCCATAAAGCGCCTTCCCCTCCTTCTGTTCAGGAGCCATAAAAACCCCGCAATTGCCCGGGGGGGGCGAGCGGGGAGGGGGGGAAAAAAAATCAAAATAATAACGGAGAGGAGCCCCCCACTCCCCTCCCCGGGGCGCATCCGGCCGGGGGTCCGGGCCCGCGGGACCCCCGGCGGGAGGAGGGGCTCTGCCCTTTATTTTGGGGGGCCCCCGAGCTGCCAAAGGGGCGGGGAGGGGGGGCCCGAGGCCCGGGGAGGAAAACCCCAGCGTGTCGTCAATTTTATGGGTAATAAAATTTCAAAGCCGCCCGAGCGCATTTAATGCCTGGGAAGGAAATTCGGGGAGGGGGCGGCAGCGCCTCACACCTCCCTCCCTTCCGCTCGCCCTTCGCCCCCGGCCCCTCGCCCCCCCGGGGTCCCGCGCCGGGAGCAGGTGGAGAAATCCCGGGGGAAACTGAGGCAGGGAGGGGGCGGAGCCGAGCCAGGCGCGGCCAAGTCCCCGTGTCCCCTCCCGCTGTCCCAGCGGGGACCCCTGGCCGCGCTGGCCTGTCCCCAGCAGGGCCCTGCTGTCACCCTGCTGTCACCCTGCTGTCACCCTGCTGTGGCCTTGCCGTCACCCTGATGTCACCCTGCCGTCACCCTGCTGCCAGCCTGTCTGTCACCCTGTTTGTCACCCTGTTGTCGCTCCGCTGTCACCCTGCTGTCGGCCTTGCCGTCACCCTGATGTCACCTTGCCGTCACCCTGCTGCCAGCCTGTCACCCTGTTTGTCACCCTGTTGTCGCTCCGCTGTCACCCTGCTGTCACCCCGCCACGTGCCCTGGGGACCGCGGGGTCACCGTGCCACCTGCCCCGCGCCCCCAGTGCCAGGTCCCAGTGCCACCGCTGAGCGGTGCCAGCGTGGTGACAGTCCCCAGGTCCCCGGGCACCAGGGCCAGGCCCCAGCGCGCAGTGACGGGTCACGGTCCCAGTGCCAGCTCCCAGCTCCAGTCCCAGCTCCCAGTCCCAGTTCCAGTCCCCAGTCTCCACTCTCAGGTCCCAGTCCCAGTCCCAGCTCCCGGTCCCAGTCCCCAGTCCCAGTCCCCAGTCCCAGCTCCAGTCCCAGTTCCCAGTCCCAGTCCCCAGTTCCAGTCCCAGGCCCAGTCCCCCAATTTCAGTCCCCAGTCCCAGTCCCCAGTCCCAGTCCTGGCTCCCAGTCCCAGCTCCCAGTCCCTGCCCCAATCTCAGTCTGCAGTCCCCAATTCCCACTCCCCGGTGTCCTCCCAGTCCCAATCCCAGTCCCCAGTCCCAGTTCCCAGCCTCAGTTCCCAGTCCCAGTCCCCAATCCCAGTTCCCAGCCTCAGTTCCCAGTCCCAGTCCCAATCCTAGCTCCCAGTCTCAATTCCCAGTCTCAGTTCCCAGTCCCAGTCCCAATCCCAGTTCCCAGTCTCAGGCCCTAGTTTCTGGTCCCAGTACCCAGGGCCAGGTCCCAGTGCTGGTGCTGGGCCGGGTCCTGCTGCCAGTCCCAGTGCCAGTCCCAGTGCCAGTCCCCTGTCCTAGCACCCAGTACCAGCTCCCAGCACTCAGCTCCAGCTCCCAGTGCCAGTCCCAGCTCCCAGTGCCAGTCCCAGCTCCCAGTCCTGTGTCCCCAGTCCCCTGTCCCAGTTCCCAACACAGCTCCAGCTTCCAGTCCCCAGTCCCAGTCCCAGTCCTGTGTCCCCAGCTCCCAGTCCCAGCTCCCAGTTCCAGTCCAGTGTCAGCACCCTGTCCCCAGCCCCAGCACTCAGTGCCAGCTGCTGGTCCCCAGTCCCAGCTCCCAGTCCCAGCTCCCAGTCCCAGCTCCCAGACCTGAGGTCCCAGTCCCAGTCCCCAGTGCCAGTCCCCAGTGTCACCTCCCAGTCCCAGTATCAGCACCCTGTCCCTAGCCCCAGTCCCCCGTGCCAGCTCCTGCTCCCCAGCACGGGGCCCCTCTCCCAGTCCCAGTTCCCTCTCCCAGTTCCCAGTCCCAGTTCCCTCTCCCAGTCTCTTCTCCCAGTCCCCCTGTCCGCTGTCCCCCTGTCCCCTCGTTGTCCCCGTGTTGTCCCCGTTGTCCCCTTGTCCCCATCCCCACGCACAAGAAGCGTCCCCGCGGGACCCGCACGGACCGGGGGGGACCAGAAGGGCGCGGGGACCCCCCGGCGGCCCCGGAGCCCCCCCGGCCCCGCTCGGTGCCGGCCCCGGTGGAACCGGGCGCAGCTCGGTGCAGCCGCAGCCGCAACAGCGAGCGGAGCGGCGGAGCCCGGCCCGGGGGTGCCCGCAGGAGTTGGGGGGCTCGGGGACCCCCCGGGGGACGCTGAAATTCGGGGAGGGGGCGAAGCTGCCCGGTCTGGAGCGTCCCGGCACCGGGAAGTGCTGCAGGAGCACCGGGAGGTGCCAGCAGGGAGCGGCACCGGCGGAGCCCGGCCCGGGGGTGCCCGCCGGGAGTTGGGGGCTTGGGGACCCCCGGGGGGCGCTGAAATTCGGGGAGGGGGCGAAGCTGCCCGGTCTGGAGCGTCCCGGCACCGGGAAGTGCTGCAGGAGCACCGGGAGGTGCCAGCAGGGAGCGGCACCGGCGGAGCCCGGCCCGGGGGTGCCCGCCGGGAGTTGGGGGCTTGGGGACCCCCGGGGGGCGCTGAAATTCGGGGAGGGGGCGAAGCTGCCCGGTCTGGAGCGTCCCGGCACCGGGAAGTGCTGCAGGAGCAGCGCTCCCGGAGGGACAAGGGCATCCCAGCGCGGCCTGGGGGGCACGGGGACCCCCGGGGGTCGCGGGGGTCCCGGCCCCAACACGGGGGCGCTGGGGGGGGGCACAGGGGGAGTCTGCCCACCCGCACCGGCACCGGGCAGCGCTCCCAGGAGGAGCCAGGGCAGTAACGGGGCGACCCCGGCCCCGAGATCACCGTGGGGACCCCCCGAGGTGACCGGGACCCCCGCCCCGTTTTTCCCGGTGCCCGCCCCATCAGAACCATGGAGAGGGGAAACCCCACCGGGGGGCTCGGGGGGGGCTGGCCCGGCCCTGGGGGGTCCCGGTGGGGTTTTTTTTTGGGGGCGGGGGGCGGCCCCGTTGCCCCCCCGGTCCCGCAGCCCCGCGGGCAGCGCTCCCCCGGCGGCGGGGCCGGGACTGCAGCGGGGGCGCTTTGGGGACCCGCGACACGCGACACGCGACACGGGACCCCCGCCACCCCCTCCAGCGCCCCCCCGCCGCCGCCACGGTGTCACCGGTGTCACAGTCCCGGGGGGCGGCGCTCGCGGCGGGGTGTCGCCTCCCGCTTTGTCGCCTCCCCGCCGGTGTCGCGGCGCCCCCCGGTGTCCCCGCGCTGCTCCGTGTCCCCGGTGTCCCCGCGGCGCCGCGGCAGCGAGCGGGTTAAGCGCGGCTGTGACGCGGCCCCGTCCCCGCCCCCGCGCTGCCCGCGGAGCTGTCAGCGGCCCCGGTAACGGCAGCGCGGCCCCGAGGGTCCCCGAGGGTCCCCGCGGTGTCCCCGGGGGGGGGACCCGCACTGGGGGGGGGTCCCCGGCGGGGGG
>NW_024500528.1:23083-25334 GCF_017590055.1 Onychostruthus taczanowskii
AACCTGTCCCCCTGTCCCGTGTCCCCGTGTCCCCACACCCCCGTGTCCCCCCGTCCCGTGTCCCCGTGTCCCCACACCCCTGTGTTATCCTGTCACCCCATCTCCACAGTTTTGTCCCCGTGTCCCCATGTCACCCTGTCCCCATGTCCTCACATCCCAGTGTCCCCAAAACCCCAAGTGCCAATGTCCCACATGTCCCCCTGTCCCCACATCCCCCTGTCCCCAAATTCCCACATCCCCCTGTCGCCACACCCCAATGTCCCCCTGTTCCCATCCCAGTGTCCCCCGGTCCCCATCCCAGTGTCCCCCTGTCCCCATCCCAGTGTCCCCCTGTCCCCATTTTGGGTCATTTCGGAGCCTTTCCCATCCCGTTCCTGACCCGCGGCTGCCCCCGGCAGGTGTCTCGGTGTCGCGGTGTCTCGGTGTCGCTGTGTCGCCGTGTCGCCGTGTGGCCGTGTCGCGGGCATGGCGGGGCTGCTGCCGGCGCTGGTGGCGGTGTCGCAGAAGGCGGCGGAGGTGGCGCGGCGCTGCCGGGCGGAGGCGCCGCTCTCCCGGCTCCCGGTGACCGAGAAGCCGGGCCCGGAGCGCGGCCGCCGCTTCCCCCGCGACTTCAAAACCCTGGCGGACGTCCTGATCCAGGAGCTCATCAAGCACGACCTGGGGACACAGGTGGGGACAGCCCGGGGGTGGCCGGGGGGGGGTGGCACCCGCCGGGCCCCCCCTGAGCCCCCCCCGGTGTCGCCGCAGTTCCCCGAGCTCCGGGGACACATCCACGGAGAGGAGAACAGCGAGTTCAGGGACGCGCGGGGTGAGTGGGGACAGCGGGACAGGGGGACACTGAGGGGACACTGGGGGGACAGCGGGACAGGGGGGACACTGGGACAGGGGGGACAGTGAGGGGACAGCGGGACAGCGGGACACTGGGGGGACAGCGGGACAGGGGCGACACTGAGGGGACAGCGGGACGGGGGGGGACAGCAGGGACACTGGGGGACAGAGGGGACAGCGGGACAATGAGGGGACAGAGGGGACAGCGGGACAATGAGGGGACAGAGGGGACAGTGGGACACTGGGGGGACAGCGGGACACTGGGGGGACAGAGGCGACAGAGGGGACAGTGAGGACAGCAGGCTGTGGACAGCGTGGGGACAGTGAAGGGACAAGAGGCTGGGGACAGCAGGGTGGGGACATCTGTGGGGGGTCGGGGGACAGTGGCGACAGTGATGGGACAGTGGGGACAGTGAGGTGACAGTGGGGACAGTGAGGGGACAAGAGGCTGGGGACAGCAGGGTGGGGACATCTGTGGGGGGTGTGGGGACAGAAGGGACACATGTGGGGATGTGGGGCCAAGGCTGAGGAGGGAGGGAGTCCCCATGTCGCCATGTCCCAGTGTCACCCTGCCCATGTCCCCATGTCCCCACATTCCCGTGGCTGAGTCAGGGTCCCCCCGGGGTCTGTGGGGCCGTGGCTGAGTCGGGGGTCCCTGTGCCATGTCCCTGGCAGGTGGCACGGTGACAGCGTGTCTCTGTGCCACCCCGGGTGTCCCTGTGCCACCCGGGGGGCTGATTTGGGTGCTGGCAGGTGGCACGGTGACAGTGCGGGTCTGTGCCACCCCGGGGGACACGGTGGCCCTGCTGCTGGCCGTGCTGGGCCCCGAGCAGACGAGGGCGGCCGAGCTGCTGGCAGAGGCCGTGCACCAGGAGGTGACACTTGGGGACACGGAGCTGGACGGCATCGACCCCGGAGTGTCCCCAGGGGACGTGGGGATCTGGATAGACCCCATTGGTGAGGGCTGCGGGGTGGGACAGGGGTGGGACAGGGACAGGGGTGGGACAGGGACAGGGATGGGGACAGGGATGGGGACAGGGGTGGGACAGGGACAGGGATGGGGACAGGGATGGGGACAGGGGTGGGACAGGGACAGGGATGGGGACAGGGACAGGGGTGGGACAGGGATGGGATGGGATGGGATGGGACAGGGACAGGGACAGGGATGGGACAGGGATGGGATTGGGGTGGGACAGGGGTTGGGCAGGGACAGGGATGGGGCAGGGACAGGGATGGGGATGGGACAGGGACAGGGATGGGACAGGGACGGGTTGGGGCAGGGACAGGGATGGGGATGGGACAGAGACAGGGATGGGACAGGGATGGGATGGGACAGGGACAGGGACAGGGCCAGGGACAGGGACAGGGACAGGGACCGGGACAGGGACAGGGATGGGGACAGGGACAGGGACAGGAACAGGGA
>NW_024500528.1:25361-26208 GCF_017590055.1 Onychostruthus taczanowskii
GGATGGGATGGGATGGGATGGGATGGGATGGGATGGGATGGGATGGGATGGGATGGGATGGGGACAGGGACAGGGACAGAGAGGGGGACAGGAATGGGATGGGATGGGAACAGGGATGGGGACAGGGATGGGGACAGGGATGGGATGGGGATGGAGGGGACAGAAACAGGAACAGGGCCAGGGCAGGGCTGGCACCCCCAGACCCCGTGGCACCCCCAGACCCCCTGGCTCCCCCTGGCTCCCCCAGACTCCACCAACGAGTTCATCGGGGGGCGCGAGGACGTGGCCGCCGTCGATGGCGTGGTGCCCGGGGGGCTGCGCTCGGCCCTGGTGCTCGTGGGGGCCTTCGAGCGCCGCAGCGGGGTCCCCGTGCTGGGGGTCATCAATGAGCCCTTCTTCCAGAGGGACCCCCAGACCGGCAGGTACAGACAGAGCCCCGAGACCCCCGGGACCCCCGACAGCCCTCGTCCTGCACCCCGGGACCCCTGACCCTGCACTCCCTGAGACCCCTGAGACTCCTGAGACCCCTGACCCTGCACTGGGGGTCCTTGTCACTCCCTGACCCTGCACTGGGGGTCCCTGTCACCCCTGACAGCCCTGCACTGGGGGTCCCTGTCACCCTGTCCCCCACACCTCAGGATCACTCTCACCCTTGGCTCTTCACCCCGGGGTTCCAACTCCCCCATTCCCGCCCATCCTGGGGTCCCTAGCCCCCTAAACCCCTCATCCCGGGGTCCCCATTCCCCCATTCCCCCACCCCAGGGTCCCCATTTTCCCCCACTCTGGGGGTCTCAGCCCCCCATTCCCCCACCCCAGGGTCCCCATTTTCCCCCACTCTGGAGATCGG
>NW_024500528.1:26781-36865 GCF_017590055.1 Onychostruthus taczanowskii
CAATCTCACGTCCCCCTGTCCCCTCCCTCCCGCAGGTGGCAGGGTCGCTACCACTGGGGGGTGGCGCACGGCGACACGCGGCTGTGCTCGCTGTCCCCTCCTGTCCCCCGGCCGTGTCCCCGCGTGGTGCTGAGCCGGGCCGAGGCCGCGGCGGTTCGGGGGGCTCTGGCCTCGCTGGGGGGGGGTCCCCCGCTCTTCGCCGCCGGGGCCGGCTACAAGCTGCTGTGCGTGGCGCTGGGGCTGGCGGACGCCTTCGTGCTGTCGCAGGCCACCACCTTCGCCTGGGACTCGTGCGCGCCCCACGCCATCCTGCGCGCCCTGGGCGGCGGCGTGGTGGCCCTGGAGGGGGCGCTGCGGGCGCGGCGGGAGGGGGACCCCGGGGACCCCCCCGAGCTGCTCTACAACCGGCCCGAACCGGGCCGGGCCGGGCCCGAGCGCTGGGCCAACCGCGGGGGGCTCGTGGCCTTCGTGCACCCCCCGCACCTGCGGGCGGTGCTGGCGGCGCTGGGAGGGCTGGGGGACACGGGGGACACGGGGGACAGTCAGGGGTGATAGGGACCCCCGGGTGTGGGGTCGGGGGGAGACAGGGACCCCCGGGTGTGGGGTCAGGAGGGGCTGGGACCCCAAGGGGGAGGGTCCAGGGTGTTTGGGACCCCCAGGGGGAGGGGCTGGGGGTCCCGAGGACCTTGGGGTGCAGGACCAGGGTGACAGGGACCAAGGACAGGGGGACAGCAGGGACCCCCGGGTGAGGGGTCAGGGGTCACAGGGACCCCCGGATGAGGGGTCAGGGGTCACAGGGACCCCCGGATGAGGGGTCGGGGGTCACAGGGACCCCCGGATGAGGGGTCGGGGGGGGACAGGGACCCCCGGGTCAGGGTTCAGGGGTCACAGGGACCCCGGTGCGGGACGCGGTTCAGCTCAGAGTGCCGGGTCCCCTCGGTGTCCCCCCGGTGTCCCCTCGGTGTTCCCCCGGTGTCCCCCCGGTGTTCCCCCGGTGTCCCCTCGGTGTCCCCTCGGTGTTCCCCCGGTGTCCCCTCGGTGTCCCCTCGGTGTCCCCAAGTGCCCCCCAATAAAGGGTCGCTCGCACGCTCGGTGTTGGCGGGCCGGGGGCGGTGCCGGTGCCGGGGCGGGCCCGGGGCGGTCCCGGGGCTCTCCCGGCTCGTCCCCGTCACATGATCCGGAGCCCTCGGGAAGGGCGGCGGTGAGGGGCACCGGGACCCCCGGGATTGGGGGGGGAACGGCACCGGGACCACCGGGAGTGGGGGGGAACGGGACCGGGATCATCGGGAATGGGGGGGAGGGGGACCGGGACCACCGGGAGTGGGGGAAAGTGGTACCGAGACCACCGGGAACCGGAGGGGGAGCGGGGCAGGGGGAGAGCAGCCCCGGGAACTCCGGGACAACCGGGACCGGGGGGTACCGGGAGTACCGGAACGGGGTGGAGCGGTACCGGGAGTACCGGGAGCGGCACCGGGAGCGCCGGGCCGGGTGGAGCGGTGCCGGTACCGGGAGCGGGGCGGGGCCCGGGCCGGCGGTTCCTGGGTCGCGGGGAGCGGTACCGGCCGCGGCGGCGGGCCCGGTGCCGGTGGCGGTGCCGGTGCTGAGCGGCCGCTCCCGCAGCACGGGCGGGCCATGGCGATCGAGGGCGGGATGAAATGCGTGAAGTTCTTGGTTTTCTTCTTCAACTTCATCTTCTGGGTGAGTCCGGCCCGGGGGCACCGGGGGGCACCGGGGGTCCCGGCACCGGCAGAACCGGGCGGATCCCCCCGGGTTTGGGGGTCCCCGGTGCGGGGGGAGGAGGGGAGGGGGGGTTGTTGTCACTCTGGGTGAAGCCACATCCTGTCCCCAGCAGGGCCGGGGGGGGACCCCATCTCGTCCCCCCCAGGTGTGCGGCGTGGCCCTGATCGCCATCGGCATCTACGTGCTGCTGGGCCTGGGCCGGGCCCCGGTGGGCGGCGCGGGCTGGACCCCCGCGGCCGTGCTGGTGCTGGGGGTCGTCATCTTCTTCACCTCCTTCTTCGGCTGCTGCGGCGCCTGGAGGGAGAGCTACTGCATGGTCACCACGGTGAGGGGGGCGGCCCCCGGGACCCCCGGGACCCCCGGGACAGCCCCGGGACACCCCCGGGACAGCCCGGGACACCCCCTGGGATACCCTGGGAGACCCCCGGGACACCCCTGGGACACCCTGGGAGACCCCCGGGACAGCCCGGGACAGCCCGGGACACCCCCCGGGACAGCCCCCGGGACACCCTGGGAGACCCCCGGGACACCCCCCGGGACAGCCCGGGACACCCCAGGACACCCTGGGAGACCTCCAGGACACCCCTGGGACACCCTGGGAGACCCCCGGGACAGCCCGGGACAGCCCCGGGACACCCCCCGGGACAGCCCCGGGACACCCCCGGGACACCCCCAGGGACACCCCCCGGGACCCCCGGGACACCCCGGGAGACCCCCGAGCACCCCCGAGACAGCCCGGGACACCCCCCGGGATACCCTGGGAGACCCCCGGGACACCCCCTGGGACCCCCGGGACAGCCCCGGACACCCCCCGGGACACCCCGGGAGACCCCCGAGCACCCCCGGGACACCCCCCAGGACACGCCCCAGGATACCCTGGGAGACCCCCGGGATACCCCCCGGGATACCCCCCGGGACACCCCCCAGGACAGCACGGGACCCCCCCAAGCCCCCCTGACCCCCCCGTGCCCCCCCAGTTCGCCGTCCTGCTCAGCCTCATCTTCCTGGTGGAGATCGCCGCCGCCATCACCGGCTACGTCTTCAAGCACAAGGTGGGGGCCTCTCCCCCCACCCCGGGGGTCCCTGACCCCTCCGCTCCCCCGGGGGGTCTCTTCCCCCCCCCGTGACCCCCCCGTGCCCCCCCAGGTGCACGGGCTGGTGGAGGAGGGGCTCTGGGAGGCCGTGAGAAGCTACGACAAGGACCCGTCGCTGACCGCCGCCCTGGACGCCTTCCAGCAGGAGGTGAGCCTGGGGGGCAGCCCCCATTTGGGGAGGGGGCTGCTCCTGGAGCCCCCCCCGCCGTGGCTGACCCTTTTTCCGGGCAGTTCTCGTGCTGTGGGGTGGATAACTACACGGACTGGGCCAGCCTGGAGCAGTTCAGGGCCAACGACTCCGTGCCCAGCTCCTGCTGCCGCCAGCCCAGCCCGGGCTGCAACGTCCGGCCCAGCCCGGCCACCGTCTTCACCAGGGTGAGACCCCTCCCCAATTCCTCACCCTGACCCTCCAGGGGGGTCCCCGAGCCCCCTGACCCCCCCCCGGGGGACAAGGACCCTCGTGGGGGTTGGGGGTCCCTCATGGGGTTGGGGGTCTCTTATGGGGTTGGGGGGCTCCATCCCGGAGTTTTGGGGTCCCCCCCCGTGCCCCACTGACCCCGTGGGGCTGGGGTCTGGTTCTGGGGGCTCCGTGTGCCACCTCCATGTCCCCAGACCCTCACGTGCCACCTCAGTGTCCCCAAATCCCCCGAGCTGAGAGAAAACAGAGACAGGCGAGTTCAGGACGTTCACTGCCCACCCTTGGGGGGTTTAATTTGGGTCTGGGGGTTTCATTTGGGTCTGGGGGCTCTCATTGGCCGCCCTGGGCCGGCCTGGGCAGGACGAGGGCCAGGGCCAGGTCCATGGGGCTGTGTGTGCCACCTCAATGTCCCCAAATCCCCCGAGCTGAGCGAAAACAAGGACAGACTAGTTCAGGACATTTATTACACCACTGCAGGGGGGTTTAATTCGGGTCTGGGGGGGTTTAATTCGGGTATGGGGGGGTTTAATTCGGGTCTGGGGTTTTAATTGGGTCTGGGGTCTCTCAGCGGCCGCCCTGGGCCGGCCTGGGCAGGACGAGGGCCAGGGCCAGGTCCATGAGTCTCCAAATGCCACCTCAGTGTCCCCAAATCACCTTTTAACCCCAAGCAGATCAACGACAGACGAGTTCAGGACATTTATTCCCCCTGGGGAGGATTAATTCAGATCTAGGGGGGTTTAATTTGGGTCTGGGGGTTTCATTGGGGTCTGGGGTCTCTCAGTGGCTGCTCTGGGCAGGCTGAGAGCCAGGGCCATATCTGTGATGCCCCAAGTGCCACCTCAGTGTCCCCAAATCCCCCAAGCTGAGCGAAAACAAGGACGGGCGAGTTCAGGACATTTATTACACCACGCTGGGGGGTTTAATTCGGGTCTGGGGGTGTTCAATTCGGGTCTGGGGGGGTTCATTTGGGTCTGGGGTCTCTCAGTGGCTGCTCTGGGCAGGCTGAGAGCCAGGGCCACATCTGTGATGCCCCAAGTGCCCCCTCAGTGTCCCCAAATCCCCCAAGCTGAGCGAAAACAAGGACGGGCGAGTTCAGGACATTTATTACACCACCAAATCCCCTGAACTGAGCGAAAACAAGACAGACTAGTTCAGGACATTTATTCCCCCTGGGGGGTTCAGTTCGGGTCTGGGGGGGTTCAATTGGGTCTGGGAGGTTTCAATTGGGTCTGGGGTCTGTCAGCGGCCGCCCTGGGGCAGGCTGAGGGCCAGGGCCACGTCTGTGATGCCCCAAGTGCCCCCTCAGTGTCCCCAAATCCCCCAAGCTGAACGAAAACAAGGATGGGCGAGTTCAGGGCATTTATTCCCCCTGGGGAGGTTTAATTCGGGTCTGGGGGGGTTTAATTCGGGTCTGGGGGGTTTAATTCGGGTCTGGGGGGTTTCAATTGGGTCTGGGGTCTCTCAGCGGCCGCCCTGGGCCGGCCTGGGCAGGACGAGGGCCAGGGCCAGGTCCACGAGGGCCGAGGGCAGGTAGGAGGCCGGCAGCCAGAGCAGCTTGGCGTCCCAGCCGGCGCTGTAGCGGCTGCGCGGGTGGCGCGCCCGCAGCGCGTGCTCCATGCAGTTCGTCACCTTGGCCAGGTCCCTGTCGCACAGCAGCGACAGCAGCAGCCGCTGCACCCGCACGTCTGGGGGGGGACGGGGAAACTGAGGCACGGACAGGGCCAGCGGGGACGTGAGGGGACAGGGAAACTGAGGCACGGACAGGGTCAGCGGGGACGTGAGGGGGGGGAAACTGAGGCACGGACAGGGTCAGCGGGGACGTGAGGGGACAGGGAAACTGAGGCACGGACAGGGTCAGGGGGGACGTGAGGGGACAGGGAAACTGAGGCACGGACAGGGTCAGGGGGGACGGGGGTTATGGGGTAGCCAGAGGGATCAGGGGGTGGGCAGGAGGGTCAGGAGGTGGCCAAAGGGGTCAGGGCATGGCCAAAGAAGCCTGGCTCCACCATGCTGACCTTGCCCCCAGAGTGCCGCATGTCCCGCCTGGGGAGGGGCACAGGGTGGGCACGGGGTGGTCAGAGAGCTCATGGTGTAGCTGAAGGGGTCAGGGCATGGCCGGAAGGATCAGTGTGTGGCCAGAGGGTTCAGGCTGTGCCCAGGGCTCAGCCCATGCCCAGGGTGGCTAAGCCCGTGCCCAGGAGGGCTCAGCCCATGCCCATGGCTCAGCTCAGCCCATGCCCAGGAGGGCTCAGGCCGTGCCCAGGACTCAGCTCAGTCCATGCCCAGGGCTCAGCCCGTGCCCAGGGTGGCTCAGCCCTTGCCCAGGAGGGCTCAGCCCGTGCCCAGGACTCAGCTCAGCCCATGCCCAGGGCTCAGCCCATGCCCAGGGCTCAGCCCATGCCCAGGGCTCAGCTCAGCCCATGCCCAGGAGGGCTCAGCTCAGGCCGTGCCCAGGAGATCTCAGCCTGTGCCCAGGAGGGCTCAGCCCATGCCCAGGAGGCCTCAGGCCGTGCCCAGGAGGGCTCAGCCCGTGCCCAGGAGGGCTCAGCCCGTGCCCAGGAGGGCTCAGCCCGTGCCCAGGAGGGCTCAGCCCGTGCCCAGGAGGGCTCAGCCCGTGCCCAGGAGGGCTCAGCCCGTGCCCAGGAGGGCTCAGCCCGTGCCCAGGAGGGCTCAGCCCGTGCCCAGGAGGGCTCAGCCCGTGCCCAGGAGGGCTCAGCCCGTGCCCAGGAGGGCTCAGCCCGTGCCCAGGAGGGCTCAGCCCGTGCCCAGGAGGGCTCAGCCCGTGCCCAGGAGGGCTCAGCCCGTGCCCAGGAGGGCTCAGCCCGTGCCCAGGAGGGCTCAGCCCGTGCCCAGGAGGGCTCAGCCCGTGCCCAGGAGGGCTCAGCCCGTGCCCAGGAGGGCTCAGCCCGTGCCCAGGAGGGCTCAGCCCGTGCCCAGGAGGGCTCAGCCCGTGCCCAGGAGGGCTCAGCCCGTGCCCAGGAGGGCTCAGCCCGTGCCCAGGAGGGCTCAGCCCGTGCCCAGGAGGGCTCAGCCCGTGCCCAGGAGGGCTCAGCCCGTGCCCAGGAGGGCTCAGCCCGTGCCCAGGAGGGCTCAGCCCGTGCCCAGGAGGGCTCAGCCCGTGCCCAGGAGGGCTCAGCCCGTGCCCAGGAGGGCTCAGCCCGTGCCCAGGAGGGCTCAGCCCGTGCCCAGGAGGGCTCAGCCCGTGCCCAGGAGGGCTCAGCCCGTGCCCAGGAGGGCTCAGCCCGTGCCCAGGAGGGCTCAGCCCGTGCCCAGGAGGGCTCAGCCCGTGCCCAGGAGGGCTCAGCCCGTGCCCAGGAGGGCTCAGCCCGTGCCCAGGAGGGCTCAGCCCGTGCCCAGGAGGGCTCAGCCCGTGCCCAGGAGGGCTCAGCCCGTGCCCAGGAGGGCTCAGCCCGTGCCCAGGAGGGCTCAGCCCGTGCCCAGGAGGGCTCAGCCCGTGCCCAGGAGGGCTCAGCCCGTGCCCAGGAGGGCTCAGCCCGTGCCCAGGAGGGCTCAGCCCGTGCCCAGGAGGGCTCAGCCCGTGCCCAGGAGGGCTCAGCCCGTGCCCAGGAGGGCTCAGCCCGTGCCCAGGAGGGCTCAGCCCGTGCCCAGGAGGGCTCAGCCCGTGCCCAGGAGGGCTCAGCCCGTGCCCAGGAGGGCTCAGCCCGTGCCCAGGAGGGCTCAGCCCGTGCCCAGGAGGGCTCAGCCCGTGCCCAGGAGGGCTCAGCCCGTGCCCAGGAGGGCTCAGCCCGTGCCCAGGAGGGCTCAGCCCGTGCCCAGGAGGGCTCAGCCCGTGCCCAGGAGGGCTCAGCCCGTGCCCAGGAGGGCTCAGCCCGTGCCCAGGAGGGCTCAGCCCGTGCCCAGGGTGGCTCAGGCCGTGCCCAGGAGCGCTCAGGCCGTGCCCAGGAGGGCTCAGCCCATGCCCAGGGCTCAGCTCAGCCCATGCCCAGGAGCGCTCAGCCCATGCCCAGGGTGGCTCAGCCCGTGCCCAGGGCTCAGCCCGTGCCCAGGGTGGCTCAGGCCGTGCCCAGGAGCGCTCAGGCCGTGCCCAGGAGGGCTCAGCCCATGCCCAGGGCTCAGCTCAGCCCATGCCCAGGAGCGCTCAGCCCATGCCCAGGGTGGCTCAGCCCGTGCCCAGGGCTCAGCCCGTGCCCAGGGTGGCTCAGGCCGTGCCCAGGAGCGCTCAGGCCGTGCCCAGGAGGGCTCAGCCCATGCCCAGGGCTCAGCTCAGCCCATGCCCAGGAGCGCTCAGCCCATGCCCAGGGTGGCTCAGCCCGTGCCCAGGGCTCAGCCCGTGCCCAGGGTGGCTCAGGCCGTGCCCAGGAGCGCTCAGGCCGTGCCCAGGAGGGCTCAGCCCATGCCCAGGGCTCAGCTCAGCCCATGCCCAGGAGCGCTCAGCCCATGCCCAGGGTGGCTCAGCCCGTGCCCAGGGCTCAGCCCGTGCCCAGGGTGGCTCAGGCCGTGCCCAGGAGCGCTCAGGCCGTGCCCAGGAGGGCTCAGCCCATGCCCAGGGCTCAGCTCAGCCCATGCCCAGGAGCGCTCAGCCCATGCCCAGGGTGGCTCAGCCCGTGCCCAGGGCTCAGCCCGTGCCCAGGGTGGCTCAGGCCGTGCCCAGGAGCGCTCAGGCCGTGCCCAGGAGGGCTCAGCCCATGCCCAGGGCTCAGCTCAGCCCATGCCCAGGAGCGCTCAGCCCATGCCCAGGGTGGCTCAGCCCGTGCCCAGGGCTCAGCCCGTGCCCAGGGTGGCTCAGGCCGTGCCCAGGAGCGCTCAGGCCGTGCCCAGGAGGGCTCAGCCCATGCCCAGGGCTCAGCTCAGCCCATGCCCAGGAGCGCTCAGCCCATGCCCAGGGTGGCTCAGCCCGTGCCCAGGGTGGCTCAGCCCTTGCCCAGGAGGGCTCAGCCCGTGCCCAGGACTCAGCTCAGCCCATGCCCAGGGCTCAGCCCATGCCCACGGCTCAGCCCATGCCCAGGAGGGCTCAGCCCGTGCCCAGGGCTCAGCTCAGCCCATGCCCAGGGTGGCTCAGCCCATGCCCAGGGTGGCTCAGCCCATGCCCAGGGTGGCTCAGCCCATGCCCAGGGTGGCTCAGCCCATGCCCAGGGCTCAGCCCATGCCCAGGAGCGCTCAGCCCATGCCCAGGAGGGCTCAGCCCATGCCCAGGGCTCAGCTCAGCCCATGCCCAGGGCTCAGCTCAGCCCATGCCCAGGAGGGCTCAGGCCGTGCCCAGGAGAGCTCAGCCCATGCCCAGGACTCAGCTCAGTCCGTGCCAAGGATGGTTCAGCCCATGCCCAGGAGGGCTCAGTCCGTGCCCATGGTTCAGCTCAGCCCGTGCCCAGGGCTCAGCCCGTGCCCAGGGCCCGCGCCCACCTGAGGCTGTCGGAGAAGGCCTCGATGCAGAACTTGGAGATGCAGTAGCCGCCGCCGTTGGCGGAGACGCGGCCCAGCACGCTGGAGGTGTTGACCACGCGGCCCCGCGCGCGCTTCAGCAGCGGCAGCAGCTGCAGCGTCACCTCGATGGCCCCGAAGGCGTTGACGGCCATGACCCGCCGGAAGTCCTCCATGTCCATCCACTCCGTGGGGCCGATGGGGTTGGCCACGCCCGCGTTGTTCACCAGCCCAAACAGCCCTGGGGGGACACGGAGCGTGGGGGACCCCCAGAATGGCACAGCCACAGTGTCCCCTGGCACCCCCAGAGTGCCCCTGGGACCCCCAGAGTGTCCCTGGGACCCACAGAGTGTCCCCACATGCCCTGGGGTCAGTGGGGTTGGCCATGCCCGCGTTGTTCACCAGCCCAAACAGCCCTGGGGGACACGGAGCGTGGGGGACCCACAGAATGGCACCCCCAGAGTGCCCCTGGCACCCCCAGAGTGACCCACATGGGTCAGTGGGGTTGGTCACACCAGCCCAAACAGCCTTGGGGGACACGGAGCGTGAGGGACCCCCAGAATGGCACCCCCAGAGTACCCCTGGCACCCCCCGAGTGTCCCCTGGGACCCCCAGAGTGTCCCCTGGGACCCCCAGAGTGCCCCTGGCACCCCCAGAGTACCCCTGGAGAGGGGGGGACCCCAGAGCCTCTGGGACCCCCAGAGTGCCCCTGGCACCCCCAGAGTACCCCGGGCACCCCCCGAGTGTCCCCTGGGACCCCCAGAGTGCCCCTGGCCCCCCCAGAGTGACCCACATGGGTCAGTGGGGTTGGTCACACCAGCCCAAACAGCCCTGGGGGACACGGAGCGTGGGGGACCCACAGAATGGCACCCCCAGAGTGCCCCTGGCACCCCCAGAGTGACCCACATGGGTCAGTGGGGTTGGTCACACCAGCCCAAACAGCCTTGGGGGACACGGAGCGTGGGGGACCCACAGAATGGCACCCCCAGAGTACCCCTGGAGAGGGGGGGACCCCAGAATGGCACAGCCACAGCGTCCCCTGGCACCCCCCGAGTGCCCCTGGCACCCCCCGAGTGTCCCCTGGCACCCCCCGAGTGTCCCCTGGGACCCCCAGAGTGTCCCCTGGCACCCCCCGAGTGTCCCCTGGGACCCCCAGAGTGTCCCCACGTGCCCTGGGGTCAGTGGGGTTGGTCACACCAGCCCAAACAGCCCTGGGGGGACACAGAGGGTGGGGGACCCCCAGAATGGCACCCCCAGTGTCCCCAGTGTACCCCAGAGTGTCCCCCTGTCCCCCACAGCCCCTCCTTGGGGACTCCACGTCCCCCCCGCCCCTGTGTCCCATCTCCTCCTTTTGTCCTTGTCCGTGTCCCCCCTGCCCTACAGCCCTTCCCCAAGCCCCCAGCCCCTTTTCTCCCCCTCCCCCGCCAGAAGACACCATGTCAGAGGTCGGATG
>NW_024500528.1:37624-49209 GCF_017590055.1 Onychostruthus taczanowskii
CCCCCCATCCCAAGCCCCCAGCCCCTTTCCCCCTCCATCCCTCACCTTTGTCGCCCACCTCCCTCCGCACCCACTCGGCGGCCCTGCGGATGCTGTCGGAGCAGGTGACGTCCAGCAGGGTGGTCCTGAGGTGTCCCCCGGCGCTGTCCCCGCGCAGGCTCTCGGCGCCCTGCGGGGTCAGGCAGGCGGCCAGCACGCGGTAGCCGCGCCGGGCCAGCCGCCGGGCCAGCAGGTTGCCGAAGCCGCTGTCGCAGCCCGTGATGAAGACGTGCTTGTCGCTCACCGTGGGCAGCGTGCGGCGGTCCCGCAGCAGCCAGCCCAGCGCCCAGGCCAGGGCCAGCAGCGCCAGGTGCAGCCACATGGCCTGTGGGGACAGCGACAGTGGGACACGGCCCTGTGCGACACACCCAGTGCCGCCAGTGCCACATGGCCTGCGGGGACAGCGACACGGCCCTGTGTGACCCTCACAGTGCCAGGTGCAGCCACATGGCCTGTGGGGACAGCGACAGTGGGACACGGCCCTGTGCGACACACCCAGTGCCGCCAGTGCCACATGGCCTGCGGGGACAGCGACACGGCCCTGTGTGACCCTCACAGTGCCAGGTGCAGCCACATGGCCTGTGGGGACAGCGACAGTGGGACACGGCCCTGTGCGACACACCCAGTGCCGCCAGTGCCACATGGCCTGCGGGGACAGCGACACGGCCCTGTGTGACCCTCACAGTGCCAGGTGCAGCCACATGGCCTGTGGGGACAGCGACAGTGGGACACGGCCCTGTGCGACACACCCAGTGCCGCCAGTGCCACATGGCCTGCGGGGACAGCGACACGGCCCTGTGTGACCCTCACAGTGCCAGGTGCAGCCACATGGCCTGTGGGGACAGCGACAGTGGGACACGGCCCTGTGCGACACACCCAGTGCCGCCAGTGCCACATGGCCTGCGGGGACAGCGACACGGCCCTGTGTGACCCTCACAGTGCCAGGTGCAGCCACATGGCCTGTGGGGACAGCGACAGTGGGACACGGCCCTGTGCGACACACCCAGTGCCGCCAGTGCCACATGGCCTGCGGGGACAGCGACACGGCCCTGTGTGACCCTCACAGTGCCAGGTGCAGCCACATGGCCTGTGGGGACAGCGACAGTGGGACACGGCCCTGTGCGACACACCCAGTGCCGCCAGTGCCACATGGCCTGCGGGGACAGCGACACGGCCCTGTGTGACCCTCACAGTGCCAGGTGCAGCCACATGGCCTGTGGGGACAGCGACAGTGGGACACGGCCCTGTGCGACACACCCAGTGCCGCCAGTGCCACATGGCCTGCGGGGACAGCGACACGGCCCTGTGTGACCCTCACAGTGCCAGGTGCAGCCACATGGCCTGTGGGGACAGCGACAGTGGGACACGGCCCTGTGCGACACACCCAGTGCCGCCAGTGCCACATGGCCTGCGGGGACAGCGACACGGCCCTGTGTGACCCTCACAGTGCCAGGTGCAGCCACATGGCCTGTGGGGACAGCGACAGTGGGACACGGCCCTGTGCGACACACCCAGTGCCGCCAGTGCCACATGGCCTGCGGGGACAGCGACACGGCCCTGTGTGACCCTCACAGTGCCAGGTGCAGCCACATGGCCTGTGGGGACAGCGACAGTGGGACACGGCCCTGTGCGACACACCCAGTGCCGCCAGTGCCACATGGCCTGCGGGGACAGCGACACGGCCCTGTGTGACCCTCACAGTGCCAGGTGCAGCCACATGGCCTGTGGGGACAGCGACAGTGGGACACGGCCCTGTGCGACACACCCAGTGCCGCCAGTGCCACATGGCCTGCGGGGACAGCGACACGGCCCTGTGTGACCCTCACAGTGCCAGGTGCAGCCACATGGCCTGTGGGGACAGCGACAGTGGGACACGGCCCTGTGTGACACACCCAGTGCCACCAATGCCACATGGCCTGTGGGGACAGCGACAGTGGGACACGGCCCTGTGTGACACACCCAGTGCCACCACTGCCACACGGCCTGCGGGGACAGCGACAGGGCCCTGTGTGACACACCCAGTGCCACCAGTGCCACATGGCCTGCGGGGACAGCGACAGTGGGACACGGCCCTGTGTGACCCTCACAGTGCCAGGTGCAGCCACATGGCCTGCGGGGACAGCGACACCACACTGTGTGACCCTCACAGTACCACCACTGCCACACAGCCTGCGGGGACAGCGACACCGCCCTGTGTGACACACCCAGTGCCACCTACAGCCACATGGCCTGTGTGACACACCCAGTGCCACCACTGCCAGGTGCAGCCACATGGCCTGGGGTGACAGGGACACTGGGACACCCGAGAGAGAGACCCCTGAGAGAGACCCCCACCCTGTGTGACCCTCCCACTGCCAGGTACAGCCACATGGCCTGGGGGTGACAGGGACAGTGGGACACCTGAGAGACCCCCACCCCGTGTGACCCTCCCAGTGCCACCAGTGCCAGCAGTGCCAGGTACAGCCACATGGCCTGGGGGTGACAGGGACAGTGGGACCCCCCCAGGACCCCCCGAGGGGCCCGCCGGGACCCGCAGCCCCCCGCCCTGCCCCGAGCCCGGGGGTCTCTCCCCCCGCGGACCGAGCGGTCACTCGGGACTGACCCGGGCCAGGCTCGGTCACTCGGGACTGCCCCGGGCTGGCCCCGCCTCCTGTGTCCCCAGGGGTGCCCGGGGGGTCCCCGCCCTCCCGGGGGGGTGGGCGCACCCCAAAGCCCCTCCCGGGGCGGGGACGAGCCCCCCGCGGGAGCCCAGCCCCACCTTGTCCCGGTCTGGCCCGGGCCGGCCCGGATTAACGGGGCCGTGCGTCACCGCCGGGCACGGGGGGGCTCCGGGGGGGTCCCCTCGGGCCCGTCCCCCCCCTGCCCGGGGCAGCGGCGACCCCCGGCACCCCCGAGACCCCCGGGGTGGGCCCCGCCCTGGCCGGGACCCCCAGGCCAGCTGCCCCCGCCAAGGGAGGGGACCCGCGGGGACCGTGTCCCCCCCCGGGCCCCGGGCCCCCCTGCAGGACCCCCACCGGGGCTCTGGGGGCTCGGGACCCCCACCGGGGGGGGGTTGGGGTGTCAGAACCCCCCCATTGCTGGTTTGGGGGTTGGACCCCCAAAGGGGCAGCAGGGACACCCCCGCCCACCCTCGGATTTGGGGGGGACACCCGAGATTTGTCCTGTGCCCCCCTCCAGGACCCCCACTGCGGGGGTTGGGGGTCTCAGGACCCCCCCCCCATTGTTGGTCTGGGGGTTTCACACCCCGGGGGGGGGACGGACCCCCAAAGGGGTGGGAGGGACCCCCAAATCCCCTCCTCGGATTAGGGGGGCACTGAGGAGGGGACACAAAGTGGGGGGGACACGCAGGGTCTGTCCTGTGTCCCCTGAACCCATTGGGGGGGGGTCGCGCCCCCCTCCTGCAGCCCCGTTTGGGGGGGCTGGGGGGTCTCAGGTCCCCCATTTTCTCCCCACCCTGGGATTTGAGGGTGACTCAGGACCCCCCCCCCATTGTTGGTCTGGGGGTTTCGCACCGCGGGGGTGGGAGGGACCCCCAAAGGGGTGGGAGGGACCCCCAAATCCCCTCCTCGGATTAGGGGGGCACTGAGGAGGGGACACAAAGTGGGGGGGACACGCAGGGTCTGTCCTGTGTCCCCTGAACCCATTGGGGGGGGGTCGCGCCCCCCTCCTGCAGCCCCGTTTGGGGGGGCTGGGGGGTCTCAGGTCCCCCATTTTCTCCCCACCCTGGGATTTGAGGGTGACCCCGGGGGTCTCTCCCGTGTCCCCAGAACCCCCCCCCACAACAGGAGACCCCCAGCACGGGGGGGTGCAGAGGGGGAGGGGTCCCCACAACCCCTCGGGGGACAGAGGGGGGGTCCCCACGTACCTGGGGGGGTCCCCACCTACCTGGGGGGGGGCAGAGGGGGGGTCCCCACGTCCCTCAGGGGGTCCCCACGTACCTGGGGTGCAGAGGGGGGGTCCCCACCTACCTGGGGGGTGCAAAGGGGGGGTCCCCACGTACCTCGGGGGGCAGAGGGGGGGTCCCTCGGGGGGCAGAGGGGGGGAAAATCACCCCAAAATGGGCCCTGACCCCCCCCGTGGGGGAAAATCCCCCCAAAATGGGCCCTGACCCCCCCCCCCGGGGGAAAATCACCCCAAAATGGGCCCTGCCCCCCCCACGAGGGAATGAAAGCCCTGCCACCCCCAGATCTGGGGGGAATCACCCCAAAATGGGCCCTGACCCCCCCCAGGGGAAAATCACCCCAAAATGGGCCCTGCCCCCCCCCCTTAGGGAATGAAATCCCTGCCAGCCCCGGATCAGGGCAGCCCCCCCCAGACCCAAAAAGGGCCCCTTTGTCCCCAATCAAAGCAGCCTCAGAGCCAGGGTAAGCGCTAAAGAGGATGAGGGGGCTTAGGGGGATTTGGGGGGGGGGCTGTGCCAGGGTCTGTGCCCGGCCTGACCCCCCCACACCCCCCGGGCCCCCCCCCTTATTCCACACCCCCCCCCTTAACCCATGGCTCCCAGCGCCGGGGGTGCCAAGGGCACCGAGGTGAGAGCCCCGGGACCTGGCGGTGCTGGGGGGGCTCCCGGGGGGTCTGGGGGCTCCCGGGGGCTCCCGGGGGGTCCCGGGGGTCCCTCAGGAGCAGGAGGGCTGCAGCTGCCCCTTGTAGACGTACTCGAGGGCCGTGGCGATGGTCCTCATGTCCAGCTCGATGCTCCTGGCCCAGTTCTCCACGTCCCCGATCTCCTGAGGCCGTGTGGGGAGGGGGCTTTTGGGGAGGGGGCTCACCCCGGGGGGTGTGTCACCCATCCCCTCCTGCTGAGACCCTCTGGGTGCTCCCTGGGACCCCTGAGACCCCCTGGGTGCTGCCCCAGACCCCCCTGGGTGCCCCTCGGGACCCCCTGGGTGCTGCCCAAGACGCCCAAGATGTTCCCCAAGACCCCCAAGATGTTCCCCAAGACCCCCTGGGTTCTGCCCAAGACCCCTTGGGTGTCCCTCAAGCCCCCCTGGGTGGTCCAAGACCCCCTAAGAGCTGCCCAAGACCCCCTGGGGACCCCTCAGGACCCCCTGGGTGCTGCCCAAGACCCCCTGGGTGCTGCTCAAACCCCCTGGGACCCCCTGGGTGCTCCCCAACCACTGCAGTGCAAACCCAGGGGCTGGAGGCTTCATCCCCCCCTCTGTTCATGGGTCTGGGGGCTTCATCCCCCACTCTGTTCATGGGTCTGGGGGCTTCATTTGCCATTCCCGTGGGCCTGGGGACTATATAATCCCCCAAAAAGGGTCTGGGGGCTTCATCCCCCTTTCCCTTCATGATCTGGAATCCACATGCTCCCCTATATGGGTCTGGGGGCTTCATCCCCCATTGACCTCCATTCGTGGGTCTGGGGGCTTCATTCCCTCCCCATGGATCTGGGGGCCACATCCCAACCCCAAATGGGTCTGGGGGCTTCGTCCCCCTTCCCTTCATAGTCTGGGATCCACTCAGGGGTGAGCCCGCTCTGGGCTGGGTTTGGGGGTGTATTTTTGGGTGGTTTTGGGGTGTATTTTGGGATGTGTTTGGGCTGGGTTTGGGGCTGTGTTTTTGGGGGTGAGCCCCCCGCTCTGGGCGGGGTTTTGGGGTGGTTTTGGGCTGGGTTTTGGGGGTGTCCCCACCTTGAGGGCCTGGTTGAAGCTCTCCCCCATGGCGATCCACTGGCCCCTCTGGGCTGGGATTGGGGCTGGGTTTGGGGCTGGGCTTGGGGCTGTGTTTTTGGAGGTGAGCCCCCCGCTCTGGGCGGGGTTTTGGGGTGGTTTTGGGCTGGGTTTTGGGGGTGTCCCCACCTTGAGGGCCTGGTTGAAGCTCTCCACCATGGCGATCCACTGGCCGGTCTGGCGGGCGAACTGCGCCGCCTGCACCTGCAGCGTCTTCACCTCCTGGTCCAGCTTGCGCTGGTTCACGTAGGCCTGGGCCACCCTGGGGGGGACACGGGGGGGACACGGGGGTCACACGGGGCTGGGGTCCCTGCCTGGCACCCCCCGAGTGACGGGGGAGCCCAAAAAAGGGAGGGGGTTTGGGGGAGGAAAAAGGAGAGGGAAGGGGTCTTTGGGGAGGCGGATTTGTGGGGCTGTAGGGTTGAGGGGAGGTGTCTGGGGGTCTCTGGGAAGGGGGAACCGTGGGGTTCTGTGGCGTTGGGGGTCTCGGGGGTGGGAGGTTTGCTGGGTCTGGGGTCCTCAGGAGGGGTACGAGGTTTGGGTGGGGGGTGGTCCCAGAAGGAATTTGGGGTCTCCAGGAGGGGTTTGGGGTCCCCAGGGGGGGTTTGGGGGCATGGTCCCATAAGGAATGGGGGTCCCGAGGGTCTCCAGGAGGGTTTGGGTGGGGTGTCCCCATAAGGAATGGGTGTCCCAGAGGGGTTTGGGGGGATGGTCCCATAAGGAATGGGGGGTCCCCAGTGGGGTATGGGGTCCCCAGTAGGGTTTGGGGGGGTGTCCCCGTAAGGAATGGGGGGTCCCCCCGGAGGTCCCCAGGAGGATTTTGGGGGGGATGGTCCCATAAGGAATGGGGGTCCCGGAGGTCCCCAGGAGGATTTTGGGGGGGTGTCCCCGTAAGGAACGGGGCTCGGGGGCGCCGGGGCTCACCCCACGTTCAGGTGATCCACCAAGGCCTCGGTGAGGCGGGTGGCGGCCGCGATGGCGTCCCTGCGGCGCCGCTCTGCGGGGGGACACGCGGGGACAGCGCCGTGAGGGGCGCCGCGACCCCCGCCCGGCCCGGCACACCGCGTGACGTCAGCATTATCCAGCGTGACGTCACCGAGCGGAGCCGTGACCTCACGGGCCTCCCTTCCCCCCCTCAGAGCCCTCAGGGCCCCTCAGGCTTCCCGCCCTTTCCCCCTCTTTTGACGGACAGCCGCGCCAGCCAATGGGGTGCCGCGCTGCGGTGATCGGCAGCTGCGGCAGCCAATGGGAGGCGGCGGGCGGGGTTCGTTGCCATGGGGACGGGGGGGCGTGGCTCACCCTGCAGCTCGCGCCGCTCGCTCTGGCGGGCCTGGTGCTCCTTCAGCAGCCGGGACAGCATGGCGGCCGCCGCCGCACGTGACCGCCCGCGCGCCCCGCCCCCTTCCACGGCGCGTCTGCGGCGCGTGACCGGGGAGAGCCACGTGATCCGGGGAGGGGCTATGGGGAGGTCCCTCCCAGCGCTCCCAGGGGTCCCGCGTTCCGGCCGCAGGAATTTGAGTGGGAGCCGCGGCCAAAAATAACCCGGGAGGGGTGAAAATAACCTGGGAAAGAGAAAATAACCCGGGGAAAAAAAATATAGAATAAAATAGAATAAAATAGAATGAAATAAATAAAATAAAATAAAATAAATAAAATAAAACTCGGGGAAAATTAAATAACCCGGGAAAAATAAAATAAAATAACCCGGGAAAAATGAAATATCCCGGGAAAAATAAAATAACCTGGAAAAAATTAAATAACCCAGGAAAAATAACCCGGGAAAATAAAATAAAATAAAATAAATAAAATAAAACTCGGGGAAAATTAAATAACCCGGGAAAAATAAAATAAAATAACCCGGGAAAATAAAATAAAATAAAATAAATAAAATAAAACTCGGGGAAAATTAAATAACCCGGGAAAAATAAAATAAAATAACCCGGGAAAATAAAATAACCTGGGAAAAATGAAATCACCTGGGAAAAGAAAAAAAGCCAGAAAAATAACCGGGGAATGGGGAAAAGTAAAATTTGAGATGCTCATCCTGAAATAAACCCCGAAAATAATCCCTGAAAATAAATCCCCAAAAATAAATCCTGACAATAAATCCTGAAAATAAACCCCCAAAAATAAACCCCTGAAAACAAATTCCAAAAATAAAATCCAAAAATAAAATTAAAATTAAAAATAAATAAAATTTAAAACCCTAAACCAAACCCCAGAAATAAACCCCAAAAATAAAAATAAAATTAAAATAAATAAAAATAAAAACCCCAAAAATAACCCCAGAAACAAACCCCAAAATTAAAATTAAAATTAAAATTAAAAATAAAATTAAGAGAAATAAAATCCCCAAATAAACCCCAAAAATAATAAAAAAATTAATTAAAAAACCCCAAAACAAACCCCAAAAATAAAACTGGGAAGAATTGGGATGGGGAAGGGGAAGGGGGGGTTTGGACCCCCCAAAATGCCCCCAAAAAGCGGGGGGGGAGGGGCCGGGCTGCTTCCCACGGACCCAAAAATCCCAAAAAATCCCCAAAAAAATCCCCAAAAATCCCCCGGGGGTTTTGAGAGAGGCTAAAAATAACCCGGGAGCTGGAAATGGAACAAAACGGAACAAAACGGAACAAAAATCCCATTGCCCGGCCAAAACCACTCCCTGGGATTTGGGGTCCCTGCCCAGGGCCTGGGATTTGGGGTCACTCTGGGATTTGGGGTCACTGCCCAGGGCCTGGGATTTGGGGTCACGCCCCAGGATTTGGGGTCACTCTGGGATTTGGGGTCACTNTAAAATCCAAAAGTAAAATTAAAATTAAAAATAAATAAAATTTAAAACCCCAAACCAAACCCCAGAAATAAACCCCAAAAATAAAAATAAAATTAAAATAAATAAAAATAAAAACCCCAAAAATAACCCCAGAAACAAACCCCAAAATTAAAATTAAAATTAAAATTAAAAATAAAATTAAGAGAAATAAAATCCCCAAATAAACCCCAAAAATAATAAAAAAATTAATTAAAAAACCCCAAAACAAACCCCAAAAATAAAACTGGGAAGAATTGGGATGGGGAAGGGGAAGGGGGGGTTTGGACCCCCCAAAATGCCCCCAAAAAGCGGGGGGGGAGGGGCCGGGCTGCTTCCCACGGACCCAAAAATCCCAAAAAATCCCAAAAAAAATCCCCAAAAATCCCCCGGGGGTTTTGAGAGAGGCTAAAAATAACCCGGGAGCTGGAAATGGAACAAAACGGAACAAAACGGAACAAAAATCCCATTGCCCGGCCAAAACCACTCCCTGGGATTTGGGGTCCCTGCCCAGGGCCTGGGATTTGGGGTCACGCCCCAGGATTTGGGGTCACTCTGGGATTTGGGGGCACCCTGGGGTTTGGGGTCACGCCCCAGGATTTGGGGTCACTCTGGGATTTGGGGGCACCCTGGGGTTTGGGGTCACGCCCCAGGATTTGGGGTCACTCTGGGATTTGGGGGCACCCTGGGGTTTGGGGTCACGCCCCAGGATTTGGGGTCACTCTGGGATTTGGGGGCACCCTGGGGTTTGGGGTCACGCCCCAGGATTTGGGGTCACTCTGGGATTTGGGGGCACCCTGGGGTTTGGGGTCACGCCCCAGGATTTGGGGTCACTCTGGGATTTGGGGGCACCCTGGGGTTTGGGGTCACGCCCCAGGATTTGGGGTCACTCTGGGATTTGGGGGCACCCTGGGGTTTGGGGTCACGCCCCAGGATTTGGGGTCACTCTGGGATTTGGGGGCACCCTGGGGTTTGGGGTCACGCCCCAGGATTTGGGGTCACTCTGGGATTTGGGGGCACCCTGGGGTTTGGGGTCACGCCCCAGGATTTGGGGTCACTCTGGGATTTGGGGGCACCCTGGGGTTTGGGGTCACGCCCCAGGATTTGGGGTCACTCTGGGATTTGGGGGCACCCTGGGGTTTGGGGTCACGCCCCAGGATTTGGGGTCACTCTGGGATTTGGGGGCACCCTGGGGTTTGGGGTCACGCCCCAGGATTTGGGGTCACTCTGGGATTTGGGGGCACCCTGGGGTTTGGGGTCACGCCCCAGGATTTGGGGTCACTCTGGGATTTGGGGGCACCCTGGGGTTTGGGGTCACGCCCCAGGATTTGGGGTCACTCTGGGATTTGGGGGCACCCTGGGGTTTGGGGTCACGCCCCAGGATTTGGGGTCACTCTGGGATTTGGGGTCAGTCCCTGGATTTGGGGTCACTCCTTGAATTTGGGGTCACTCTGGGATTTGGAGTCACGCCCCAGGATTTGGGGTCAGTGCCTGATTTTGGGGTCACTCTGGGATTTGGGGTCACTCCCTGGAATTGGGGTCGGTCCCTGGATTTGGGGTCACTCCTTGAGTTTGGGGTCACTCTGGGATTTGGGGTCAGTCCTGAGATTTTTGGGATCCGTCCCCAGTGCCAGGATCAATCCCTGAATTTGGGGTCCCTCACTGGGTTTGGGGTCACTCCGGAGATTTGCGGTCACTCTGGGATTTGGGGTCACTCGCTAGATTTGGGGTCACACGCCAAGATTTGGGGTCACTCCGGAGATTTGGGGTCACTCTGGGATTTGGGTTCAGTCCCTGGATTTGGGGTCACGCGCCAGGATTTGGGGTCACTCTGGGAATTGGGGTCACTCTGGAATTTGGGGTCACTCCCCAGGATTTGGGGTCACTCCAGGAATTTGGGGTCACTCCCTCCCTGGCTTTGGTGTCTCTCGCTGGCTTTGGGGTCACTCCCCGGTGCCGGGGTCAGTCCCCGGGATTTGGGGTCCCACCCCAGGATTTGGGGTCCCTCCCTGTCTGTGGGATCACCCCCCGCCCTACAGGGTCACTCCAGGAATTTGGGGTCACTCGCTGGATTTGGGGTCACTCCAGGGATTTGGGGTCACCCCCCGCCCTACAGGGTCACTCTGGGATTTGGGGTCCCTCCCCAGGATTTGGGGTCCCTCCCTGGCTGTGGGATCACCCCCCGCCCTACAGGGTCACTCCAGGAATTTGGGGTCCCTCCCTCCCTGGCTGTGGTGTCACTCCGGGATTTGGGGTCCCTCCCTGGGTTTGGGGTCCCTCCCTGGCTGTGGGGTCACTCCAGGAATTTGGGGTCACTCCCCAGGATTTGGGGTCACTCCAGGAATTTGGGGTCCCTCCCTCCCTGGCTGTAGTGTCACTCCGGGATTTGGGGTCCCCCCCCGGGATTTGGGGTTCCCCCCCCCGCCCTCCGTGTCCCCTCCCCCCGCCGGGCCGGGCTCTCCGGGGTCTCCCCGGTTCCGCGGGCGGGGCCGGGGCGGAGCCGCCCCCGGGAGCTCCGGGGCTCCTCCCGCGGGCGGCGGCACCGGCAGCGCCGGGATGGCGAGCGGGGGCTGCGGGGGGCGGCCGGGGCTGCGCCGGGGACCACCGGGGCTCTGCCGGGGACCACCGGGGCTGTCCCGGTGGCTACCGTGGGTGTCCCTGTGGCTACCGGGGCTCTGCCGGTGGCTACCGGGACTGTCTCGGGGGCTAACGGGGCTGTCTCGGGGGCTACCGGGGCTGTCCCTGTGGCTACCGGCGCTGTCCCTGTGGCTACCGTGGGTGTCCCTGTGGCTACCGGCGCTGTCCCCGTGGCCACCGGCGGCCGCCGCGTTCAACCTGGACGGGAGCAGCCCGGTGCTGAAGGACGGCGAGCGGGGCAGCCTCTTCGGGGCGGCCGTGGCGCTGCACCGGCAGCTGAGCCCCGAGCCCCGGGCGTGGTGAGCGGGGAACCGGGGGGGACGCGACCCCCGGGCTGGGCAGGGACGGGGACCCCCGGGAATGGGGGGAGAGGGGAGCGGAGCTGGGAGCGCCGGGGTGGGGAGGGGTCCTGCTGAGGGGGTCTGGGGGAT
>NW_024500528.1:49814-52702 GCF_017590055.1 Onychostruthus taczanowskii
CGGTGTCGCCGCTGCCGCCCGCGCCGCGTTCCCGGCACCGAGGGCGGCTCTGGCGGCCGGTGCCCGGTGCAGGTGCCGGCACAGCGGCGCCGGGCCCCGCTCCACCCCCGCTGTCCCCGCTGTCCCCGCTGTCCCCGGGGCTGGCCCTGTCGCGCTGTCCCCTCGCGGGTGCCCTGTCCCCACTCCGTGGGGCGCCGGTGCCTCCGTGAGCTCCGTCCTTTTTTGGGCATGTTGCTGCGGGGTTATTTTGAGTGAATTCCAGGTTATTTTTACCTCCTCTGCCTCCCTGCCACCCCCGTGGGCTCCGCCGTGTCCCCGCGCCGCTGTCACCCCCGGGCCGCTGTCACCCCGGGCACGGTGGCCGCCAGCGCCCCGCGGCCACCGGGGAAGCGCCGGGGGCGCCGCGCTGGCCCCACCGGGAGCGCCCCGAGTCCCGTCCCGGGGGTCGCGGGGGGCCAGGGGGTGTCCGGGGTGTCCCTTGTTGTCCCCTGCTGTCCCCGCAGTGTCGCGGGCTGGCACCGCGCCGGGCACGGGGGTGGCACAGCTGCGCCCGGGGGGTGCCGGGGGGGGGGCTCTGTGACCCTCGGGGACCCCTCCCCACAGCCCTGACGGGGGTCTCTGCCCTGCCAGGCTGCTGGTGGGAGCCCCCCAGGCGCTGGCGCTGCCCGGCCAGGGCGCCAACCGCACCGGGGGTCTCTTCGCCTGCCCGCTGACCACCGAGCTCTCGGACTGCTGGCGGGTGCCCATCGATGAGGGAGGTGAGCGGGGGGGTCCCGGGGGGTCCCGGAGGGGGGGTCCCGGCCGGGCTGACCCCTCCCTGCGGTGCCGGCAGCGGACCCGGAGCGCGAGAGCAAAGAGAACCAGTGGCTGGGGGTCAGCGTCAAGAGCCAAGGGCCGGGCGGCAAGATCGTGGTGAGCGCCGCGGGGACACCGGCGACACCTCTGCGAGGGGAGGGGTCCCCCGAGCCGCCGTGACCCCCGGGGTGTGCCCGCAGACCTGCGCGCACCGGTACGAGGTGCGGCACCGCGTGCGGCAGCCGCTGGAGACGCGGGACGTGATCGGGCGCTGCTTCGTGCTGAGCCAGGACCTGCGGCTGCGGGACGAGCTGGACGGCGGCGAGTGGAAGTTCTGCGAGGGGCGACCCCCGGGCCACGAGCGCTTCGGCACCTGCCAGCAGGGCCTGGCGGCCGCCTTCAGCCCCGACCGCCGCTACGTGCTGCTCGGAGCCCCCGGCACCTACAACTGGAAGGGTGAGGGGCGCTGGGACCCCTCCCGGGGGGAGTGGGAGCCAGAACTGGGAGGGTGAGGGGCGCTGGGACCACCCCCGGGGGGGTTTGAGGGGTGTGGGAGACAGAATTGGGAGGGTGAGGGGCGCTGGGACCACCCCCGGGGGGAGTGGGAGCCAGAACTGGGAGGGTGAGGGGCGTTGGGACCCCTCCCGGGGGAGTTTGGGGGTCTGGGGGTTTATTTTTATCTGCTCGGGGTCCCCGGCACCTGCAACTGGAAGGGTGAGGGGCGCTGGGACCACCCTCGGGGGAGTTTGGGAGGTATGGGAACCATAATTGGGAGGGTGAAGGGTGCTGGGACCACCCCCGGGGGGGTTTGGGGGTCTGGGGGTTTATTTTTATCTGCTCGGGGTCCCCGGCACCTGCAACTGGAAGGGTGAGGGGCGCTGGGACCACCCTCGGGGGAGTTTGGGAGGTATGGGAACCATAATTGGGAGGGTGAAGGGTGCTGGGACCACCCCCGGGGGGGTTTGGGGGTCTGGGGGAGGTGGGGCACCAACAGCTGGCAGGGTGAGGGGCTCTGGGACCCCTCCAAGGCGGGGATTTGTGGGGTGTGAGGGGTGGGGCACCCACAACTGGGAGGGTGGGGTGCGGGGAGGGAGGGCAGGTGTGCCCGGGCGATGCTGGGCACGGGGGTCCCTCGGTGTCCCCGGGGGTCCCCTGTGGTGTCCCCTTTACCTGGGGAGGGGTCCCAGCTCCCCCCGGAACCCTCGGTGTCCCCGTGTGCCTCACCCTGGGGAGGGGTCCCCGCCCTTGGAGCGGCTCCGCCTCCACTGCCCGTACCCGGGGGTCCCCGAGTGTCCCTGCGGTGTCCGCGGTGTCCCCTGGGGGGGGTCCCTGCCATGGAGCCGCTCCATCCCCACTCCCCGTGCCCGGGGGTCCCTGAGTGTCCCCGCGGTGTCCCCCCTGTCCCGTGTCCCCGCGGTGTCCTTGGGGCCTCTCCCCCCTGACTCCGGGGGTCCCTGAGTGTCCCCGCGGTGTCCCCCCTGTCCCCTGGGGGGGGTCCCTGCCATGGAGCCGCTTGCGGTGTCCTCCCCGTGCCCGGGGGTCCCTGAGTGTCCCTGCGGTGTCCCCGCGCTGTCCCTTGGGGAGGGGTCCCTGCCATGGAGCCGCTCCCCCCTGGCTCCGGGGGTCCCTGAGTGTCCCCGCGGTGTCCCCCCTGTCCCCTGGGGGGGGGGCCCTGCCATGGAGCCGCTCCATCCCCACTCCCCGTGCCCGGGGGTCCCTGAGCGTCCCTGCGGTGTCCCCGCGCTGTCCCTTGGGGAGGGGTCCCTGCCATGGAGCCGCTCCCCCCTGGCTCCGGGGGTCCCTGAGTGTCCCCGCGGTGTCCCCCCTGTCCCCTGGGGGGGGGTCCCTGCCATGGAGCCGCTCCCCCCTGGCTCCGGGGGTCCCTGAGTGTCGCCGCTGTCGCCGCCGCCCCGGGCGCAGGCACGGTGCGCCTGGAGCAGCTGCGGCAGAGCTCGCTGGACCTGCTGCGCCCGGACTCCGGCCCGTTCGAGGCGGGGGGCGAGAAGGAGCAGGACCCCTCCCAGATCCCCGTGCCCGCCAACAGCTACTTCGGTACGGGGGGCCCGGCCCTGAGCCCCCCGCCCCCTGCCCCC
>NW_024500528.1:53865-74380 GCF_017590055.1 Onychostruthus taczanowskii
CCCCATCCCCCCCCCCCCCCAGGGCTGCTCTTTGTGACAAACATTGAGAGCGCGACCCCCGACCAGAGGGTCTTCAGGACCCCCGAGCCCGGAGAGAGGGTCCCCGGCGCGGCCGCGGACGTGGCGCACAATTCCTACCTGGGTTCGTGCGTGGTGCCACCCGTGTGCCACCCGTGTGCCACCCGTGTGCCACCCGTGTGCCCTGTGTGACCCTCCCCGTGCCGTGTCGCCCCCTCCCCTCGCCCCCCGCGGGGTCCTGTCACACGTGTCCCCCCGGCGGGTGTCACCCCGGACACGCGTGTCGCCCCCAGGGGTGTCCCTTTCTCGGGTGTCACCCGTGCGCTCGTGTCCCCATCGGGACGCGGATCCCCCCCTCCGTGTCCCCAGACACGCCCCTGTCCCCTCCGTGTCACCCCGCACGCGCACACGTGTGGCCGCGTCACCCCCCCGCCCGTCTTGTGTCCCCACCCCGGTGTCACCGTCCCTGTGTCACCAAACCCTGTCCCTGTCCTTGTCCCTGTCCCTGTCCCTGTCCCTGTCCCTGTCCCTGTCCCCGTCCCCGTCCCGTGGCTGTGCCAGGGCTGTGCTGGGGGCACTGCCAGGCTTGGGGGGGGGGTCACAGAGCTTTGGAGGGTCCCAGAGCCTGGCGTGTCCCCGCCTGTCCCCCCGTGTCCCCGCTGTCCCCCCGGTGATGTTTGTGCATGGGGGGGGTGCATGGATTGTGGGGGAGGGGCTGGAGCCTGGCTTTGGGGGCTCTGGGGGCTCTGGGGGGGTTTTGGGGGCTTGGGAGGGGCTGGAGCCTGGCTTTGGGGGCTCTGGGGGGGTTTTGGGGGCTTTGGGGGGGCTCGGGGGCTGCTCACGGCAACCGCTGCATGTGGGGAGGGGGCTCTGCTCTGGGTTTTGCTGCTCTGGCCCCCAAATTCTGCCTTTTACCCCCCACAATCCCCAACCTGTGGTGTCCCCATGCCCCCTGGGCAGTCCCAGGGTGACAGAGCTGTCCCCGTGTCCCCGCAGGACTCTGGGGGGTGACAGGGCTGTCCCGTGTCCCCTGGGCGGTCCCAAGGTGACAGAGCTGTCTCCGTGTCCCCGCAGGGTTCTTAGGGTGACAGGGCTGTCCCGTGTCCCCTGGGCAGTCCCAGGGTGACAGGGCTGTCCCCTGGGCAGTCCCAGGGTGACAGAGCTGTCCCCGTGTCCCCGCAGGGCCCTCAGGGTGACAGGGCTGTCCCCTGGGCGGTCCTAAGGTGACAGGGCTGTCCCCGTGTCCCCTGGGCGATCCCAGGGTGACAGGGCTGTCCCCTGGGCGGTCCCAAGGTGACAGGGCTGTCCCGTGTCCCCTGGGCGGTCCCAGGGTGACAGGGCTGTCCCCTGGGCAGTCCCAGGGTGACAGAGCTGTCCCCGTGTCCGTGCAGGGCCCTCAGGGTGACAGGGCTGTCCCCGTGTCCCCGGGCGGTCCCAGGGTGACAGGGCTGTCCCGTGTCCCCGCAGGGCTCTCAGGGTGACAGGGCTGTCCCGTGTCCCCTGGGCGGTCCCAGGGTGACAGGGCTGTCCCGTGTCCCCGCAGGGTTCTCGGTGGACTCCGGGCCGGGGGTGACACGGCGACAGCAGCTGAGCTTTGTCACGGGCGCGCCCCGCGCCAACCACACGGGCGCCGTGGTCATCCTGCGGCGCGACAGCGCCAGCCGGCTGGTGGCCGAGGCCGTGCTGGGCGGCCACCAGCTGAGCTCGGCCTTCGGCCACGCGCTGGCCCTGCTGGACCTCAACAGCGACGGGTGCGCGGGGACAGCGGGCTGCCACTGGGACACGGGTCACTGTCACCTGGGACACGGGCACTGGGACACTGTCACTGGGACACGGGCACTGGGACACTGTCACTGCCACCTGGGACACTGCCACTGGGTCACTGTCACCTGGGTCACTGTCACCTGGCTCACTGCCACTGGGACACGGGTCACTGTCACCTGGGTCACTGCCACTGGGACACGGGCACTGCCACTGGGACACGGGCACTGGGTCACTGCCACTGGGACACTGTCACTGGGACACGGGTCACTGTCACCTGGGTCACTGTCACCTGGCTCACTGCCACTGGGACACTGTCACCTGGGTCACTGTCACCTGGCTCACTGCCACTGGGTCACTGTCACCTGGGTCACTGCCACTGGGACACTGTCACTGGGACACTGTCACTGGGACACGGGCACTGGGACACGGGCACTGCCACTGGGACACTGTCACTGTGTCACTGTATCACTGTCACTGTGTCACTGTCACTGTGGGCACTGGGTCACTGCCACTGGGACACTGGCACCTGGGTCACTGCCACTCGGACACGCGCACTGCCACTGGGACACGGGTCACTGGCACCTGGGTCACTGCCACTCGGACACGCGCACTGCCACTGGGACACGGGTCACTGGCACCTGGGTCACTGCCACTCGGACACGCGCACTGCCACTGGGACACGGGTCACTGGCACCTGGGTCACTGCCACTCGGACACGCGCACTGCCACTGGGACACGGGTCACTGGCACCTGGGTCACTGCCACTCGGACACGCGCACTGCCACTGGGACACGGGTCACTGGCACCTGGGTCACTGCCACTCGGACACGCGCACTGCCACTGGGACACGGGTCACTGGCACCTGGGTCACTGCCACTCGGACACGCGCACTGCCACTGGGACACGGGTCACTGGCACCTGGGTCACTGCCACTCGGACACGCGCACTGCCACTGGGACACGGGTCACTGGCACCTGGGTCACTGCCACTCGGACACGCGCACTGCCACTGGGACACGGGTCACTGGCACCTGGGTCACTGCCACTGGGCCACTGTCACTGGGACACGGGTCCATGTCACCTGGGTCACTGTCACTGTGTCACTGTGTCACCTGGGTCACTGGGTCACTGTCACCGTGTCACCTGGGTCACTGTGTCACTGTCACTGTCACTGTGTCACTGTCACTGTGTCACTGTCACCTGTGTCATTGTGTCACTGTCACTGTGTCACTGTCACCTGGGTCACCTGTGGGGCTGTGTGTGCCACCCCTGGCCACTTGCGTCACCGCGGGTGCGACCCCCAAACCCCCTCCCCACGCCCTGAGCGCCGCCCCCGCGGGGGGGGGGGGGGGGCTGCACCCCAAGGGACCCCTGGGTAGGGGTCTGGCCCCCCAAATCCCCCCAAATTTCCCCCCAGATTTGGCCGTGGGGGCTCCTTTCGACGGCGCGGGCAAAGTTTTCATTTACCACGGCAGCGCCCTGGGCATCGTCACCCGCCCGGCGCAGGTGAGGGGGGTCCGGGGGGTCCCGGGGGGTCTCCAGGGGGGTCTCCAGGGGGGTCACGGCTCAGCCGGGGCCGCCCCCTGCCCAGGTCCTGGACGGGGAGGCCGTGGGGGTCTCGGCCTTTGGCTACTCGCTCTCGGGGGGGCTGGACGTAGACGGGAACCTGCACCCCGACCTGCTCGTGGGGTCCCTGTCCGACACCGTGGTGCTCTACAGGTGAGACCCCCCCAGACCCCCCTCGCCGAGCCCCCCGCCCCTCGGGGGTCCCCTCGGGGGGTGCGCTCAGGAGCGGGGGCTCCCCCCGGGACCCCCGTTTCCCCCCGCAGGGCGCGGCCGGTGGTGCACGTGTCCCGGAACGTGTCGGTGCAGCCGCCGCTCATCGACCTGGAGCGGAGCACCTGCGGCGACGGCCACGGCGTCTGGTGGGTGCCGCCTGTCCCCCATGTCCCCCGTGTCCCCCCATGTCCCCCCCCGTNCGCCGCGCTGCGGGGGTCTCGGGACCCCCCCGGTGACCCCCGGCCCCCCCAGCCTGGAGGTTCGGGCGTGCTTCAGCTACACCGCGAGCCCGGGCAGCGACAGCCCCCCGCTGGGTGAGTGCGACCCCGGCCCCCATGGGGGACCCCCAATGCTGGCACCCCCAATGCTGGGGACCCCCCAAATCCTGGGCACCCCCAATGCTGGGGGACCCCTAATGTGGGGGATCCCCAATGCTGGGGGACCCCCATCCCAGGGACCCCCAATGCTGGGAACCCCTATCCCCGAGACCCCCAATCCTGGGGATCCCCCACCACCCCTGGGGACCCTCCCATTCCAGGGACACCCCCAGCCCTGGGGGACCCCCCCCAAATCCTGGAACTCCCCTGTCCCTGGGGACCCCCGATCCCTGAGGGACCCCCCTGTCCCTGGGACAGCCCCCCATCCCCCAGGACACCCCAGTCCCTGAGGACCCCCATCATTGGGACCCCTCCCCATCCTTTGGGACCCCTCCCCATCCTTGGGACCCCTCCCCATTCTTGGTCTCCCATCCTTGGGACCCCTCCCCGTCCTTTGGGACCCCTCCCCATCCTTGGGACCCCTCCCCATCCTTGGGACCCCTCCCCATTCTTGGTCTCCCATCCTTGGGACCCCTCCCCATCCTTGGGACCCCTCCCCATCCTTGGGACCCCTCCCATCCTTGGGCCCCTTGCCATCCTTGGGACCCCTCCCCATCCTTGGTCTCCCATCCTTGGGACCCCTCCCCATCTTCGCGACCCCTCCCCATCCTTTGGGGCCCCTCCCATCCTCGGGACCCCCACTCTCTGAGCCCCCTCCCCGCCTTTCCCGCAGAGCTGCAGCTGCTGCTGGAGGCGGACTCGGAGCGCCGGGGCCGGGGGCTGCAGCCCCGGGGGTCGTTCCCGGCGCGGGGCCCGGCGGAGCCCGAGCACCGCCTGGGGACCCGCCTGGAGCTGCCGCGGCCGGGAGAGCGCCGCTGCGTGCCCGCCGCCTTCCGCCTGCACGTGCGTGCTTCGGCCTCCTTATCTTCCTCTGCCTCCTCTGCCTCAGCCTCGCCTTCACCCTCTGCCTCCTCTGCCTCGGCCTCATCTTCCTCTGCCTCCTCTTCCTCAGCCTCACCCTCTGCCTCCTCTTCCTCGGCCTCGCCTTCACCCTCTGCCTCCTCTGCCTCGGCCTCACCCTCTGCCTCCTCTGCCTCGGCCTCATCTTCCTCTGCCTCCTCTCCCTCGGCCTCGCCTTCCCCCTCTGCCTGCTCTGCCTCGGCCTCAGCCTCTGCCTCCTCTTCCTCGCCTTCACCCTCTGCCTCCTCTTCCTCGGCCTTCACCCTCTGCCTCCTCTTCCTCGGCCTTGCCTTCCCCAGCCTTCTCTTCCTCATCCTCATCCTCACCTCCTCTGTCTCTAACTCCTCTTCCTCTCCCTCTGCCTCCTCTTCCTCAGCCTCAGCCTTCTCTTCCTCTTTCTCATCCTCTGCCCCTCTTCCTCTGCCTTCTCATCCTCTGCCTCCCCTTCCTCATTCTCAGCCTCACCCCTCATCCTCATCCTCTTCCTCTGCCTCCTCTTCCTCACCCTCCTCAGCTTCAGCCTTCTCTTCCTCTGCCTCACCTTCCTCAACCTCCTCTTCCTCATTCCCAGTCTCGCCCTCCTCATCCTCAGCCTCCTCAGCCTTGCCCTCCTTATCCTCATCTTCCTCACCCTCATCCTCACCCTCACCTTCCTCATCCTCAGCCTCACCTTCCTCAGGCTCCTCCTCCTCACCCTCACCTTCCTCATCCTCAGCTTCACCTTCCTCAGGCTCCTCCTCCTCAGCCTCATCTTCCTCATCCTCACCCTCCTCAGCTTCTTTATCCTCATGTTCCTCATCCTCACCTTCCTCATCCTCCTCAGCCTCAGCCTCAGGCTCCTCCTCGTCATCCTCACCTTCTTCAGCCTCTCCCTCCTCATCCTCACCTTCCTCCCCCTCATCCCTGTCCCCCTTGTCCCCGCCGTGTCCCCCGGGCCGTGCCAGCACCTCCGGTGTCCCCAGTGCCCCCCGACCTTCCTCCCCCCTCCTCCTCCTCCTCAGGACGACATCCGGGACAAGCTGCGGCCGCTGGACGTCACCGTGGCCTTCGGCATCGCGGGGACGCGCGGGTGGCACCGGGGGGGCCGGGGGACAGCGCTGCCCCCCCTGGCCCCCGCGCTCAGCCCGCGCCAGCCCAGCACGCTGCGCACCGAGGTGGGCACGGCTGGCACTGCCGCCGGGCACCTGGGGCACCTGGGGCACCTGCCTGTGTCACACACCTGGGGCACCCGGGGCACCTGGGGCACCTGCATGTGTCACACACCTGGGGCACCTGGGGCACCTGCATGTGTCACACTCCTGTGTCAGCCCCCTGTGCCACCCCACACCTGGGGCACCTGGGTCACCTGCATGTGTCACACACCTGTGTCACACACCCATGCCACCCGGGGCACCTGGGGCACCTTCATGTGTCACACACCTGGGTCACGCTGGGTCACCCTGTGTCACCTGCCTGTGTCACACTCCTGTGTCACACACCTGTGCCACCCCACACCCGGGTCACCTGGGGCACCTGCCTGTGTCACACTCCTGTGTCAGCCCCCTGTGCCACCCCACACCCGGGGCACCCGGGGCACCTGTATGTGTCACACACCTGTGTCACACACCTGTGCCACCCGGCCCCGGGTCACACTGGGTCACCTGCATGTGTCACACACCTGTGTCCCCCTGTGTCACCCCCTTGGTCACCTGGGTCCTCTGTGTCACCCCCTGTGTCAGCCCCCTGTGCCACCCCCAGGCACCCGGGTCACACCCTGGGGCACCTGCATGTGTCACACACCTGGGTCACACACCTGTGCCACCCCACACCCGGGTCACCCGGGTCACACACCTGGGTCACCCCTGTGCCACCCTGGGCACCCGGGTCACCCTGTGACACCTGCCTGTGTCACACACCTGTGTCAGCCCCCGTGTCAGCCCCCTGTGCCACCCGGCCCCCGGGTCACCTGGGTCACTCTGTGTCACCCACCTGTGTCACCCCTCTGTGTCCCTCCGTGTCCCCCAGTCCCCGTTTAGGACACCGGCATTGTCACCTGTGTCCCTCCTTGTGTCCCCCCAGGTCCCTCTCGTGTCACCGTGTCCCCCTTGTCCCACCTGGAGTGTCGCCCACATTGCTGGGCGTGTCCCCGCGGTGTCCCCGCGGTGTCCCCTCAGTGTCCCCGTGTCCCCCAGGTGCATTTCCTGCGCCAGGGCTGCGGCGATGACAAAATCTGCCAGAGCCACCTGGAGCTGCGGCCGCGCTTCTGCGCGCGCCTGGGGGACAGCGACTTCCTGCCCCTGCCCCGGTGAGCGACAGCGCCGGCGGGGACACGGCCACCCCCGGGGGGGACGGGCTGTGCCCAGGGGGGCGAGGGTGGCACTGCCACCTCCGGGAGGGACCGCGGTGTCCCCAAGGCAGTCACGGGGTGAGGGTGGCACTGCCACCTCTGCCACCTCCCGGCGGGGACCGGGTGTCCCCAGGGCAGTCACGGGGTGAGGATGGCACTGCCACCTCTCTGTGAGTGTCGGGGTGTCCCCAAGGCAGTCACAGGGTGAGGATGGCACTGCCACTTCTCTCTGAGTGCCCGGGGTGTCCCCAGGGCAGTCACGGGGTGAGGATGGCACTGCCACCTCACCCTGAGTGCCCGGGGTGTCCCCAGGGGGTCACACGTGCAAGGATGGCACTGCCACCTCACCCTGAGTGCCCGGGGTGTCCCCAGGGCAGTCACGGGATGAGGATGGCACTGCCACCTCACCCTGAGTGCCCGGGGTGTCCCCAGGGGGTCACACGTGCAAGGATGGCACTGCCACCTCACCCTGAGTGCCCGGGGTGTCCCCAGGGGGTCACACGTGCAAGGATGGCACTGCCACCTCCCCGTGAGTGCCCGGGCTGTCCCCAGGGCTCTGACGAGGCTGTGCCCGCAGGGACGAGGATGGCACTGCCATCTTCGCCGTGAGTGACCAGAAGGACGTGGCGCTGGAGGTGCAGGTGACCAACGAGCCCTCGGACCCCGCGCAGCCGCACCGCGACGGGGACGATGCCCACCAGGCCCTGCTCGTGGCCACCTTCCCCCCGGAGCTGCCCTACGCCGCCATGAGGGCCGAGGAGCCCGCGGGCACCGGGGTGGGCACGGGGACGGGGACGGGGGACACAGGATAGGGGACAGGGATGGGGATGGGGATGGGATGGGGACAGGGACAGGGATGGGGACAGGGACAGGGAACACAGGATAGGGGACAGGGATGGGGATGGGGACGGGGATGGGGACAGGGGACACAGGGAGAGGGTACAGGGACAGGAACAGTAGACAGGGACACTCAGGGATCACTCAGGGGGTTACTCTGGGGTCACCCTGGGTGCCGCAGGGGGGTCTCTGGGTTGGGGTCACTCAGTGGTCACTCAGGGGTCACTCAGGGGTCACTCTGTGGTCACTCGGGGTGACCCCGGGTGCCGCAGGGGGGGTCTCTGGGTTGGGGTCACTCAGTGGTCACTCAGGGGTCACTCAGGGGTCACTCTGTGGTCACTCGGGGTGACCCCGGGTGCCGCAGGGGGGGTCTCTGGGTTGGGGTCACTCAGTGGTCACTCAGGGGTCACTCAGGGGTCACTCTGTGGTCACTCGGGGTGACCCCGGGTGCCGCAGGGGGGGTCTCTGGGTTGGGGTCACTCAGTGGTCACTCAGGGGTCACTCAGGGGTCACTCTGTGGTCACTCGGGGTGACCCCGGGTGCCGCAGGGGGGGTCTCTGGGTTGGGGTCACTCAGTGGTCACTCAGGGGTCACTCAGGGGTCACTCTGTGGTCACTCGGGGTGACCCCGGGTGCCGCAGGGGGGGTCTCTGGGTTGGGGTCACTCAGTGGTCACTCAGGGGTCACTCAGGGGTCACTCTGTGGTCACTCGGGGTGACCCCGGGTGCCGCAGGGGGGGTCTCTGGGTTGGGGTCACTCAGTGGTCACTCAGGGGTCACTCAGGGGTCACTCTGTGGTCACTCGGGGTGACCCCGGGTGCCGCAGGGGGGGTCTCTGGGTTGGGGTCACTCAGTGGTCACTCAGGGGTCACTCAGGGGTCACTCTGTGGTCACTCGGGGTGACCCCGGGTGCCGCAGGGGGGGTCTCTGGGTTGGGGTCACTCAGTGGTCACTCAGGGGTCACTCAGGGGTCACTCTGTGGTCACTCGGGGTGACCCCGGGTGCCGCAGGGGGGGTCTCTGGGTTGGGGTCACTCAGTGGTCACTCAGGGGTCACTCAGGGGTCACTCTGTGGTCACTCGGGGTGACCCCGGGTGCCGCAGGGGGGGTCTCTGGGTTGGGGTCACTCAGTGGTCACTCAGGGGTCACTCAGGGGTCACTCTGTGGTCACTCGGGGTGACCCCGGGTGCCGCAGGGGGGGTCTCTGGGTTGGGGTCACTCAGAAAACCTGGCTTAAGTGTCAAAATTGAAGCCTCATTTCCCTCCCCTTCCCCAGGTGCGGCTCTTCCTCATCCTCAGCACCTCGGGCATCTCCATCCACACCACGGACCTGGAGGTGCAGCTGGAGCTGTCCACGTGAGCCGGGCGGGGGGCTGGGACCCCCGCGGTGGGGCTGGAGACCCCCGGGATTGGGGGATGGAGACCCCCGGGATTGGGGGATGGAGACCCCCGGGGTTTGGGGATGGAGACCCTCAAGGTTTGGGGATGGAGACCCCCGGGATTGGGGGATGGTACTCCCGGGAGTGGGGATCGAGACCCCCGGGGTTTGGGGGCCAGAACCCTGGGATGTTGAGGGTGAAAGCCGCGGGGAATTTGGGGTTTGGAGCCCCCAGGATTTGGGGTCTGGGATCCCAGGGGATTTGGGGTCAGACCCCCAGCCTTTGGGGTCCAGAGCCCCCAGGATTTGGGGACTGGAATCCCAGGGGATTTGGGGTCTGGGATCCCAGGGGATTTGGGGTCAGAGCCCCCAGTATTTGGGGTCCAAAGCCCCCAAGATCTGAGGTGAAGCCCTGGGGAATTTGGGGGTCAGACCCCCAGCCTTTGGGGTAAATCCCTGGGGAATTTGGGGTCAGACCCCCAGCCTTTGGGGTCCAGAGCCCCCAGGATTTGGGGTCTGGGATCCCAGGGGATTTGGGGTCAGACCCCCAGCCTTTGGGGTCCAGAGCCCCCAGGATTTGGGGTCTGGAATCCCAGGGGATTTGGGGTCAGACCCCCATGATTTGGAGACAAAACCCCGGCAGTTTCAGAGTCCGGCCCCCCAACATTTAGGGTCGGGGGGCTGCATTTGGGGCTCACCCCACCCCCGCACCCCTTCGGGGTTTTTCTTTTGGGGTTTCACCCCCCCGACCCCAAACCCCCCAGGACCAGCGAGCAGCCGGGGCTGGAGCCGGTGGTCGCCCGCGCCCGCGTGGTCATCGAGCTGCCCCTGGCCGTGACCGGGTGAGTGGGGAGGGGGCTTTGGGGTCGGGACCCCCCCCCGGGGATCCCCCCTCACAGCAGGGCTGTCCCCGCAGCGTGGCCGTGCCCCCCCGGCTGTTTTTTGGGGGGCAGGTGCTGGGGGAGAGTGCGGTGAAGAGGGAGAGCCAGGTGGGCAGCGCCGTCCGCTTCGAGGTCACGGTGAGAGACCCCCCAAAAGGAGACCCTCCCCAAAAGGAGACCCTCCCCCAAAAGGAGACCCTCCCCAAAAGGAGACCCTCCCCCAAAAGAGAGACCCCCCTCAAAACAGACACCCCGCAAAACAGAGATCCCCCAAAACACAAACCCCAAAACCAAAACAGACCCCAAAACCAAAGACCCCAAACCAGAGACCCTCAGAACAGAGACCTCCAAAACCAGAGACCCCCCAAAAGAGAGACCCCCAAAACAGAGACAACCCCCCCCCACCCCGGGACCCCAAAACCAAAATGGGGTCGGGGTTCCATACAGGGTTATTTTTGGGGTCAGGGCTGTTTTGGGGTTTGGGAATGGTTTTTGGGGGTCATGGATCCATACAGGGGCTGGTTTTGGGGTCAGGTGCTATTTTGGGGTGGGAGTTCCACACAGGGCTGGTTTTGGGGTCGGGTCTGTTTTTGGGGTGCGGGCTGGTTTTAGGGTCAGGGCTATTTTTGGGGTTGGGGCTGTTTTTGGGATCAGGGCTATTTGGGGGTTGGGGCTGTTTTTGGGGTCAGGGCTATTTTTGGGGTTGGGGCTGTTTTTGGGGTCAGGGCTATTTGGGGGTTGGGGCTGTTTTTGGGGTCAGGGCTATTTGGGGTTGGGGCTGTTTTGGGGGTCAGGTGCTATTTTTGGGATCATGGCTCCATACAGGGCTGGTTTTGGGGTGGGGGCTATTTCTGGGATCGGGGCTTTTATGGGGGTCGGGTGCTATTTTTGGGATCGTGGCTCCATACAGGGGCTATTTTTGGGGTGGGGGTTCCCCTCGGCTGTCCCTGATGGGTCGGGGGGGGTCCCTGCCGTGCCCCCCAGGTGTCGCAGCGGGGGCCGGTGCTGAAGACCCCCGGCTCGGCCGCGCTGACGGTGCAGTGGCCGCTGGAGCTGCCCAACGGGAAGTGGCTCCTGTACCCCCTGAGCCTGGAGATGGGGACCCCCCCCGTGCCCTGCAGCCCCCCCGCCAACCCCCTGCGCCTCGCCCTGGTGAGATTTGGGGGGGCTGGGGGGGGGGTCCAGAGGGGGCCAGGGTGTTTGGGGTGGGGGGACAGGGGTGGCCAGATGTGGCCAGAGGTGTCCAGGGGTGTTTGGGGTGGGGGCACAGGGGTGGCCAGATGTGGCCAGGGGTGTCCAGGGGTGTTTGGGGTGGGGGCACAGGGGTGCCCAGGGCGGGCCAGTGGTGTCCAGGGGTGGCCAAAGGTGGCCAGAGGTGGCCATGAGTGTCCAGGGGTGTCCAGGGTATCCTAAAGGTGTCCTGGGGTCGGGGGGGGAACAACAGGAGGTGCCCAGGGGTGTCCAGGGGTGTCCAGGGGTGGCGGTGTCTGGCCAGGGGTGTCCACAGGTGTCCAGGAGTGCCCGGGGGTCCCTGTCCCCCCCACCCCATGCCCGTCTGTTCCCCCCCAGGAGCGGCCAGGCCGGGGGGACCCCCCCTCAGAGCCCCCCGCCCGCTCGTGGTGGGTGCCCACTGGGAGGAGGAGGAGGAACGTGACCCTGGTGAGTGGGGGGGTTTGGGGGGCTCTGCTTTTGGGGGGCACCCGGGGTTTGGGGTCCTCCTCCTCCGGGGTGTCCCCGTTCCCGGGATCCCCCCGGTCCTGGGGTGCCCCTGCTCTGGCAGGGCCCCATGTTGGGGTGTCCCCATTTTGAGGGGTCCTCGTTCCCGAAGTCCCTCCATTCCTGGTGTCCCCCCGTGCCCTGGGTGTCCCCATTCCCTGGGTGTTCCCACACCCCGTTCCTGGTGTCCCCCCATTCCTGGTGTCCCCCCGTGCCCTGGGTGTCCCCATTCCCTGGGTGTTCCCACACCCCGTTCCTGGTGTCCCCCCATTCCTGGTGTCCCCATTCACGGGGTGTCCCCACTTTGTCACTGCCCCCTTTTGGGATTTACCCGTCCCTGGGGTATCCCCACGCTGTCCCCGCATCCCCGGGGTGTCCCCTCTCTATCCCCACTGTCCCCACACTGTCCCCTCTCTGTCCCCACTGTCCCCACCCTGTCCCCTCTCTGTCCCCTCTCCATCCCCTCTCTGTCCCCACGCTGTCCCCACGCTGTCTCTGCTGTCCCCACGCTGTCCCCGCTGTCCCCACGCTGTCCCCGCTGTCCCCACGCTGTCCCCGCTGTCCCCACGCTGTCCCCGCTGTCCCCACGCTGTCCCCGCTGTCCCCACGCTGTCCCCGCTGTCCCCACGCTGTCCCCGCTGTCCCCACGCTGTCCCCGCTGTCCCCACGCTGTCCCCGCTGTCCCCACGCTGTCCCCGCTGTCCCCACGCTGTCCCCGCTGTCCCCACGCTGTCCCCGCTGTCCCCACGCTGTCCCCGCTGTCCCCACGCTGTCCCCGCTGTCCCCACGCTGTCCCCGCTGTCCCCACGCTGTCCCCGCTGTCCCCACGCTGTCCCCGCTGTCCCCACGCTGTCCCCGCTGTCCCCACGCTGTCCCCGCTGTCCCCACGCTGTCCCCGCTGTCCCCACGCTGTCCCCGCTGTCCCCACGCTGTCCCCGCTGTCCCCACGCTGTCCCCGCTGTCCCCACGCTGTCCCCGCTGTCCCCACGCTGTCCCCGCTGTCCCCACGCTGTCCCCGCTGTCCCCACGCTGTCCCCGCTGTCCCCACGCTGTCCCCGCTGTCCCCACGCTGTCCCCGCTGTCCCCACGCTGTCCCCGCTGTCCCCACGCTGTCCCCGCTGTCCCCACGCTGTCCCCGCTGTCCCCACGCTGTCCCCGCTGTCCCCACGCTGTCCCCGCTGTCCCCACGCTGTCCCCGCTGTCCCCACGCTGTCCCCGCTGTCCCCACGCTGTCCCCGCTGTCCCCACGCTGTCCCCGCTGTCCCCACGCTGTCCCCGCTGTCCCCACGCTGTCCCCGCTGTCCCCACGCTGTCCCCGCTGTCCCCACGCTGTCCCCGCTGTCCCCACGCTGTCCCCGCTGTCCCCACGCTGTCCCCGCTGTCCCCACGCTGTCCCCGCTGTCCCCACGCTGTCCCCGCTGTCCCCACGCTGTCCCCGCTGTCCCCACGCTGTCCCCGCTGTCCCCACGCTGTCCCCGCTGTCCCCACGCTGTCCCCGCTGTCCCCACGCTGTCCCCGCTGTCCCCACGCTGTCCCCGCTGTCCCCACGCTGTCCCCGCTGTCCCCACGCTGTCCCCGCTGTCCCCACGCTGTCCCCGCTGTCCCCACGCTGTCCCCGCTGTCCCCACGCTGTCCCCGCTGTCCCCACGCTGTCCCCGCTGTCCCCACGCTGTCCCCACGCTGTCCCTGCTGTCCCCTCACTGTCCCCACGCTGTCCCCATGCTGTCCCCTCTCTGTCCCCACCCTGTCCCCGCTGTCCCCGCTGTCCCCACGCTGTCCCCGCTGTCCCAGGACTGTGCCCGGGGCACGGCGCGCTGCCGCCCGTTCCGGTGCCCGCTGCCGTCGCTGGAGCGCTCGGAGCTGCGGGCGCGGGGCCGCCTCTGGAACGGGACCTTCCTGGAGGTGAGCGACCCCCGCGTGGGGAGGGGGCTCAGCCCGGCCTGGAGCCCCCCTCCCCAATTCCCAACCCCCGATCCCAGGAGTTCCTGGACGTGGAGAACCTGGAGCTGATGGTGCGCGCCGAGGTCTCGGTCACCTCCCCCCGCGGCAACGTGGTCATCAAGGACGCGGTGGCGCAGGTGGGGACAGCCCCGGGGACATCTGGGGACACCCCCGGACCCCCCGAACCTCCCCCCCCTCACTGTCCCCCCGCTGTCCCCATGCTGCCCCCTCTCTGTCCACACTGTCCCCCCGCTGTCCCCGCTGTCCCCACGCTGTCCCCGCTGTCCCCACGCTGTCCCCGCTGTCCCAGGACTGTGCCCGGGGCACGGCGCGCTGCCGCCCGTTCCGGTGCCCGCTGCCGTCGCTGGAGCGCTCGGAGCTGCGGGCGCGGGGCCGCCTCTGGAACGGGACCTTCCTGGAGGTGAGCGACCCCCGCGTGGGGAGGGGGCTCAGCCCGGCCTGGAGCCCCCCTCCCCAATTCCCAACCCCCGATCCCAGGAGTTCCTGGACGTGGAGAACCTGGAGCTGATGGTGCGCGCCGAGGTCTCGGTCACCTCCCCCCGCGGCAACGTGGTCATCAAGGACGCGGTGGCGCAGGTGGGGACAGCCCCGGGGACATCTGGGGACACCCCCGGACCCCCCGAACCTCCCCAGGATCCCCCAGAGACCCCCCCGATGTCCCCTGGTGTCCCAAAGCCCCTCCAGGCCCCCTCGATGTCCCCAAGGTCCCACTGATCCGCCCGTGACTCACCCAGGGTCCCCAGTGACCCCAGTGTTCCCAGTGACCGCTGTGTGACCTCGTGTGACCCCGTGTGACCCTGTGTGACCCCTTTATGACCCTGTGTGACCCCCTGTGACCCTGTGTGATCCCGTGTGACCCCGTGTGACCTCGTGTGACCCCTGTGTGACCCTGTGTGACCCCTGTGTGACCCCGTGTGACCCCTTTGTGACCCCTGCATGACCCTTTATAACCCCTGTGTGACCCCCATGTGACCCCGTGTGACCCCGTGTGTTCCCTGTGTGACCCCATGTGACCCCTGTGTGACCCCTTTATGACCCCTGTGTGACCCCATGTGACCCCATGTGACCCCGTGTCACCCCATGTGACCCCGCGTGACCCCGCGTGACCCCGTGTCCCCACAGATGTCGGTGTCCCTGCACCTGGACCCGGGCGTGGCCGTCACCGCCGTCCCCTGGTGGGTGCTGCCGCTGGCGGTGCTGCTGGGGCTGCTGCTGCTGGCGCTGCTCGTGCTGGGGCTCTGGAAGGTGAGGCGCCCCCTGCTGTCGCGACATGGCACGATAGAGTGGAGCGTATCGCGACACGGCACCATGCGGCACGGCATATCGCGATATATCGCCACATACCGTGCTGCTTCAGGATGTGTCATGCCTGCTGCGCCTTGCCAGCTGTACCGTGTCCTGTCACGTCGTGTCACATCGCGACATGTCGCGTCACGTCGTGTCACATCGCGACGTGCCCTGCTGTCCTCAGCTGTGTCCTGTGTCATATGGTGGTGTATTATTTCATATCACGATATCTTGTGCTGGCTGGTGCCGTATCGTGATATCCCACGCTCTCCAGCGCCATGTCACGATGCGTCCCGTGCTCTGGTGCCATGTCACGATACCCCATGCTGTCTGGTACCATATCGCGATATCTCACTCTGCCTGGTGCCATGTCGTGATATCTCACGCCGTCCGGTGCCATGTCACACACGGTATCTCACTCTGCCCGGTGCTATATCGTGATATCTCACGCTGTCTGGTGCTATATCGTGATATCTCACTCTGCTCAGTGCCATGTCGCGATATCTCACTGTGTCTGGTGCCATATTGCGATATCTCACTCTGCCCGGTGCCATATCGCGATATCTCACTGTGCCCGGTGCCATATCGCGATATCTCACTGTGCCCGGTGCCATGTCACGATATCTCACTGTGTCCAGTGCCATGTCGTGATATCTCACTCTGTCCGGTGCCATGTCGTGATATCTCACTCCGTCCGGTGCCATGTCACGCACGATATCTCACTGTGTCCGGTGCCATATCGTGATATCTCACTCTGCCCGGTGCCATATCGCGATATCTCACTCTGCCCGGTGCCATGTCGCGATATCTCCCCGCCCTCTCTCCCCCAGCTGGGGTTTTTCCGGCGGGCGGCGCCGCCGCCGGCCGTGCCGCGGTTCCGGGCCGTGCGCATCCCGCGGGAGCAGCGGCCGCAGGCCCGCGAGGGCCGCACCGGCACCATCCTGCGGCCGCAGTGGGCGGCCGGACCCGCGGACAGGGACGGGGACAGCGCCGCGCCCGGACCCGCCTGAGCGACACCCACGGACAGACGGACACGGCTGGACAGACGGACACGGCACGGACAGACGGACACGGCACGGACAGATGGACACGGCACGGATGGATGGACACGGCTGGACAGATGGACACGGCAAGGACAGACGGACATGGCACGGACAGACGGACACGGCTGGACAGACGGACACGGCTGGACAGATGGACACGGCAAGGACAGACGGACATGGCTGGACAGATGGACGCGGCACGGACAGACGGACACGGCTGGACAGATGGACGTGGCACGGACAGACAGACACGGCACGGACAGATGGACACAGCATGGACATGGGAGGGACAGCGACAGGGACAGCACCATGCCAGGACCCGCCTGAGCGACACCCACGGACAGACGGACATGGCTGGACAGACAGACACGGCACGGACAGATGGACACGGCACGGATGGACGGACACGGCACGGACAGATGGACACAGCATGGACATGGGAGGGACAGGGACGGGGACAACGCTGCGCCGGGACCCGTCTGACCCACACCGACAGACAGACGGACACGGCAAGGACAGAGGGACATGGGCACGGATAGGCAGATGGACACGGCATGGACAGATGGACATGGGGATGGACACGGGGATGGACACAGCTGGACAGATGGACACGGGACATGGACAAGGGATGGACTCAACATGAACACAGGATGGACACGGACAGGGACAGGGACCGGCCGCAGACACCCGGACCCACCTGAGGGACATCTGGGGTGGACACAGGGTGGACTCAGGACATGGGATAAGGGACATGGGACAGAGGACATGGCACAGGGGACACAGACACAGGACAGGGGACATGGGACAGGGACGGTCCCTGGGAAGGCCCCATGGAGGCCCTGCCATGTCCTGGAGCTCCAGGATGGGCAGTGGCCGGACAGAGCCACAGCCCCAGGGGTCAGTTCGGCCCCAGGGGTCACTTTGTCCCTACGGGTCACTTTTTGTCCCCAATAAAAGGCGCTGACCCCACATTGACTCCGAGTGTTCCTTCAGTGTCCAGGGGCTGCCACCATGATGGGTGTGGCGGCCGCCATGATGGGTGTGGTGCCGCCATGATGGGTGTGGAGGCCGCCATGATGGTTGTGGCAGCCTCCATGATGGATTGAGGCCGCCATGATGGGTGTGGCGACAGCCATGATGAGGGCAGCCGCCATGATTGTTGTGGCAGCCTCCATGATCCGAGTGGCGGCTTCTCCGTCAGGCCAGGCCGTGTCTCCCGGACTAACCGGACACGTCCTCACCCCACGGTCGGTCCCGGCCGCTCCGGACCCGCCACAACCCCGGTAACGGCGCCTGAAGAGCCACCAGCGCGGCCCTGCCCACACTCAAGATGGCGCCGCATGCTGAGGCCTCACCGGTACTGCCAACATGGCGGCGACCACTGCGGGGTCAGTGACGTCATTCTATTTCCGGTGAGAGCCGGAAGTGGTGCTGCCGTGGCGTCCCGGAGGGCTGGTGAGGCTGGGGGGCCTTTGGGGACACCGGGGGGGGCCTTGGGGACCCCCAAACCAACCCCTATTTCCACACCTCCCTTATTAAATCAACCTCCCCCTTTTTTATTTTTTTAACACAAAAACCACCACTCGATTTTCTTTAAAAAACCCAAATAAAAAGAAAAAAAAAATAGATTTTTTTATTCCAAGCCCTTTTGTTTTTTGTTTTTTTTTTGGGGTGGGGATCGGGGGTCTCCTCAGCGCGGCAGCGGCCGCCGCCCCTTCTTCCTCCTCTTGTGCTTCGTGTCCCCTCTGGGGGGGCCCCCCTGGGCCTGGGGGGGTCCCTGGGGGGGTCCCGCAGCCCCGTGGGGGGCGGGGAAAGCCCCCCCGGCCTCGCCCGGGCCCGGATTCCCCTGGAAAACGCGGGCCAGGAAATCCTGGAGGTCAGCGGGGGAGGGGGGGCTGCCCTTGGGGGGGGCCCTGGGGGGAGAGAAAAGGGGGTTGGGGCACAGCTGGAGCTACCTGGGCACACCTGGGCACACCTGGATGTACCTAGACAACCCTTAGGCACACCTGGGTAGACTTTGACACACCTGGGCACTCCCTAGACACCCCCTGGACACACCTGAGCACACCTGAACACACCTGAGCACACCTGAACACACCTGAGCACACCTGAACACACCTGAGCACACCTGAACACACCTGAACACACCTGGGCACACCTGGATGTACCTAGACAACCCTTAGGCACACCTGGGTAGACTTTGACACACCTGGGCACTCCCTAGACACCCCCTGGACACACCTGAACACACCTGAACACACCTGGGCACACCTGGATGTACCTGGGCAGACTTTGACACACCTGGGCACACCTGAACACACCTGGGCACACCTGGATGTACCTAGACAACCCTTAGGCACACCTGGGTAGACTTTGACACACCTGGGCACACCTGAACACACCTGGGCACACCTGAACACACCTGAACGGAGAGAAAAGGGGGTTGGGGCACAGCTGGAGCTACCTGGGCACACCTGGGCACACCTGGATGTACCTAGACAACCCTTAGGCACACCTGGGTAGACTTTGACACACCTGGGCACTCCTTAGACACCCCCTGGACACACCTGGACACACCTGAACACACCTGGGCACACCTGGATGTACCTGGGCAGACTTTGACACACCTGGGCACACCTGAACACACCTGAACACACCTGGGCACCCTTGGAGCCTCCTCCCCCAGGACTGACCGCTGGCATCCAGACCCTGGACACTCCCTGGGGACCCCCAGGACACCCCAGGACCCCCCTGGGGACCCCCCCAGCACTGACTGCTGGTGTCCAGCCCCTGGGGACCCCCCAGCACTGACCGCTGGCGTCCGGCGGGCGTGGCTGTCCTGGCGCCGAAGGACAGGTGGTAGGGGACACGGTGACTGTCCGGGGAGATGGCCACGCGCTGGCAGCCCGCCCACTCTGGGGACAGACAGGGGACACGGTCACGGTGACAGCAGAGAGACCCCTGGGGTGGGCATGGTCACCCCCCTGAGTGACCTGGGCATGGTGACAGCAGAGACCCCCGGGATGGTCATGGTGTCCTCTTGGTCATGGCGTCCCCTTGGTCATGGTGACACCAGAGAGACCTTGGGATGGTCATGGTGTCCCCTTGGTCATGGTGACACCAGAGAGACCCCTGGGATGGTCATGGTGTCCCCTTGGTCATGGCGTCCCTCTGGTAATGGTGACACCAGAGAGACCCCTGGGATGGTCATGGTGTTCCCCAAGAGGGACCTGGTCATGGTGTCCCCTTGGTCATGGTGTCCCCCCAGTCATGGTGACACCAAGGACACCCCAGGATGGTGACACCAGAGGGACCCAGCGATGGTCATGGCGTCCTGTTGGGCATGGTGTCACCAAGGACACCCCAGGATGGTGACACCAGGGACACCCCAGGATGGTCATAGTGTGCCCTTGGTCATGGTGTCCCTTTGCTCATGGTGACATGAGGGACCCCCAGAGATGGTCATGGTGTCTGTCCCCTGGTCATGGTGTCCCCTTGGTCATGCCGTCCCCTGGCCATGGTGACACCAGGGACACCACGGGACCTGTCACCCCCTGGGCTGGGTGTGGCCACCCCTGTCTCTGGGGCTGTGTCACCGCCAGGTGTGTCCGTGTCCCTCACCGGTGACGTCGTAGATGTGGCCGTCCATGCGGGCCAGGTAGGTGACCTTGAGGCCGAGCAGGCTGGACTCTGCCCACAGGTCACCCTCTTCGGCCGCGTGCCACGCCCCGCACGGGGCACAGTACCGGCCCCCGCGGGGGTCCCTGTCCAGCTGGAACCGCCTGTGGGGACATTGGGGACACTGTGACACCCCCATTGGGGACACTGTGGACACTGTGACACCCCCAGGGCACAGCACCGGCCCCCGCGGGGGTCCCTGTCCAGCTGGAACCGCCTGTGGGGACATGGGGACATTGGGGACATTGGGGACACTGTGACACCCCCAGGGCACAGCACCGGCCCCCGCGGGGGTCCCTGTCCAGCTGGAACCGCCTGTGGGGACATGGGGGACACTGTGACACCCCCATTGGGGACACTGTGACACCCCCAGGGCACAGTACCGGCCCCTGCGGGGGTCCCTGTCCAGCTGGAACCGCCTGTGGGGACATTGGGGACATTGGGGACATTGGGGACACTGTGACACCCCCATTGGGGACATTGGGGACACTGTGACACCCCCATTGGGGACATTGGGGACACTGTGAAACCCCCAGGGACAGAGGTGAGCCCCCTAGGAGAGGATGTCCCCAC
>NW_024500528.1:75360-80177 GCF_017590055.1 Onychostruthus taczanowskii
CATTGGGGACACTGTGACACCCCCAGGGCACAGCACCGGCCCCCGCGGGGGTCCCTGTCCAGCTGGAACCGCCTGTGGGGACATGGGGGACATTGGGGACACTGTGACACCCCCATTGGGGACACTGTGACACCCCCAGGGCACAGCACCGGCCCCCGCGGGGGTCCCTGTCCAGCTGGAACCGCCTGTGGGGACATGGGGGACATTGGGGACACTGTGACACCCCCATTGGGGACACTGGGGACACTGTGACACCCCCATTGGGGACATTGGGGACACTGTGAAACCCCCAGGGACAGAGGTGAGACCCCTAGGAGAGGATGTCACCCCCCAAGCCCCCCCCTAGAACACAAGGTCACCCAGGCCCCCCAGGACACGATGTCCCCCCCACTGCTGTCCCCATTGTCCCAACTGTCCCCAGTGTCTCCACAGTGCCCCTGCAGTGTCCCCACTGTCCCCGCTGTCCCCAGTGTCCCTGCTGACCCCACTGTCCATGCAGTGTCCCCACTGTCTGCAGTGTCCCCACTGTCCCTACAGTCCCTGGTGTGCATGGTGTCCCCAGTGTCCCTGCGGTGTCCCCACAGTGTCCCTGCTGTCCTCATTGTCCCCACTGTCCCCATTGTCCCTGCAGTGTCCCAGGTGTCCTCACTATCCCTGCAGTGCCCACTGTCCCCGCAGTCCCCACAGTGTCCCCGCAGTGTCCCTGCAGTGCCCACCGTCCCTGGTGTCCCCGCAGTGTCCCTGGTGTCTGTGGTGTCCCCGCTGTCCCCACAGTGTCCCCACAGTGTCCCCGCAGTGTCCCTGCAGTCCCCACCGTCCCTGGTGTCCCCGCTGTCCCTGCAGTGTCCCCGCTGTCCCCACCGTCCCTGGTGTCCCCGCTGTCCCTGCAGTGTCCCTGCTGTCCCCAGTGTCCCCGCTGTCCCTGCAGTGTCCCTGCTGTCCCCAGTGTCCCCGCTGTCCCTGCAGTGTCCCTGCTGTCCCCAGTGTCCCCGCTGTCCCTGCAGTGTCCCTGCTGTCCCCAGTGTCCCCGCTGTCCCTGCAGTGTCCCTGCTGTCCCCAGTGTCCCCGCTGTCCCTGCAGTGTCCCTGCTGTCCCCAGTGTCCCCGCTGTCCCTGCAGTGTCCCTGCTGTCCCCAGTGTCCCCGCTGTCCCTGCAGTGTCCCTGCTGTCCCCAGTGTCCCCGCTGTCCCTGCAGTGTCCCTGCTGTCCCCAGTGTCCCCGCTGTCCCTGCAGTGTCCCTGCTGTCCCCAGTGTCCCCGCTGTCCCTGCAGTGTCCCTGCTGTCCCCAGTGTCCCCGCTGTCCCTGCAGTGTCCCTGCTGTCCCCAGTGTCCCCGCTGTCCCTGCAGTGTCCCTGCTGTCCCCAGTGTCCCCGCTGTCCCTGCAGTGTCCCTGCTGTCCCCAGTGTCCCCGCTGTCCCTGCAGTGTCCCTGCTGTCCCCAGTGTCCCCGCTGTCCCTGCAGTGTCCCTGCTGTCCCCAGTGTCCCCGCTGTCCCTGCAGTGTCCCTGCTGTCCCCAGTGTCCCCGCTGTCCCTGCAGTGTCCCTGCTGTCCCCAGTGTCCCCGCTGTCCCTGCAGTCCCTGCAGTGTCCAGCTGTCCCCACAGTGTCCCAGCTGTCCCCACAGTGTCCCCGCAGTGTCCCTGCAGTCCCCACCGTCCCTGGTGTCCCCGCTGTGTCCCCACAGTCCCCACAGTGTCCCTGCAGTGTCCCTGCAGTCCCCAAAATATGGGATTGGCACCCCAAACCCAGGATTCCCACCCAAAAACCTGGGATTCCCACCCCAAAATATGGGATTCACGCCCCAAAATTTAGAATTCACCCCCCCAAACTCAAGCCTGGTACTCGCGCCCCCTCTCGGGGCTGCTCACCCGCTCCCCGCCCCCCCCCAAAACTGGGATTAACACCCCAAAACATGGCATTTACACCCCAAAATATGCCATTTACCCCCCAAAATTTGGGATTCACCCCCCCAAACTCAAGCCTGGTACTCGCGCCCCCTCTCGGGGCTGCTCACCCGCTCCCCGCCCCCCCCCAAAACTGGGATTAACACCCCAAAACATGGCATTTACACCCCAAAATATGACATTTACACCCCAAAATATGACATTTACACCCCAAAATATGACATTTACACCCCAAAATTTGGGATTCACCCCCCCAAACTCAAGCCTGGTACTCGCGCCACCTCTCGGGGCTGCTCACCCGCTCCCAGCCCACCCCAAAAACTGGGATTAACACCCCAAAACATGGCATTTACACCCCAAAATATGACACTTACACCCCAAAATTTGGGATTGACCCCCCGAACCCCAGGATTGACCCCCCAAACTCACGCCTGGTACTCGCGCCGCCTCTCGGGGCTGCTCACCCGCTCCCAGCCCGCCCGCAGCACCTTGAACGCCGCCTCCGCCCGGGGGTCGCGGCTCTTGTCGGGGTGCACCTGCCAAGGCACGGCCCTCAGCGTCCCCAGCGTGTCCCCAAGGTGTCCCCAGGGTGTCCCCAAGGTGTCCCCAAGACCCACCAGCACCGCCAGCCTGCGGTACGCCCGCCGCAGCTCGGTGTCGCTGGCCGTGGGCTCCACCCCGAGCACCCGGAACGGGTCCAGCTCCTCCTCGGCCACCTCGGCCATGGCCACCAAACGTGTCACCTCCTCGTCACCTCGCCGGCTCGCCCGCCGCCGGAGCCACTCGGCCAGCAGCTCCCGGGAACGGCGGAGCCCCGCGGAGCCGCCGCGCAGGAAGGAGCGGAGCCCGCCGAGGAGGAGGAGGACGAGGAGGAAGAGCAGCGCCAGGAGAGCCCCGAGCAGGCGCAGGCACAGCGCGACCCCCGCCCGGGCCACCCGCAGCGTCCCCCGCTGTCCCCCGGCGGTGTCGCCGAGCTGCCGGTCGGGCTCGTCGTGGCGTTGTCGCCGCCGAGCCCCGCGGGGGTCGCCGTTGTCCCGCGGGGGTCCCCGGTGGCGGCAGCCGAGACCGCACGGGAGGTCCCGGGAGGGGCTCGGGGGAGCGGCCGGGGGACCCCGGCAGCCACAGCGACCCCCGGGGGAGGGGACACCCTCAGGGCTGGGGACATCCTCGGTGGTGGGGACACCACCGGGGCTGGGGACACTCCCGGGTCTGGTGACACTCCCGGGGTTGGGGACACCACCGGGGTTGGGGACAGTCCCAGGGTTGGGGACACTCCTGGGGTTGGTGACACTCCCAGGGTTGGGGACACCCCGAGCACTGGGGACACCACCGGGGCTGGTGACACTCCCGGGGATCTCAGGTTTGGGGATACGGCCGGAGTTGGGGACACTTCTGGAGCTGGGGATGCCCTCAGGGTTGGGGACACTCCCAGGGCTGGTGACACCCCGAGGACCGGGGATGCCACCGGAGCTGAGGACACTCCCGGGGCTGGGGACAGTCCCAGTGTTGGGGACATCCTCAGGAGTGGGGACACTCCTGGGTTTGGGGACACCCTCAGGACTGGGGACACCCCCAGAGTTGGGGTCACTCCCAGAGTTGGGGACACCCTCAGAACTGGGGACACCCCCGGGGTTGGGGTCACTCCCGGGGGTTTTGGGGTCACTCCCGGGGTGTTTGGGGTCACTCCCGGGGGGTTTGGGGACGCTCCCGGGGTGTTTAGGGACGCTCCCGGGGGGTTTGGGGTCACTCCAAGAGTTGGGGACACCCTCAGAACTGGGGACACCCCCGGGGTTGGGGTCACTCCCGGGTGGTTTGGGGTCACTCCCGGGTGGTTTGGGGTCACTCCCGGGGGGTTCGGGGTCACTCCCGGGGGGTTTGGGGACACTCCCGGGGGTTTTGGGGACACTCCCGGGGGGTTTGGGGTCACTCCAAGAGTTGGGGACACCCTCAGAACTGGGGACACCCCCGGGGTTGGGGACACTCCCGGGTGGTTTGGGGTCACTCCCGGGTGGTTTGGGGTCACTCCCGGGGGGTTCGGGGTCACTCCCGGGGGGTTTGGGGACACTCCCGGGGGGTTTGGGGTCACTCCCGGGGTGTTTGGGGTCACTCCCGGGGGGGCCCCCCGCCTCACCGCCCCCGGCCCGAGCCCCCGCTCCCGCCCCGGGGGGATTCGGGCCCGCGGTGTTGTTCCCGAAGTTGGTGTTTGCTGAGTTAGTCCCTGGAGTGTTGTTTTCTAAAGTGTTGTTTCCTAAAGTGTTGTTTTCTAAATTGTTGTTCCCCGAATTTTTACCGCCCGAATTGTCGCCCCCCGAATTGTCACCCCCCAAATTATCACCTCTCAAATTATCACCTCCCAAATTTTTACCCCTCAAATTTTTACCCTCCAAATTATTACCCCCCAAACTATCACCTCCCAAATTATCACCTCTCAAATTATTACCCCCCAAATTTTTACCCTTCAAATTGTCACCCCCCAAATTATCACCTCCCAAATCATCACCCCCCAAATTTTCACCCCCCAAATCATCACCCCCCAAACTATTATTTCCCCCCAAATTATTATTTCCCGAATTATTTTTGCCCGAATTATTACTCCCCGAATTAGCGTTGCCCAAATTAGCGTTCCCTAAATGACCCCCTAAATTGCCCCCTAAATTGCTCCCCAAATTATTGTAGCTCCCCGAATTATTCCCGTTTTTAACCCCGGGATTCGCTGAATTCTTCTGGGCATTTTTGGCGGGATTCTTGCTGGAATTCCCTGAATTTTTCTCGGAATTCGCTGAATTTTTCTCGGAATTCCCCGAATTTTTCTCGGAATTCTTGGCGGGGTTTTTGCCCGAATTCTTGCCGGGGTTTTTGCCCGAATTCCCAGGGTTTTCCACGTTTTTCTCCCCCGCTGTCCCTCCTCCTCCTCC
>NW_024500529.1:0-967 GCF_017590055.1 Onychostruthus taczanowskii
TTTTTTGGAGAATTTTTAAGGTGATTTTGGGGTTTTTTTGAGGATTGCTGAGGGACTTCCAGAGGGATTTTTGGGGATTTTAAGGAGGATTTTGGGGAGATTTGAGCCATTTTTAGGGGATTTTCTCGGGAATTTTAAAGGATTTTTTGGGTGTTTGGAGCCATTTTTGAGGGAATTTCGGGGGGATTTTCAGGGTTTTTCAGGAAGTTTTTTTTTTGGGAGATTTCAGAGATTTTTTTGAGGGATTTTCCAGGGAATTTCAAGGATTTTTGGGGGCATTTTGAGGGATTTTTCAAGGGATTTTTGAGCCACTTCTGGTGGGTTTTTAGGGTTTTTCTGGGGGATTTTGGACATTTTTTGGAGGGATTTTTAGGGAATTCCTAGAGGATTTTTTGAGGGGATTTTTGGGCCATTTTCCTTTGGGAAATTTGGGATTTTCAGCATTTTTCAGAGTGATTTTAGATCATTTTTTGAGGGATTTTAAGGGAATTTTTAAAGGATTTTTGGGGCTTTTTTGAGCCATTTTTGGAGCAATTTTTGAAGGGATTTTTGAGCCACTTCTGGTGGATTTTTAGGGTTTTTCTGGGGGATTTTTGGGGAGACTTTAAGGGAATTTTGGAGGGATTTTTAGGGAATTTCTAAAGGATTTTTTGAGGCGTTTTGAGCCATTTTTGGAGGGATTTAGGATCCATTTTTTGAGAGATTTTGGAGGGATTTTTGAGCCATTTATGGAGCGATTTTTTAGTGACATTTGAACAGATTTTTGAGCCATTTTTTGAGGAATTATTGAGCCATTTATGGAGCGATTTTTTAGTGACTTTTGAACAGATTTTTGAGCCATTTATGGAGTGATTTTTTAGTGACTTTGAAGGGATTTTTGAGCCATTTTCAGGGGGATTTTTGAGCCATTTTTCCAGCGATTTTTGAGCCATTTTTGAACGGATTTTTGAGCCATTTTCAGGGGGAT
>NW_024500530.1:0-1012 GCF_017590055.1 Onychostruthus taczanowskii
GTCCCCTCTGTCCCCTGAGTGTCCCCCCGTCCCCCTCTGTCCCCTGGCTGTCCCCTGTCCCTGGGGACAGTGGGCAGGTGACTGTCCCCTCCCTGTCCCCTCTGTCCCCCTGTCCCCTGAGTGTCTCCTGTCTGTCCCTCACTGTCCCCGTTGTCCCCTCACTGTCCTTCTCTGTCCCTCTGTCCCCTGGCTGTCCCCACTGTCCCCTGTGTCCCCTCTGTCGCACGTGTGTCCCCTGAGTGTCCCCCTGTCCCCTGAGTGTCTCCTGTCTGTCCCTCCCTGTCCCCCTGTCCCCTGTGTGTCCGCTCTGTCCCCTGTGTGTCCCCTGGCTGTCCCCACTGTCCCCTGAGTGTCCCCCTGTCCCCTCCCTGTCCCCTCTGTCCCTCGTGTGTCCCCCTGTCCCCTGGCTGTCCCTCTGTCCCCTGAGTGTCCCCCTGTCCCCTGAGTGTCCCCGTGTCCCCCTGTCCCCTGTGTCACCTGTCCCTGGGGACAGTGGGCAGGTGACTGTCCCCTCCCTGTCCCTTGTCCCCAGGGATGAGCTCCCCGGATTTCGACAGTCAGACTCTGGCCGTGCTGCGGGGCCGGATGGTTCGGTACCTGATGCGCTCCCGGGAGGTGTGACCCCGAAACACCCCGAAAACACCCCAAAAACATCCCAAAACACCCTAAAAACAACCTAAAAAAACATTCTAAAACCACCCTAAAAACACCCCAAAAACACCCTTAAACACCCCAAAATTACCCCCAAAACCCCTAAAAACCTCCCCAAACCCCCTGTGAGGACCCCCTCCCCAAATCCCCCCAGATCACGCTGGGCAGAGCCACCAAGGACAACCAGATCGACGTGGACCTGGCCCTGGAGGGCCCGGCCTGGAAGATCTCCCGCAAGCAGGGTGGGTTTGGGGGGGCTTTGGGGGCTTTTGGGAGGGATTTGGGGTTTTTTGGGGTCCCCCGGGGCTTTTGGGGGGTCTTCACAGAGGGGTGTTTGGAGGGGATTTGGGTTTTTTGGGGT
>NW_024500531.1:0-1012 GCF_017590055.1 Onychostruthus taczanowskii
AACCCTATAAAAATCCTATAAAACCCCATAAAACCCCAAAATTCCGGTTTTAGGGCCAAGGCTCAGGAGCTGCACGCCTGGATGCAGCAGCTCGAGCCCCCAGACCCCAAAAAATCAAATTAAAACCCCAAAAAATCAAATTAAAACCCCATAAAACCCTATAAAAATCCTATAAAAATCCCATAAAATCAAATTAAACAGTATAAAATCCCATAAAACCCCAAATTTCCCGTTTTAGGGCCAAGGCTCAGGAGCTGCACGCCTGGATGCAGCAGCTCGAGCCCCCAGACCCCAATAAAACCCCAAAAAATCAAATTAAAACCCCATAAAAACCCCATAAAACCCTATAAAAATCCTATAAAGTCCTATTAAAATCCTATAAATATCCTATAAAACCCTATAAAACCCTATAAAATTCTATAAAACTCTATAAAATCCTATAAAAACCCCATTCAGGGCCAAGGCTCAGGAGCTGCACGCCTGGATCCAGCAGCTCGAGCCCCCAGAGCCCAATAAAACCCCAAAAAATCAAATTAAAACCCCAAAAAATCAAATTAAAACCCCAAAAAATCAAATTAAAACCCCAAAAAAACCCCATAAAAATCCCATAAAATCAAATTAAAATCCTATAAAATCAAATTAAACCGTATAAAATCGAATTAAAACCCCAAATTCCCCATTTTAGGGCCAAAGCGCAGGAGCTGCACGCCTCGATGCAGCAGCTCGAGTCCCCAGACCCCAAAAAATCAAATTAAAACCCCAAAAAATCAAATTAAAACCCCAAAAAATCAAATTAAAACCCCATAAAATCAAATAAAAATCCTATAAAACCCCATAAAACCCCAAAATTCCGGTTTTAGGGCCAAGGCTCAGGAGCTGCACGCCTGGATGCAGCAGCTCGAGCCCCCAGACCCCAAAAAATCAAATTAAAACCCCATAAAATCAAATTAAAACCCCAATATAACCCCATAAAACCCTATAAAACCCTATAAAGTCCTATTAAAATCCTATA
>NW_024500532.1:0-1012 GCF_017590055.1 Onychostruthus taczanowskii
TGGAGATCGAACCCCAAAATCTGGAGACTGAACCCCAAAATTATGCCCCTGGAACCCCAAAATTTGGAACCCCAACATTTGCCCTTAAATCCCAAAAATTTTGCTCCTGAACCCCAAAATTGTGCCCCCGGAACCCCGAAATTGGAAACCAAAAATTGACCCCCTGAACCCCAAAATTTGGGCCCTGGAAACCCCCAAACTGGCTCCTGGAACCCCAAAAATGGTGCCCCTGAAACCCCAAAATTTGCTCCCGAACCCCAAATTGGGAGATCGGACCCCGAAATTTGGAGATTGAACCCCGAAATTTGGAGATCGAACCCCAAAATCTGGAGACTGAACCCCAAAATTATGCCCCTGGAACCCCAAAATTTGGAACCCCAACATTTGCCCTTAAATCCCAAAAATTTTGCTCCTGAACCCCAAAATTGTGCCCCTGGAACCCCGAAATTGGAAACCAAAAATTGACCCCCTGAACCCCAAAATTTGGGCCCTGGAAACCCCCAAAATTGGTTCCTAGGATCCCCCAAAATTGGCTCCTGAACCCCAAAATTGTGCTCCAAAAGCCAAAATTTGGAACCCCAAAATTTGGAACCCCAAAATTTGGTCCCAAACCCCAAAATTGGCCCCTCGACCCCGAAAATCTTTCCAAATCACCCCAAAAATCCCCCCAAAATATCCAAAAATCCCCCAAAACCCCCCAGGTCATCCCAAATCACCCCAAAATTCCCCAAAAATCCCCCAAATCGCCCCAAAAAATTCCCCAAAACTCCAAATCCCCCCCCAAAAAAACCCAAATTCCTGAAAAATCCCTCAAAGTCACCCAAAAAATCACCCCAAAATCCTCCCAAATCTTCACCAACCCCCACCAAAAATTTCCAAATCACCCCAAAATTCCCCAAATCCCCAAAAATGACGCCAAAACCACCCCAAAACCCCTTCAAACACCCCCAAAAATCACGCAAATCAACCCAAAACCCCCCTAAGAATCCCCCCAAAATCACCCAAAAACTCC
>NW_024500533.1:0-1012 GCF_017590055.1 Onychostruthus taczanowskii
GACCTTTACCGCCACAGGTCCTGGCAGGTCATACCCATTACTTTGTCCCCACAGGTCCTGGCAGGTCACACCCCTGACTTTGTCCCCACAGGTCCTAGCAGGTGACTCCATCACCTTTACCCTTTTAGGTCCTGGCAGGTCACACCCCTGACTGTACCCCCACAGGTCCTGACAGGTCACACCCCTGACTTTGTCCCCACAGGTCCTGGCAGGTGACCCCATGACCTTTCCCCCCACAGGTCCTGACAGGTCACACCCCTGACTTCACCCCCACAGGTCCTGGCAGGTGACCTCATGACCTTTCCCCCCACAGGTCCTGTCAGGTCACACCCCTGACTTCACCCCCACAGGTCCTGTCAGGTAACCCCCACACCTTTCTCCCCTCTAGGTCCTGGAAGATGACACCCATTACTTTGTCCCCACAGGTCCTGGCAGGTCACACCCCTGACCCTTTACCCCTTTACCTCACCTGTACCCACAGGTCCTGGCAGGTCACACCCATGACCTTTCCCCCCACAGGTCCTGTCAGGTGACCCCATGACTTTCCCCCCACAGGTCCTGTCAGGTAACCCCCACACCTTTCTCCCCTCCAGGTCCTGGAAGACAACGACTACGGGCGGGCGGTGGACTGGTGGGGGCTGGGCGTGGTGATGTACGAGATGCTCTGCGGGCGCCTCCCGTTCTACAGCCAGGACCACGAGCGCCTCTTCGAGCTCATCCTGCTCGAGGAGCTCCGGTTCCCCCGGTCCCTGGGGCCCGAGAGCCGCTCCCTGCTGGCCGGGCTGCTCAAAAAGGATCCTAAACAGAGGTGAGACACACGTGAGACACACCTGGGCACACCTGGGCACACCTGGGCACAGGTACACTCACACCTTCGAGCTCATCCTGCTCGAGGAGCTGCGCTTCCCGCGCTCCCTGGGGCCCGAGAGCCGCTCCCTGCTGGCCGGGCTGCTCAAAAAGGATCCTAAACAGAGGTGAGACACACGTGAGACACACCTGGGCACACCTGGGC
>NW_024500534.1:0-1011 GCF_017590055.1 Onychostruthus taczanowskii
CTTTAGTCACAGCTTTAGTCCTGACCAACCCCGATTTCTCCTGAGTTTAAACCCAATTTTGCTCCCAATTTCCTCCCAAAATTCGCACGAAATTCCCAGAAATTTACCCAAAATTCCCATTTTTCCCCCCATTTTCCAGCGGGCTGTGGGTGCTGTTCCGTGTCCGGCACAACCTGCCCTGGCTCCACTCCATAAATCCTGAAAAATCCCAAATCTCAGAGCAAAACCTCCAAAATTCCAATAAAATCCCCAAATTTCCACCCAGAATTTAACTCAAATTCTCCAGAAATTATCCCAAAAATTCCCGGAATTTCACTCCAAAAATCTCGGGATTTCTCTCCAAAATTCACGGAATTTCAACCCAAAATTCAACTCCAAAAATTCTGGAATTCCTCTCCAAAACTCCCAAAATTTCAGTCCAAAATTATCATAATTCTCCCCAAAAATTCCTGGAATTTCACCAAAATTCTCTTTTTTTCCCCCCATTTTCCAGTGGACTTTGGGTTCTTCTCCGTGTCCGGCTCAACCTGCACCGGCTCTGGTTTAACCCCACTTTCCCATGGTTTAAGCTCAGTTTAACCCCAATTTCTCCCAAATTTCAATATAAAATTCCCACAATTTGACCAAAATCCCCGTTTTTCCCCCATTCCCAGCGGCCTGTACGTCCTGCTACGCGTTCGGTTCATCCAGTGCCAGCTCCAGTTTAACCCCAATTTCTCCCAAATTTCAATATAAAATTCCCACAATTGGACCAAAATCCCCGTTTTTCCCCCCATTCCCAGCGGCCTGTACGTCCTGCTCCGCGTGCAGCTCAACCAGTGCCAGCTGCAGTTTAACCCCACTTTCCATTGGTTTAAGCTCAGTTTAACCCCAATTTCTCCCAAATTTCGATATAAAATTCCCACAATTTGACCAAAATCCCCGTTTTCCCCCCATTCCCAGCGGCCTGTACGTCCTGCTCCACGTGCGGCTCAACCTGCGCTGGCTCTGGTTTAACCCCAATTTCCCATG
>NW_024500535.1:0-1011 GCF_017590055.1 Onychostruthus taczanowskii
CGTGCAGGCCGTAGCGCGTGCCCAGCGCCCCGCGGGCGCTCGGCTCCCCGTAGAAGACGCGGCGCGCGCGGGCGTGCAGCAGCGCCATGGCGCACAGCGCGCACGGCTCGCGCGTCACGAACACGTCGCAGCCCGACAGCAGGTACCCGCCCGTGACATCGCCCGTGACGTCGCCCGTGACGTCATCCGTGACGTCGCCGGGGCTCGCGGCCGCCCCCGGGATGACGTGGCCCGTCAGGTCCATGGGGACGTCGCCCAGGGACAGAAAATCCAGGGGGACGGCGCGGATGGTGACGTCATCGCTGTCACCGCAGGTGGCTTCGGGGTCCTTGGTCGCTCCTGGGGTCACGTGACCCGTCAGGGCCATGGGGATGTTGGCCATGATGACGTCATCAGTGTCACCGCAGGTGGCATCGGGGTCCTCGGTCGCTCCTGGGGTCACGTGACCCGTCAGATCCATGGGGATGTTGGGTGTGATGACGTCATCGCTGTCACCGCAGGTGGCTTCGGGGTCCTTGGTCGCTCCGGGGGTCACGTGATCCATAGGGATGGTGGCCGTGATGACATCATCGCTGTCACCAGAGGTGGCATTGGGGCACTTGGTCACTCCTGGGGTCACGTGATCCATGGGGATGTTGGCTGTGATGAAGTCATCGGTGTCACCGCAGGTGGCATCGGGGTCCTTGGTTGCTCCTGGGGTCACGTGACCCGTCAGATCCATGGGGATGTTGGGTGTGATGACATCATCGCTGTCACCACAGGTGGCATTGGGGCACTTTGTCACTCCTGGAGTCACGTGATCCATGGGATCCATGGGGATGGTGGCCATGATGATGTCATCGTTGTCACCAGAGGTGGCATTGGGGTCCTTGGTCGCTCCTGGGGTCACGTGATCCATAGAGATGTTGGCTGTGATGACGTCATCGGTGTCACCACAGGTGGCATTGGGGCACTTTGTCACTCCTGGAGTCACGTGATCCGTCGGATCCATGGGGATGTTGGGTGTGATGA
>NW_024500536.1:0-1011 GCF_017590055.1 Onychostruthus taczanowskii
CCCAAAAACCCCAAATTCTGCCCAAAACTCTGCCCAAAAATCCCCCCCAAAATCCCAAATTGTGCCCAAAATTCTACCCAAAACCCCCCAAATTTATCCCAAAAATATCCCCAAATTCTGCCCAAAATTGCGCCCAAAAATCCCCCCAAAAATCCCAAAATTTATCCCAAACCCCCCCCAAAAATCCCAAATTCTGCCCAAAAATCCCCAAATTCCACCCAAAAATCCCCCCAAAAATCCCCAATTCTTCCCAAAAATCCCAAAATTTATCCCAAAAAAATCCCAAAATTCTGCCCCAAAAATCCCAAGTTCAGAACAACGATCCCAAATTCAGCCCCAAATCCCTCAAATTCTCCCCAGATTCCCCCAAAATTTCCCAATTTTTACTCCAAATTCCCAATTTTTACCCAAAGTTTCCAAATTTCACCCAAAATCCCCAATTTTTACCCCAAATTTCCCAAAATTCTCATTTTTTACCCCGAATTTCCCCAAATTCCTGTTTCTCACCCCAAATTTCCCAAAATCCCCAATTTTTTCACCAAAATCCCCAATTTTTACCCCAAATTTCCCCAAAATTCCCATTTTTTCCCCAAAATCCCCAATTTTCACCCCAAAATTCCTGATTTTTACCCCACATTTCCCCAAATTCCCGTTTCTCACCCCAAATTTCCCAAAATCCCCAAATTTTACCCCAAAATTCCCGATTTTCACCCCAAATGTACCCAAAATCCCTGTTTCTCACCCCAAATTTCCTGATTTTCCCATTTCTCACCCCAAAATCCCCAATTTTCCCCCAAATTTCCCAATTTTCCCCCAAATTTCCCAATTTTCCCCCAAATTTCCCGATTTCCCCATTTCTCAGCCCAAATTTTCCAAAATCCCCAATTTTGACCCCAAAATCCCCATTTTTCACCCCAAATTTCCCCAAAATCCCCAATTTTCACCCCAAATTTCCCGATTTTCCCGTTTCTCACCCCAAATTTTCCCAAAATTTCCCAATTTTTACCCCAA
>NW_024500537.1:0-1011 GCF_017590055.1 Onychostruthus taczanowskii
ATTTTTACTAGAAGAGGTTTTTTTCATTTTAGGCTGGATATTCTCCATGTACTGGGATTACAATATGAAAGGTTTTATTAAAGGAAATTATCTTTTTCTCCAAATACAGCTTCAAAACTCATTGCATTTTTTTTCCCTACGAAAAATTGACAAAACTAGATTCACAGTTTTATATTTGAATTATCTCTGAAAAGAAACTAATCTGTTTAAAAGTGTGATTCAGTTGTAGTGTAAAGTGCCTGCTATGAAAATAACATGGAAATTTTCTCTCTGCTGTTGCCACACACACACAGTGCCAAAGATTAGAATAGAAGTGTCACCATGTAGACTTCCAAGCATAACAAGGGCCTTCACTGGAGAGAAAAAGCAGCCTAGTAGGTGAAGAGAGCACAAGTTCAGATCAAGACTAACTGGAGGGAAAAAGGAGGAATATTAAAAAAAAAGACAAACACACTGCTGAAAATCCTAACTTGTAGGTGTCTAAAATATCCTTAAATTACTTGGAAAATATATTGAATGCCGATTCTTCTAATAGAAACATAAGTAATTTACTGGGTTTATTTAAAGTACGATGCATTCAAGGTTATTAAGAAAGCATTTAAGTACCAAGTACCCATCTCTACACAAGTTTTGTTTTCTGACAGAGGGAAGGACATTCAAATGGATTTGCAAGCTAGATTTTCAAAGTGAAAAAAGGACACGTATTTAAGCTATGATCATAACTTGGTATCTCAACAGTACAATTTTGTCTAGCACTGCTGAAAGAGAATATCTTTGAATCCATACAGGATGTACTAAATCGTAAATCCCTACCACAAAATAACAAAGTGGCAGAACAGCAGCAGCAGCAAAGACAAGTAAATTGGACCACATGCTGAACCCCATTCTCAGCCTACACATATAATAGGTAGAAAGACCCCCCTATTGCTCCCTCCTGCTTCATTTCATCAGCTTCCTTTATAGGTTTGTTTTACTCTTTTTCACAGTTGTAAGAGTTCAAATGTCCCAAGA
>NW_024500538.1:0-1010 GCF_017590055.1 Onychostruthus taczanowskii
GGGTGGGCGGGGCTGAGGGAGGTGGGGGTTCAAAGGGGGCGTGTCCTGATGTGGCCCCGCCCCCATGCGTGAGTGGGTGGGGCTGCAGGGAAGGTGGGGTTCAAAGGGGGCGTGTCCTGACGCGGCCCCGCCCCCATGCATGAGCGGGTGGGGCTCAGGGAAGGGGAGGGTTCAAAGGGGGCGTGTCCTGACGCGGCCCCGCCCCCATGCATGAGCGGGTGGGGCTCAGGGAAGGGGAGGGTTCAAAGGGGGCGTGTCCTGACGCGGCCCCGCCCCCATGCATGAGCGGGTGGGGCTCAGGGAAGGGGAGGGTTCAAAGGGGGCGTGTCCTGACGCGGCCCCGCCCCCATGCATGAGCGGGTGGGGCTCAGGGAAGGGGAGGGTTCAAGGGGGCGTGTCCTGAGTTGGCCCCGCCCCCAGGTGTGCGGCGGCGGCCCCGCCCTCACGCTGTGGCACCTGCGCTCGGGGACCCCGACCACCGTGTTCCCCCTCCCCCACCCCCAGCACCACGCGCTCTTCCACCAGGACATGGTGAGACCAGTACACACCAGTATAAACCAGTATAAACCAGTATAAACCAGTATAAACCAGTATAAACCAGTATAAACCAGTATAAACCAGTATAAACCAGTATAAACCAGTATAAACCAGTATAAACCAGTATAAACCAGTATAAACCAGTATAAACCAGTATAAACCAGTATAAACCAGTATAAACCAGTATAAACCAGTATAAACCAGTATAAACCAGTATAAACCAGTATAAACCAGTATAAACCAGTATAAACCAGTATAAACCAGTATAAACCAGTATAAACCAGTATAAACCAGTATAAACCAGTATAAACCAGTACAGACCAGTACAGCCCAGTCTAACCCAGCCCATCCCAGTACATCCCAGTACGCTCCACTCCACTCCCATCCCAGCACACCCCAGTTTAACCCAGTGCCCCCAGTCCTGTCCCGGTCCTGTCCCAGTACACCCCAGTCCTGTCCCAGTATATCCCAGT
>NW_024500539.1:0-26993 GCF_017590055.1 Onychostruthus taczanowskii
GGATCCCGAACGGATCCTGATCCTGAAGGAACCCGAACAGATCCTGATCCAGAATGGATCCTGATCCTGAATGGATCCCGAACAGGTCCTGATCCTGAATGGATCCCGAACGGATCCTGATCCTGAATGGATCCCAAACAGAACCAGATCCTGAATGGATCCGGAACAGATCCCGATCCTGAATGGATCCCGAACAGATCCTGATCCTGAATGGATCCCCAACGGATCCTGATCCTGAATGGATCCTGATCCTGAATGGATCCCGAACAGATCCCGATCCTGAATGGATCCCGAACAGAACCAGATCCCGAACTGATCCTGATCCTGAATGGATCCCGATCAGATACTGATCCTGAATGGATCCCGATCAGATCCCAATCCCAAACAGATCCAGATCCGGTATGGATCCTGAATAGATCCTGATCCTGAATGGATCCCGAACAGATCCAGATCCTGAATTAATCCCGAACAGATCCTGATCCTGAAAGGAACCAGCTCCCGAACAGATCCCGATTCCAACCGGACCCAGACCCCGCTCGGACCTGGCCCGGCACGGACCCAGGCCCGGCGCTGTTCCGCACGGCGCTGCTCCCGCCCCGTGCCAGCTCTGGGACAGAAACTGCGGCAGGGACAGGGGCACAGAGGGTGGCACTGCCCGGGCGGTGCCGCGGCCACGGCAGGAAGCGCGGGAGGAGGAGAAGAGCCCAGAGAAGTGCCCCAGTCGGTGCCGGGGCAGCGGGCAGGAGGCGAGGCCGGGGCAGGGACGAGCCCTGAGCTGGGACTGACCCCAGAACATCGCGGGGTGGGCTGCCGGCAGCACGGGCTGAGCACGGGCACGAGGAAGAGCAGGAGGGGAGGAAGGAGCTGGGCTGGGCTGAGGGGGCTGCAGGCATCTCCTGTCTGCCCCCGATCCTTTGGGGCCACCTGGGCCAGGAACGGAGCCGTGGATTTTCTGGTGGGCACTGGAATGTCTTGTTCTGTAGTTACTGGCTGTGAGAGACCTTGGAGTAAAAGGTTGTTGTAGTTCCGGCAGCAGGAGGAAATCCCTCAGGGCAGGAATCCCTCAGGGCAGAAATCCCTCGGGGCAGAAATCCCTCAGGGCAGGAATCCCTCAGGGCAGGAATCCCTCGGGGCAGAAATCCCTCAGGACAGGAATCCCTCAGGGCAGGAATCTCTCAGGGGAGAAATCCCTCAGGGCACAAATTCCTCGGGGCAGGAATCCCTCAGGGCAGGAATCCCTCAGGGCAGGAATCCCTGCACATCCCATGCAATTCTGGACTGGGGACACAGCATGAGCCCGTGGCTTTCTCCATGTGAGCCCTTTGCCCTGCTCGGGCAGGGTTTGCTGTGCAAGGTAAATGCACAATTGACTCTCCAAAGGACTCTGGGCAGTTTGCCTATTCCCCTGGGAAATGCATGGAAAGTGCAGCGCTGCCCATTCACCCAGGGAAAGTTTCAGGGTTTCTCTCTGAGCCAGGCCTGAGGAGCTCTCAGAGAACTTCCTACACTTGAGATAGCTCAGCTACCCCAAACGGCATAAAATTAGCAGGATGGCTTCTGAGGTAGTGTTGGAAATAGGAAAAGTTTTAATAAAAGGCAAAATAACAGAGCTCTTACAGAGAAAAACCGAGCCAGGGGCAAAACATTCTTACTCCTACTAAAACACCCCACAAAAGCGATTATTTCTTTTGTTCTTTCCTTTTTCTGGTGAATTACCTGACAGTTTTTTGCCTTTGTCTAATTAGCTAACCTTAGTTTTGAGGTGAGATCTATGAGGTGTCTTCTTACCAAACTGGGGAGAGAAACTTCTGGGCTTTTTGCCTTTTTAAACAGACAAGGAATACTTTAATCACTCCTTCAACAGAGAGCCAATTCCTGGACTGGGGTGCCCCCATGGCTCCGGTTTGGGCTTTGGGGGTCCTGGGCCACAGAGAAACGTGAGTCCCCCAAAGCGGAGCTGAAGCCGGGAGTCAGCCGGTGAGAAAAGAGCAGCCCAGAGAGGAGAGCCCCGGCGAGGCCAGCAGCGTTAAAAGGCTCTGGTGTGCACTTTGGGACATTGCCCGTTCCCAGTCACCGCTCCAACCCCCGGGAAGGAGCCGGAACCCTCGGGACAGGCCGGGGCAGGAGCCATGGGAGCTCAGCGCCGGAGCCGCTCCTCACGGGCTGTCCCCAGTCCTGGCGGTGCTCAGGGCCTGTCCCCAACCCTGACAGTGCTCAGGGCCTGTCCCCAACCCTGACAGTGCTCACGGCCTGTCCCCAACCCTGACAGTGCTCAGGGCCTGTCCCCAACCCTGACAGTGCTCAGGGCCTGTCCCCAACCCTGACAGTGCTCAGGGCCTGTCCCCAACCCTGACAGTGCTCAGGGCCTGTCCCCAACCCTGACGGTGTTCACAGTCTGTCCCCATCCCCAGAGCTGTTCCTGCTCTGTCCCCATCCCCAGCAGTGTTCCCAGCCTGTCCCCAACCCCAGTGGTGTTCACACCTTGTCCCCAGTCCTGGAGCTGTTCCCAGCCTGTCCCCATCCCCGGTGGTGTTCACGGCCTGTCCCCAACCCCTGACAGTGCTCAGGGCCTGTCCCCAACCCTGGCGGTGCTCAGGGCCTGTCCCCAACCCTGGCGGTGCTCAGGGCCTGTCCCCAACCCTGGCGGTGCTCACGCCTTGTCCCCAACCCCAGCAGTGTTCACACTTTGTTCCCAACCCTGACAGTGTTCCCAGCCTGTCCCCATCCCCAGCGGTGTTCACGCCCTGTCCCCAGTCCTGGAGCTGTTCCCAGCCTGTCCCCAACCCCGGCAGTGCTCTCGCCCTGTCCGCAGTCCCGGTGCCTCCTGGGCTCGGAGCCGGGGCCGGGACGCCCTCCGGGGCTGGGGGTGACAGGCCGTGCCCCCGGTGCCCGCGGGTGAACGGAGCCCCCGTGCAGTGCCCGCAGTGGAACCCCCAGCTCACAGGGCGGTTCTCGAGGTGCGAACGGAACTCCGCAGTTCCGGCCGTCCCTCGGTGCCCGCGGCCAGAGCCGCGAGTGAGCGATTCTCCCGCGGCCGCACGCCCGGCCCATCGCTCGTGCGAGGGAACAGAACCGGGAGCAGCGGGCTGCGCGGAGCGGGGCACCGGGAGGGGCCGGCAGCACCGGGCAGTGCCGGGGAGAGGCAATCCCGGCGGCGGGAGATGGCGGGCACCGAGCCATTGGCAGCGGCGGGAGCAGAGCCCGGCCCGAGCGCGGGCGGGGGCGGCGGCTCCGCGGCACCGGGGCTCGGGGCGGGGCCGGGAGCGGCGGAACGGCCCGAGGGGCGGGGCGAGCCGGGGAGCGGGCGTGTCCATGCAAATGAGATTCCGCCGCGCGGCATGCCGGGGCCGGTGCCGCGCCGAGCCCGCGCTGCCCTGGCGCGTCCGCGGGCTTGGCGCGGGCCGGGCCGTGCGGGCCGGGCCGCAGCGCGGGGCCAGTGCGGCGGGCGGGGCACGGGGGCGGGGCGGCGGGGCAGGCATACTTACCTGGCAGGGGAGACACCATGATCAGGCAGGTGGTTTTCCCAGGGCGAGGCTCATCCCTTGCACTCCGGGTGTGCTGACCCCTGCGATTTCCCCAAATGCGGGAAACTCGACTGCATCATTTGTGGTAGTGGGGGACTGCGTTCGCGCTCTCCCCTGGTTTTATGGTTAATGATAGATTTGAAGTGTTAATTACTCTGGTTTCGGAGCTCCCGCTGTTCCCGCTCGCTGTCGGGGCCGGTTTGGCTCCCGGTCATTCGCCGTTCCCCGCGGTCGCGGCGGTGACCGCGGCCGGGTAGGTTCCGGTGGGAACGCTCCTCCCGCTCATCCCCGCCTTGGCCCGAGCGCGGGGAGGGTGCTGTGAAAAACCCGTTCACTCTCCTGTGGAAACTTCAAAAGTTTAATCAAGAGGAGACAAGGAGCATAGAACGCATCTTGGCACTGAGCCATGACCACACTGTTGCCTTTGGGGTACCCCTAAAACACCTTATAATTACATCCGCATTTTGCATATTCAGAGACTCTCATGCATATCCATAAACTAGTTTACATATTCCAGGAAATAGTTTGGCCCCTCCTCGGGTCTGCCTTTTCAGAGCATGTGCATTCCTCAGTTGGGGTCTTGGCTCCTTCTCTTTATCACGTCCAGTTTGGGCCTGGCCCACACTGCCTTCAGACGGCGAGTGCTGGTAGTTGGCAGATCTGTACAGATGTCCCCGTCCTGTGTTCATTGGATCTTATCCCACCCCAGCAGGGATTTTAACACAAGCACACTGATATCAGCTATTCCACTACTATGTCTAAGCTTAATTAACAGTAGAAATAAAAACCATATCTTTATTACAAAGTTACTTTAACCCTACACATTTTAATATTTTAAAAAGCCAGTATTATAACATGTACCTATAACAGTGGGAGTTTGCAGAGCCCCCCTCCCGGGGGTTCCACCACACCCCCACTCTTCCCCCGGGAAGGAACCAGACGGACACACAGCGAGGACCGGCAGCTTTATTGATGCCCAGAGCCTCGCTGGCCACAGATCCTCCAGCCCAGGCACGGCCCCTGCCCTGCTCAGGGCGCCTTGGCCTTCCTCCGCTGGGTGCCCCACAGCAGCAGGGACAGGGACACGGTGGCAGTGCCCAGGATTCCTCCGAAGAGAAGCACGGGGAACGCGCCCTGCCCGGGACCAGGAGTGAGCATCACGGCTCCCTGCAGCTCCTGCTGCTCCAGCCAGGGCCCGGCCCCAGCCAGGGCCGTCCCACAGGCTCTCACCTCACGCAGGCACTTGTAGCCGTGGAAGGGACTGTCACAGAGGCACTGGATGAGGCCGGGGCCGTCGGGGGCACACACAGAATTCTCAGGACACGGCCAGGCTGGCAGGGCAGAGCAGAGCAGGGGGTCAGGGGCCAAGCCAGACCCCACTGCCGGCCCCACACAGCCAGTCCCCCGCCGTACCGAGCGGCACAGAGCCGTTGCAGGGGTTCCTCTGTCCCTGGCACAGCCGGCTGCTCCTGTCCACCGCCACGTCCTGCCAGGCGTCACTCCCGCCCGGACACTGCAGCGCCGCTGGCACCGCGCTGGGGACACGGCTCAGCACGGGCACCGCGCCGCCCCCAGCCCCGGCCCCCCGGCACTCACAGGCTCTGCAGCTGCACGAAGCCCACCAGGGAGTCACTGGGCAGAGCTGCCAGCGGGTTCTCAGTCAGGTCCCTGTGAGCACACGGACCCTCAGTGCCGTGTGGCACCCCCGGCCTGGCGGGCACCGGGGACCCCCGGCACCTCGCTCAGCTCCCGTGCCCCCGCCGCCCCCTGCCCACCCGAGGCCCTGGCAGTGCAGCCCTGCAGCCAGGGCTCAAAGGTCTCTGCAGAGCTGCTGAGGGACAGCTTGGTCATTAACGAAAGCACTGATGAGCTGAGGTGCCACGGTGAGGGACAGCTTGGTCATTAACAAAAGCACTGATGAGCTGAGGTGTCACCGTGCCCTGAGGGCCACCACGGCTCACTGGGCTCATCTGGACACCGAGCCCTGAGCCCGGCCAGTGCCCTGGACGTGGCTCCTCCCTGCCTCCTGTCTCTCCAACCCGGGGATGAGGACACTGTGGGACTGTGGCAAAAGCCAAGGTGTGACCATGTGGCTCGACTCTCACTTGCCAGCACAGGTCCCCACTGGCTGTCCTGTGACAGTGCACACCATGACAGCTCCAGAAGGATCTGTCCCCTGCTCCTGCTGGGCACAGGGCTGAGGCTGCCTGGACAGACAGGTCCCAGGGCTCCCCGTTCAAAGCTGGGGGTGGTTTCTGTTTGATCACACCCTGTGGACTGTTACTGACAGCCACGAGGGCAGGGAGCGGCCAGTGGCCCTGGGACCAGCAGGGCACGGCTGTGCTGGCCTGGGCCCATGGGAATGTCCCCCCAAACCTGCCCCAACCCCCCCTGCCAGCCCGGCCCGGCTCCTTGCAGAGACCCGAGGGACTCACAGGACGATGGCAGTGGTGGCCTCGGCCAGTCCCGGGGGAACACTGCGCAGGGAGCAGTTGCTCAGGTCCAGCCTGGGAAGGGACAGTGCTTGGGGACACAGTAGCACGCCTGTCCCCCACCCTTTCCCCTGATGCCCTTGTGACCCCCAGCACCCATCTCGGCCCCGGGCTGTACCTGCTCCCCCCGCACCACCACCCAGGATGCTCCAGCCAGGCATTCCCCAGCCCCTCCATTCCCCTGCGAACCCAAAACCCCATCCCGGCACCTCCATCCCCCCAGCACCCCCTTCACGTGGCCCCCGACCGCCCAGCACCCCAGATTCGCCCCCAGCCTGTGCATCCCCGTCCTCCCCCGGGCGCCCCGTACCCCAGAAGCCGCCCCGGGGACGGGCCCCGCTCCCGGCAGCAGCGCCCATCGCTCTCGGTGTCGCGCCGGGACTCACAGAACCCGGCCACGATGGAGCCGTTCCGCGGCGGCCCCGGGCAGAGCCCGCACACCTGGGGAGGTCGAGGGAGCACGGGCAGCATCCCCGAGGTCCGGGGGCATGGCACAGGGACACCCCCGACTCCCGAGCATCCCGCCACCCCCGAGCGTGACCCGAACCCCGGTACCGCCGCTCCCCGGAGAAGGAGAACCTCCCCGGCCTCCGGGCAACCCACGGCTTCCCTCCGAGCACCTCCGAGCCGGGCACCCCGACCTCAGGACACCGACCCTCGGTTCCCCCGGGACCTCCCGAACCGGCACCCCCGACCTCAGGCCACCGACCCTCGGTTCCCCCGGGACCTCCCGAACCGGCACCCCCGACCTCAGGACACCGACCCTCGGTTCCCCCGGGACCTCCCGAACCGGCACCCCCGACCTCAGGACACCGACCCTCGGTTTCCCCGGGACCTCCCGAACCGGGCACCCCCGACCTCAGGACACCCCCGATCGGGGATACACCGACCCTCGGTTCCCCCGAGACCTCCCGAACCGGGCACCCCCGACCTCAGGACACCCCCGATCGGGGACACACCGACCCTCTGTTCCCCCGGGACCTCCCGTTCCGGTCATCCCCGATCCGGGCACTCCCTGACCTCCCGGCACCTCTGATCCGTGACACGCCCTGCCACCCAGAGCCCCCCGTTTCCGGCCCTCCCCCGGTTTCCGTGACCCCGTTCCCGCGGCTCACCGCGGCCCCGCGGGCGGCCCGGGGCAGCAGCAGCGGCAGCAGCAGCAGCGCGACCCCGCGCACGGCCCCGCCAGCCCCGCGCATCCCCGCGCCACCGCCGACCCCGAGCGGCCGGGGCAGCTCCGTGCCCGTTCCCCCCATCCCGGTACGGCCCGGGCGAGCCGAGCCAGGCCCCGGAGGGACCCCGCAGCGCGGGCACCGGGGCGCGGTGACCGCCCGCGGGCGGCGCGGCGGGGTCGCACGGGGACGGGCACCGGGAGCGGAGCGCAGCGCAGCCCGGGGTGACGGCGTCAGCGGCGGCAGGGCGGAAACGGCGGCGGGAGCGGCCCCGCCTGCCCGCGGCGTCATCCCGGCGCGCCCCGGCTGCGGCGGCACATGGGGAGAGTGCTGCCGCCGCCGGTGAGTGTCGCACCGGGGCAAGGTCACCGCCGCCGCCCGCCACCGGCACCGGGCGCTCTGCGGGCAGCGCGGGCCGGGGCTCCCGGGATGGGGGCGCTGGCGACACCGGGCACGGGGAGCAGGACCCCGGGATGGGGACACCGGGCACGGGGAGCAGGACCCCGGGATGGGGACACCGGGCACGGGGAGCAGGACGCCGGGATGGGGACACCGGGCGCGGGGAGCAGAGCCCCGGGCTGGGAGCACTGGAGGCAAGGAGGAGAGCCCCCGGCTGCGGCCACCGGGAACACCGGAGAGGGGAGCAGAGCCCCGGGATGGGGGCAGCGGGGACATCGGGGACACCGGGGAAGGCGAGTAGAGCCCCTGAGAGCCCCGGGATGAGGGCACCGGGGGCAGCGGCGGCTCCAGCGGGGTCCCCGAGTGCGCGGGGTGACGAGGAGCGATGGAGCGTGAGGAGCGGGGCACGGGGCAGGCAGGCTGGGCAGGCAGGGACAGGGACAGGGACAGGGACAGGGACAGGGGCTCAGCGCGGGGGACACGGGAGCCGGCAGAGCCGGCTGGAGCTGGGACTGCTGGCTTTTGTGGGGCACATCCTGGGACCGCCTGGGTGAGGGGGCAGCAGCCCTCAGAGGGGTGAGCAGAGCTTGGCACCACCGGGGATGGGGTGTGGGGACAGCAGGGCTGGAGGCAGCAGAGCCCCGGGGGCACCGAGGGGTCTGCGGGGCGTGGGGAGCCTTGGGCCGGGGCCGTGCAGGAGGCTGGGGCTGGGCTGTGCCCGCCGGGGACGCGCTGTGACCTCCCGTGTTTAGTCTGCACCGGGGAATGTGGGGGTGACCTTGGACCCTGGCCATGAGCTGCTGCACGTGGAGCCCGTCCTGGTCAGGGACAGGCCGGGGCTGGTGGTGGCAGAGACACTGCCCTCTCACCCCATTCCCCACCCAGACGCCGCTGGCGCTGCCGTGCTGCAGAAGCCCGTGCCAGCTCGGCTGCCCCCAGCTCTGTGGCGGGCAGGCCCAGGCAGGCTGTGCCAGGGCTGCCAGGAGGGGCTCAGCCTAATCCCACCAAGCATTCCCCAGGCAGGCATTCCTCCAGGGATCACGGTGGGCCCACAGTGGGCACTCTGCCACTCCCTGGCTGCCACCCCCGCTCCAGACTTGTCCTCCCTGTGTCCCTAACGCTGCCCTGCTGGGACTGAGGGTCCCCCACAGCCTGCACCCCCTCCCAGGCCAGGAAGGGGGGTATCCACAGCCCTGTGGCACCTGCTGCTCCCAGGCGCCCGCAGTCCCAGTCCTCTGGATGTCCCCTGGAAGTGGGGGCAGGCAGGGGCAGCACTGTGCCCGGCTGTCCCCTCCTGTCCCCCAGGAGCCAGGGCAGGGGCAGAGCACAGGGGGCTCTGGGGGAATCCCTGTCAGCGGGGTCAGGGTGCCAGGCCCGGTGGATGCTCAGGTGTCCGCTCCACCTGGCTGATGCCCGCTCCCCAGGCTGCCCCCTGCCCGTTCCTCTGTGCTGGGGGCAGCTCTGACAGGGCCCGGGGCTGCTGGGGCGGTTGGGCTGGGCTGGCTCTGGTGCTGGTGGGACCGGTGCTGCCGGGCTTGGTGGGGCTGTGCCGTGCTGGGGTGGCTGGGCCAGCCCGGGTTTGGCTCGGGTGGGAGTGGCTCAGCTCCGGGGGTGGTCGTGTTGGGTTTGGCGCAGGTGGGACGGGGCTGTCCTGCACCGGAGGCGGCTCTGTTGAGCTTGGCCTGTTCTGCCGGGGCTGGCGGTGCCGGTGCTGCGGGGGGCCCGGGTGGGACTGTTTTTGCAGCCATTGTCTTGGTGCTCTTTGAAGACTCTCCAGTTTCCTTCAGCGGGGCAGGTGGGGTGGCCCGGGGGGGACAAGCCCGGCCCAGAGGGGGGAGGAGGAGGAGGAGGGACCGCCGTTCTCCGCGCTCCGGGTCCTTGAGGCTGAGGCAGAGCGAGCGAAGGTCCCCGCAGCGCTGACACGTTCCTCCGCAGCCGCCGGGGCCGGGCCGGTGCTGTCGGGACGCGCTGCCGGGCTCAGGTGCGCCCATGAGGCCGGCGGGGCGGCGGGGCAGCGGCGGGGCGGCGCGGGGACACGCTCGGCATGGAGTTCACGGCCATCGACTACAGCATCTTCGCCCTGCTGCTGGTGCTCTCCTCGGCCATCGGGCTCTTCTACGCCCTGAGCGGCGACCGGCAGCGCACGGTGCAGGAGTTCCTGCTGGCCAACCGTGACATGGGCTGCCTGCCCGTGGCCCTGTCGCTGCTGGCCTCCTTCCAGTCAGCTGTGGCCATCCTGGGCGTGCCGGCTGAGATCTTTCGCTTTGGCACCGAGTACTGGTTCCTCGGCTGCTCCTATTTCCTGGGGCTGCTCATCCCCGCGCACATCTTCATCCCCGTCTTCTACCGGCTGCGCATCACCAGCACCTACGAGGTGAGCACGGGGACACGGGGAGGGCAGGAGGGACACGGGGAGGGCAGAGGGGACACGGGGAGGGCAGGGGGACACGGGGAGGGCAGGGGGGACATGGGAGGGGGCTGTGAGGAGCACAAAGCACCCTGCAGTCAGGTGCCCTGACCTCTCTCCTCGCAGTACCTGGAGCTGCGCTTCAACAAGACCGTGCGGGTCTTGGGCACCGTCACCTTCATCTTCCAGATGGTGAGTGGGGCCGGGGCTGTGGGGCCGCAGGCTTTGGGGGGCTGGCTGTGGCTCAGCACTGCTCTCCCTCCCCACAGGTCATCTACATGGGGGTGGTGCTCTACGCCCCTGCTCTGGCCCTCAACGCAGGTACGGTGAGCTCAGGTGTGGGGCCGTGCCGGGGGGCTGCTGCCCCTCACCCCGTTAATGTCCTCTGCCGCTTCCAGTGACGGGCTTTGACCTCTGGAGCGCCGTGCTGACCATGGGGCTGGTCTGCACACTCTACACCACGCTGGTGAGTCCCTGCTGCCGCGGGTGCCCGTGCCCCTGCCCTGCCAGGTGGGCGCTGTCACCGTGTGCTGACGGGCGTCCCGTGTCCCCACCAGGGTGGCCTGAAGGCCGTCATCTGGACAGACGTGTTCCAGACGCTGGTGATGCTGGCGGGGCAGGTCGCCGTCATCGTGGTGGGCGCCTGGCGGGTGGGGGGCATGGCCCGTGTCTGGCGCGTGGCTGAGCAGCAGGGCAAGATCGCCGGTATCGAGTGAGCCATCTCCCGGGACCCCCTGTCCTGCTCTGGGGACACCTGGCTGGGGGAGAGGGACCCCGGAGCGGCGGTGCGGGCCATCCCTGGTACCCTCTTTCCCGTGGGGCGTGGGGGGGCCAGTGAGGACCTGTCACCACGACCCCCCCTGCTCCTCCCCGCAGCCTGGACCCCAACCCCCTGGAGCGCCACACCTTCTGGTCGCTGTCGGTGGGCGGGGTGTTCATGATGCTGTCGCTGTACGGGGTGAACCAGGCGCAGGTGCAGCGCTACCTGTGCGCCCGCAGCGAGCGCCAGGCCAAGCTGTGAGTGGGGCTGGGCTGGGCTGGGGTCCCCTCACCTGCCGCGGGCCCCCCGCCGCCGCCCGAGTCTGACAGCCCCGCGGCGCCCGCAGCTCCTGCTACGCCGTGTTCCCCTGCCAGCAGATCGTGCTGTGCCTCAGCTGCCTCACGGGCCTCGTCATGTTTGTCTACAACCTGGAGCACCCGCTGGCGCCCAGCCAGCGCCCTGCCTCCCCTGACCAGGTGGGTTAAGAGCCCCTCCCGTGTCCCCCGCTGCCCCCAGCCCCGCACTGACCTCCTGCCACAGCTGGTGCTGTTCTTCGTGATGGACGTGCTGCAGGACCTGCCGGGGCTGCCCGGGCTCTTTGTCGCCTGCCTCTTCAGCGGCGCCCTCAGGTGAGCGGGCGGCCCTGGGGCGGTGGCTCAGGTGGGCTCAGGTGTCCCGGCCGAGCCCCCTTCTGCTCCCTCTCCTCCCCAGCACCATCTCCTCCGCCTTCAACTCGCTGGCCACGGTGACCATGGAGGACCTGGTGCGGCCGCACTTCCCTGGGCTGTCGGAGTCGCGGGCCACGCTGCTCTCCAAGCTGCTGGGTGACTTAATGGGGGGTGGCCGGGGGGGCAGCCGTGGGGCTGGCGTGGCGGGGGGTCCGCAGCACTGCCATGACACCCCGCTGCCCTCCCCAGCTCTCGGTTACGGGCTGCTGTGCCTGGGGATGGCGTACGTGTCCTCCATGCTGGGACCCGTGCTGCAGGTAGGCACGGGGCTGGGGCACCCCACACGGGGTGGGGACCCCGGCTCTGGCACCCCACACGGTGTGGGGACCCTGGCTCTGGCACCCCACACGGGGTGGGGACCCCGGCTCTGGCACCCCACACGGGGTGGGGACCCCGGCTCTGGAACCCCTCACGGGGTGGGGACCCCGGCTCTGGCACCCCACACGGGGTGGGGACCCCGGCTCTGGCACCCCACACGGGGTGGGGACCCCGGCTCTGGCACCCCACACGGGGTGGGGACCCCGGCTCTGGCACCCCCAGGGCACGGGGCTGGTGCTGAAGGCCGTGTCCCCGCAGGCAGCCATCAGCATCTTCGGCATGGTGGGGGGCCCGCTCCTGGGGCTCTTCTGCCTGGGCATGTTCTTCCCCTGCGCCAACCCCACCGTGAGTGTCCCCGACCCGGCCGGCGCCCCCAGCCCCGAGTGGGTGTGTGGGTGCCGTGGGGCACCCTGAGTCCGCACGGGGACCAGCGCCCTTCTTTGTCCCCTGCCACAGGGAGCCGTGGTGGGGCTGCTGGCCGGACTGGCCATGGCCTTCTGGATAGGCATCGGCAGCTTCCTGCAGAGCACAGCGGGGGCCAAGGGGGTGCCCCCCGCCAACAGCACAGCGCTCCCCACCGTGGGCAACCTCAGCACCGTCCTGGCCACCACGCTGCTGCCCCCCACCACACCAGCGCCCGCCCCGAGGTGAGCGCGGGGGGCTCGGGGGCTGGCTGTGCAGGGCGTGAGGTGCCCTGCACCCCCTCCTGACGCCGTGTCCCCCAGCCCCACGGGGCTGCAGCGCTTCTACAGCCTGTCCTACATGTGGTACAGTGCCCACAACTCCACCACCGTCATCCTGGTGGGCGTCCTGGTCAGCCTGCTCACCGGTGAGTGTGGGGCGGCGCGGGGGCCGCCGTGGTGCCCCCGCCCCTCTCACACCCTGTGCCCCCAGGCCCCACGCCGGCGGCGGCCCTGGACCCCCGCACCATCTCCCCCGTGCTGCCGTGGCTGCTGTGCTGCCTGCCCCCCAAAATCCGGCACTGGCTCTGCTGCGGGGGATCCGACCCTGCCCAGGTGAGGGACAGGCTCCCGGCACCGCAGCGGCAGGGGGACATGGGGGTACCCCCCTGCTGCCTCTCCTGCTGCCTCCCCTGCCCCCTCTGTCCCCACAGGCCCCCGGGCACGCGGGCACGGCGGAGAAGAGCCATGGGGTGCCCAACGGCCTGTCCCCCCCGGGCCCCGAGCAGGGGGACGAGGGACAGGGCTACGTCCGCAGCGCCGGTCCCCCCATCTACGCCGTGCAGGAAACCTCCTTCTGACGGCCCCGGCGCGGGGGTCCCGGCCACGGCCCTGCCCGGGGCATCCTCAGACAGCCGGGGCATCCTCAGACAGCCGGGGCGTGCCGAAGATCGGCGGGTGCCCCTCCCGGGGGCTCTGGGACCACGGCTGGGGGTGTGGGAGCGGTGCCCCCTCCCCAGGCCGGGACGTCGTGCGGTACCCCCGGCCCAGCCACGTGCCTTACACACCGCCCCGGGCCCGGGGGCCGCCCTGCCCCGGGGTGCCGAGTGCCCCGCAGCCCCCGCCACCGTTCGTGTTTGGTGTTCCCCAATAAATGGTTCTGGAGCACAGGCCCTGCAGGGTCCCGAGGAACTCCCTGCTGCCCCCCGGGACCCCCAGCTCCCCCCCAGGGGGCTGTCCCCATGTCCCCCGGGATCCTCCGGTCCGTGCCCCCCGGCACCGGGATGTTCCCCGTGTCCCCCCGGGATCCCCCGGTCCTTGTCCCCCAGCACCGGGCTGTTCCCCGCTGTCCCCGTGTCCCCCCGGTCCTTGTCCCCCAGCACCGGGCTGTCCCCGTGTCCCCCTGGGATCCCCCGGTCCTTGTCCCCGCGGCACCGGGCTGTCCCCGTGTCCCCCCGGTCCTTGTCCATCAGCACCGGGCTGTTCCCCGTGTCCCCCCGGGATCCCCCGGTCCTTGTCCCCCCGGCACCGGGCTGTCCCCGTGTCCCCCCGGGATCCCCCGGTCCGTGACCCCCGGCACCGGGCTGTTCCCCTCTGTCCCACGTGACCTCGCGGCCACGCCCCCTCCCCGAGCCGCCCGCGCTCCCGCGCCCGGTTAGCCACACCCCCGGCGGGTAACGGGGCGTGACGCACCAGCGCGTGAAGCCACGGCGCGCTGACGTCACGTCCGTGTCATGGCGCCGCGGCGTCCCGCCGAGCTGTACCGGGCGCCGTTCCCGCTCTACACCGTCCGCCTGCACCCGCGGCGGCCGCTCGCCATCACCGCCGGCGGCGGAGGCGCCGCCAAGACCGGCATCCGCAATGGCGTGGTGCGGGGGAGCGGGGACGGGGCTGCGGGGAGAGCGGCGCGGGAGGCTGAGGGGTCCGGGAAGGGCCCGGGTGTGGCGGGGGGTCTGACACGGCGGGGCCTGGGGGGGTTGAGGGGCGGTGGGGCCCGGGAGGGTCTGACACGGCGGGGCCTGAGGGGTTTGCGGTGCTGAGGGGCCCGGGTGTGGCGGGGGGTCTGACACCGTGGGACCTGAGGGGTTTGCGGTGCTGAGGGGCCCGGGTGTGGCGGGGGGTCTGACACCGTGGGACCTGAGGGGTTTGCGGTGCTGAGGGGCCCGGGTGTGGCGGGGGGTCTGACACCGTGGGACCTGAGGGGTTTGCGGTGCTGAGGGGCCCGGGTGTGGCGGGGGGTCTGACACCGTGGGACCTGAGGGGTTTGCGGTGCTGAGGGGCCCGGGTGTGGCGGGGGGTCTGACACCGTGGGACCTGAGGGGTTTGCGGTGCTGAGGGGCCCGGGTGTGGCGGGGGGTCTGACACCGTGGGACCTGAGGGGTTTGCGGTGCTGAGGGGCCCGGGTGTGGCGGGGGGTCTGACACCGTGGGACCTGAGGGGTTTGCGGTGCTGAGGGGCCCGGGTGTGGCGGGGGGTCTGACACCGTGGGACCTGAGGGGTTTGCGGTGCTGAGGGGCCCGGGTGTGGCGGGGGGTCTGACACCGTGGGACCTGAGGGGTTTGCGGTGCTGAGGGGCCCGGGTGTGGCGGGGGGTCTGACACCGTGGGACCTGAGGGGTTTGCGGTGCTGAGGGGCCCGGGTGTGGCGGGGGGTCTGACACCGTGGGACCTGAGGGGTTTGCGGTGCTGAGGGGCCCGGGTGTGGCGGGGGGTCTGACACCGTGGGACCTGAGGGGTTTGCGGTGCTGAGGGGCCCGGGTGTGGCGGGGGGTCTGACACCGTGGGACCTGAGGGGTTTGCGGTGCTGAGGGGCCCGGGTGTGGCGGGGGGTCTGACACCGTGGGACCTGAGGGGTTTGCGGTGCTGAGGGGCCCGGGTGTGGCGGGGGGTCTGACACGGCGGGGCCTGGGGGGCTGGCTGTGCGGTGCCCAGGGACCCGGCTGTCCCGGGCAGCCCCCGCGGCGGGGCCGTGACCGCGCCCCCCGGCCCGCAGCACTTCCTGCAGCTGGAGCAGATCGGCGGGCAGCTCAGCGCCTCGCTGCTGCACTGCCACGACACCGAGACCCGCGCCACCATGACCATGGCGCTGGCCGGGGACGTCATTGCCGCCGGGCAGGACAACAGCTGCCACATCCTGCGCTTCAGCCTGCAGGAGCCCGAGGCTCCGGGCACCGCCGGGAAGGACGGTGAGACACCGCTTCACCAGCACTTGCCCTCGGGCTGGGCTGTGCTCTGGGGATGGCCCTGAATCCCCCTCCCGCCTGCCCTGGATGCTGCGGGGGGGATGAAGGGTGTTGTGGAGATATTCTGTGAACAGCCCCATGCCCACCCTTGGGTGCCATGGGGCAGGATGTGGGGTCTGTGGGGTGGCATGGGGATGGGGATGGCCTTTTACCCTGCCTGCCCATCCTGACCCTTCTTCTCTGTGCTTGCCCTGGGTACCATGGTGAGCTTTGGGGCTGGTTCACTGCCCTGGGGCTCCCCACACCCCCAGATGCTATGGCCAGAGTGTGAGGGGCTGTGGGGTGCTTTGGGGCTGGGGCACAGCTGTGGACCTCCCATGCCCACCCTGGACCTTCCCTGTGCCTGCCCTGGGCACTGGAGGGCAGGGAGTGGGGGGGAGCTGGGGGGTCTGTGGGGTGGCTTGGGGATGGCATTGCCCTGAACCCCTCCATCACTGTCATGGACCTGCCCCCTGTGGCTGCCCAGGGTGCTACATGGAGATTTGGGGTTTGGACACTGTCCTGGAACCCCCTGACCCCCCAGTGCCTGCCCGGGGTGCCATGGGGAGCTCTGGGGGTGCAAGCCCCCCACTGCCTTGTGCCTGCCCCGAGCCCTGCCGTACCAGACACTGGTGCTGTGGGGCAGGGAGGCTGGGTGCCGTGGGCAGGGCGTGGGGAGCTGTGGGGCTGTGGGACAGAGAGTTGGCAGGCAGGCATGGGGAGCCAGGGTGGGCACAGGGACAGGGGTGGGCAGGGGGAGCTGGGACAGACACGGAGGAGCAGCCATTGCTGATGGCAGCAGGGACAGCTGGATTGACAGCACCTGTGCTCACCTAACGCTGCTCCCCCACACCTGCTTGGGACCATGGCAGGGCCTGGCCCTGCCCAGTGCCCACACCAGCTGTGCCCCTGCAGTTCCCCAGCATGAAGAAGACGCTGGAGTTCAGAGCCCATGACGGGGAAATTGAGGACATCGCACTGGGCCCTGACAACAAGGTGGGTGTCAGGGGCTCCCCACTTCCCTGCCCTGCAGGAGAGGGGCCTCAGACCCCTGTGCTGTGTGCAGCAGGTGGTGACGGCGGGGAGGGACTTCCAGTGCTGCGTGTGGCAGCAGGACCAGCTGGTGACAGGGCTGCGCTGGCACGAGAACCTGCCTGGCATCCCTGACAAGGCCTATCGCTACCAGGCCTGCCGGTGAGGGCTGGGGATGGGGCTGGGGGGCTGCACACTGAGCTGGGGGCAGAGCAGAGGCCTGGGGTCGGGGCACTGGGGCTGGGCAGGGCATGGGGCTAGGCTGTGGGGCTGGGGGTCATCAGGGTCACGGGGCAGGAGGTGGGGAGGCACCACTGGGGCTGGGAATGGGGCCCCCCTGCCTGCTGCCCTGTTCTGCTGGCTCTGTGGGAAGGGGTCTGTCTCCAGGGCTCTGCTGGCAGCTGCACGGGGAGGGGGCTGGGGCCAGGTTTGGACTGGGGCAGTGGTGGCCGTGAGGGGCCGTGTCCCACGTGCCCCACATCCCTCTCCTGGCAGGTTCGGGGCGGTGGAGGGCAGCGCCGGGGCTCTGCGGCTCTACACCGTGCAGGTGCCCCACAAGCGCGAGCGCCGCCCCCCGCCCTGCTACCTGACCAAGTGGGATGGGAAGAGCTTCCTGCCTCTGCTGACGCGGCCCTGCGGCTCCGAGGTGGTCTCCTGCCTCTCCATCAGGTAGCCCAGGGCCAGTGGGTACGGGGTGGGGGCCGTGGCAGCCCCCGCTCACTACCCTCCCCCCACAGTGATTCGGGCACCTTCCTGGGGCTGGGCACAGTGACGGGCTCCGTGGCCATCCACATTGCCTTCTCACTGCAGGTGAGCTGGGGCAGGGCCGGGGCAGCCCCGCCGGCCCCCGCAGCCCCTCACCTCCTGTGTCCCCCCAGAGGCTGTACTACGTGAAGGAGGCCCACGGCATCGTGGTGACAGACGTGGCCTTCGTCCCCGAGAGCCGGCCCGGGCGGGAGCTGCTGGGGGGCCACGAGGCCGCCCTGCTCAGCGTGGCCGTGGACAGCCGCTGCAAGCTGCACCTGCTGCCCACCCGCCGTACGTCCGGGGGGCTGCCCCTGGGGCCCGGCTCCTCTGCAGGGGGGGCTGCAGCCTCCTCTGACCCCTCCCTGTCCCACAGGCTCCCTCCCTGTCTGGCTGCTGCTGCTGCTCTGTGCCGGCCTCATCGTGGCCACCATCTTGCTGCTGCAGCTCGCCTTCCCAGGCTTCCTGTAGCCCCCGGAGGGTCCCCCTGGCACCAGGAGCGACCCCCCCAGCCTCCTCCTACCCCACACAGACTGTGAAGGACACGAGGGACCAGCCCTGGCCCCGCTGTCCCCGCTGGCGCTCGGGGAGCAGGCGCGGGTCCAGGGAGCCCGCAGGGCCCGTCCCTGTGGGGCTGTGCTGGCAGCAGTGCAGGGCTGGCCCGGGACAGGGCCGTCTCCTGCCCCAGGACAAGGGGGTCCTGCTGGCCCCTGCCCTGCTGCTGCCATTAAACTGGAGCATGAAGGCAGTGCTGTCCGCGTGTGCTGGGGGAGCGGCCTGGGGCTGAGGGCATCGCGCTCCGGGGCCGGTCGGGGGCTGGCTGCCCAGAGCCCCCGGGGCCGTGTGTACCGGCACGGGCCGGCCCAGGCCCTCGGCCGTGCTGCTGCGGGGCCCGGGGCTCGGTGACGCTGGGCTGGCCCCGTTCCGCCCGGGACCGTGGGGGGCTCGGGGGGTCTCACACACCGGCGTGGCCCCGTCCCTGCTGTGACCACGAGCCCATCCCGGACCCCGGTTTGGACTGGCCGGGTCCCGGTTACATCGGCGCTGCCCCGGGGCACCTACGTGCGGCTGAATCCCTGCTCCCCGCGGGCCGGGCAGGGCCGGGCCGGGCCGGGCGGGGCCGCTCCCGGCCGCGGTGGCAGGGCCGAGACGTGTCGGCTACGTGGCCCCGGGGCGGGGCGGGCGGCACCGACACGCGAACGGGGCTGGCTCAGTGGGTACCGGGGAGCACCGGCGGTACCGGGTTGGTGTGCGGGGTGCGTGGTACCGGGGGGCACCGGCGGTACCGGGTTGGTGTGCGGGGTGAGTGGTACCGGGGGGCACCGGCGGTACCGGGTTGGTGTGCGGGGTGAGTGGTGCCGGGAGGCACCGGCGGTACCGGGTTGGTGTGCGGGGTGAGTGGTACCGGGGGGCACCGGCGGTACCGGGTTGGTGTGCGGGGTGAGTGGTACCGGGGGCTGCGCTGGGTGGGCAGCGCTGCGCGTTCCCAGCACCCTCCCAGCCGTGCGAGCGCGTCCCCGCCGTGCTGGAACCGGGGCGGCTCCCGGAGCCCCCTCCCCTCTCCCAGCGCCGGGTTCCCACGGGCGCTCGCACCGACCCCCGGCAGGACCAGCCCCGACCCCGGTGTTCCCGTCCCGCCGCAGCCCGAGGTCGCGGGATGAGGAAGCCGCCGGTGATGCCGCTGCCGCTGCTGCTGCTGCTGGGGCCAGCGGCGTGGGCCGCCCCCAGGGCGGGCACCAACAGGTACGGGGACACAGGTCTGGGGACAGTGCAGGGGGGACACAGGTCTGGGGACAGTGCAGGGGGGACAGGTCTGGGGACAGTGCAGGGGGGACACAGGTCTGGGGACAGTGCAGGGGGGACACAGGTCTGGGGAACTGGGGGGGCACAGTTAAGGGAAGGCAGAGCCGTGGTGTTTCCAGTGCAAGGTGGCCATGGCAGGGGAGCAGAGGGGTCCGAGCTGCACAGTGAGGGCTGGGACCCGTGGATCTGCAGGGGCCGTGGGTGTCAGGCAGGGGGCAGCAGCCCCCCAGGGGCACAGGAACCATCCCCTGTCTCTCGGCCAGGCCTGAGCCCCCCGTGGCCGCAGTCGTGGATCCGTACCCCGACCCGCTGAGCCCGGAGTCGCCTGCACTGCAGTGAGTCCCTGCCCTGGGGACCCCACAGCACTGGGACCCCCACCACGGCCAGGGCTGGGCGGGGGGCACGGACAGTGCCCAGCCTGCCGTGGGGCAGTGCAGTGCTTCCCACCCCAGCCCTGCTCCCCCCAGGCTGCTGTGGAGCGCCGTGCGGAGCCTGGGGCCCCCGGAGCAGGACGTGGAGGCCATGACACGGGAGCAGGGTAAGGCCACCGGGGCGTGATGGGGGGCTGAGGGGCTAGGGGGGCCAGGCAGCCCTGCCCCACAGCGCCCCGTGCCCCACAGCCCTGCTCTACCTCTTCGTGCTCCATGACCACGACCAGAGCAGGCACCTGGATGGGCTGGAGCTGCTGCAGTTACTTGGCACGGTGCTGGCACAGGCCGGGGGGCAGCCAGACCCTGACATGGTGGGTCCCGCAGGGATGGCTCCTCGTGCCCCACTGAGCCTCTGGGCCGAGCCCTCATCCCGTTCCCCATCCCCCTAGGTGGCTGCACTGGTGGATCAAGCTCTGGCAAGGCAGGACCTGAATGGGGATGGGCTGCTGAACCCCTCTGAGCTGCTGGACCCCCCCGAGATGCTCTTGTCTGGTCAGGACAAGGGTCCCCCAGGACAGCCCCCACTAGAGCAGGAGGCAGGGGTTGGAGCTGTGCCTGGCAAGGGCACAGAGATGCCAAGGCAGGACCTGGAGTTGAAAAGCCCAGGACAGGCAGCCCCTGAGGCTGGAGAGCCCCAGACTGGAGCCCCTGAGGAGGGAGCCCCTGAGGCTGGAGACCCCCAGACTGGAGCCCCTGAGGAGGGAGCCCCTGAGGCTGGAGACCCCCAGACTGGAACCTCTGAGGATGGAGCCCTCAAGATGGAATCCCTCGAGGTGGAATCTCACAATACTGAGGCCTTGGAAGCAGAAATCGTTCCTGGGGCCAAAGCCCCCAGTACTGATGCCACAGAGGAAGAGGAATCCCCTGAGGCTGAAGCCCCTGAGGAGCAGGCAGCCCCAGCCTGGAGGGACCATGGGGAGGGGTAGGCAGTGGGGGCTGTGGGATGCAATTCCCTGGCTGCTCCCTGCCCTGCTCAGGGCACACAGGGGCAGGGGGATGGCCCCTGGCCAGGCTGCTGGGGCCAAGCAGGGCTGGGGTGGAGTAGTCTCCTCTGTAACTCATCGGACGGAGAAATAGAGGCACTGCTGGTCACTTGGCTGTGGTCAGTGCATGTCCGGGGCACTGGGACCCCAGCCAGGGCAAGGGGGACACAGCCAGGTGACACAGGAGGCAGCAGTGGCGCACACAGGGTTTTATTGGGGATGGCTGGGTGCGGTGGAGATGTGGAGGTGCAGTGCTGTGCCTGAGGCTGCAGAGCTCTCCAGGCGCACACTCAGACAATGCCATCGAAGCCCTGGATCCCACATTTCCTGCCCGCGATCTGGCAGCCGAAGGTGAGGGCATCCTGCAGGCTCCTCCCTGGGGAGGGGGCCCAGGATGAGATGTGGCCGTGCCGCGGCCGTGCCAAACTGAACCGTGGCCGTGCCAAACTGAACCGTGGCCGTGCCGTGGCCGTGCCACGTTTGTGCCCGCCTTCTGCCAGCGCGAAGATGACGGCGGCGTTGAAGGTGTCCCCAGCCCCCAGCGTGTCCACGAGGGTCTCTGGGGGGAAGGCGTCCGAGTGCAGCAGCTCCCCGTCGGGCCCCAAGGCATCAGCCCCCTCCTCAGCCCAGGCGCAGATCAGCGTGGCCCTGGGGGAGTGCGGGGTGGGTCTGGGGCACACCGTGTGCCCCCCGGCCCCTCTCAGGTAGACCCCTACCCCGGCTGGATGCGGCTCCGCAGCCCCCGCAGCGCCTCGGGGGCCGATTGGTACCCGAAGTGCCGGGCCAGGTCCTTGCTGATGAACACCTGCGGGAGAGGGGCTGGGGCGGGGGCAGCCCCCGGTACCCCCAGCCAGGTGCGGTTAGATCTGTGCCCTGGCGGTGTCCCCAGACCCCGCCTGAACTCCCAGATCCTGTCTGCACCCCTAGATCCAAACCCCCCACCCCTGCACCCCCCGAGCCGGACTCCACCGGAACACCACTCCCAAATCCCGCTGCACCGTGCTCCCCGCAGATCTGACCGCTCCCGTCCCGACCGAGCCCCCGCCACGCCTCTGGCCTAGCCCGGTGATCGGGACAGGCGGATGGGGACGGGTGACCGGGACAGGTGACCGGGACAGGTGACCGGGACAGGTGACCGGGACAGGTGACCGGGACAGGTGACCGGGACAGGTGACCGGGACAGGTGACCGGGACAGGCGATCCCGCCCCATCGCCCCGCTCCCGCACCACGTGTCCCCGCCCCATCAGCGGCAGCAGCTCCTCCCGCGGCTTCTCCAGCTCCACCGAGATCCGGACCCGCTGCCCCGGCGCCGCCGCCCGGTTGTGCCGCTCCACCCGCTCCAGCATCGCGCCCTGCTCCGCCGCGTTCCGCGCCTGCGGACACGGCACGGCTCCGGCATCACCGGGGGACCGCCGGTCCCGAGAGGCCCCTCGGCCCCGGGGATGCTCCCCCGTTGGGGATGTCCCCCAGACCGAGGGATTCCCTCCGGTCCCAGGCTCACGTACAGCCCGAGGGATTTTCCCCAGCGCCGGGGGTCCCGCAGACCCTAGAGCCCGCTGAGCCTCGGGCTCACCTCGAAGTGGATCCACCTGTATTGGGAGAGGTCGACCCGCTCGAAGTCGCGGGCTGTCACGTCAGGCAGGTTCCTGTGGGACGGAGGCCAGGGGGGAGATGGGGCCCCTCGGCCTGGCCCGCGCCCGGGGCGAAGGGCAGCTCCCGGGGCCGCGGAGGGCCCCACGCCACCGGGACAGAGGTGCCCGGGGAGGCGCTGCCCGGGTGAATCATTTACGGGGACACTGAGCTGGATTCGAAGGGCAGCGCAGGGGTTTTATTGGGGATGGCTGGGTGCGGTGGAGATGTGGAGGTGCAGTGCTGTGCCTGAGGCTGCAGAGCTCTCCAGGCGCACACTCAGACAATGCCATCGAAGCCCTGGATCCCACATTTCCTGCCCGCGATCTGGCAGCCGAAGGTGAGGGCATCCTGCAGGCTCCTCCCTGGGGAGGGGGCCCAGGATGAGATGTGGCCGTGCCGCGGCCGTGCCAAACTGAACCGTGGCCGTGCCAAACTGAACCGTGGCCGTGCTGTGGCCGTGCCACGTTTGTGCCCACCTTCTGCCAGCGCGAAGATGACGGCGGCGTTGAAGGTGTCCCCAGCCCCCAGCGTGTCCACGAGGGTCTCTGGGGGGAAGGCGTCCGAGTGCAGCAGCTCCCCGTCGGGCCCCAAGGCATCAGCCCCCTCCTCAGCCCAGGCGCAGATCAGCGTGGCCCTGGGGGAGTGCGGGGTGGGTCTGGGGCACACCGTGTGCCCCCCGGCCCCTCTCAGGTAGACCCCTACCCCGGCTGGATGCGGCTCCGCAGCCCCCGCAGCGCCTCGGGGGCCGATTGGTACCCGAAGTGCCGGGCCAGGTCCTTGCTGATGAACACCTGCGGGAGAGGGGCTGGGGCGGGGGCAGCCCCCGGTACCCCCAGCCAGGTGCGGTTAGATCTGTGCCCTGGCGGTGTCCCCAGACCCCGCCTGAACTCCCAGATCCTGTCTGCACCCCTAGATCCAAACCCCCCACCCCTGCACCCCCCGAGCCGGACTCCACCGGAACACCACTCCCAAATCCCGCTGCACCGTGCTCCCCGCAGATCTGACCGCTCCCGTCCCGACCGAGCCCCCGCCACGCCTCTGGCCTAGCCCGGTGATCGGGACAGGCGGATGGGGACGGGTGACCGGGACAGGTGACCGGGACAGGTGACCGGGACAGGTGACCGGGACAGGCGATCCCGCCCCATCGCCCCGCTCCCGCACCACGTGTCCCCGCCCCATCAGCGGCAGCAGCTCCTCCCGCGGCTTCTCCAGCTCCACCGAGATCCGGACCCGCTGCCCCGGCGCCGCCGCCCGGTTGTGCCGCTCCACCCGCTCCAGCATCGCGCCCTGCTCCGCCGCGTTCCGCGCCTGCGGACACGGCACGGCTCCGGCATCACCGGGGGACCGCCGGTCCCGAGAGGCCCCTCGGCCCCGGGGATGCTCCCCCGTTGGGGATGTCCCCCAGACCGAGGGATTCCCTCCGGTCCCAGGCTCACGTACAGCCCGAGGGATTTTCCCCAGCGCCGGGGGTCCCGCAGACCCTAGAGCCCGCTGAGCCTCGGGCTCACCTCGAAGTGGATCCACCTGTATTGGGAGAGGTCGACCCGCTCGAAGTCGCGGGCTGTCACGTCAGGCAGGTTCCTGTGGGACGGAGGCCAGGGGGGAGATGGGGACCCTCGGCCTGGCACGCGCCCGGGGCGAAGGGCAGCTCCCGGGGCCGCGGAGGGCCCCACGCCACCGGGACAGAGGTGCCCGGGGAGGCGCTGCCCGGGTGAATCATTTACGGGGACACTGAGCTGGATTCGAAGGGCAGCGCAGCGGTGGCCGCGCTGTGCCCTGGGGGTCAGCCGTGCCCCACAGCCCCTGACCCTCCGGCACGGCTGAGGGAGCCGGGTTATCCCCACGGGGCCGTGCCGGCTGTCCTGCACTGCGGAGCGGCCGTGTGGAGACCACCCCCAGTCCCGGCAGCGGCACCGGCGGTGACAGGGCTGCGGGGACAGTGTCCGCGGGATCACGGCCACTCGCCCCATCCGGTAGCCCCGGGCAGGCAGCGGGGCGGCCCTCGGAACAGAGCAGGCGGAGCGCAGCGCTGCCCGCGGGCAGGGGCCGGGCCCTTACGTGTCGTGCAGGACGATGGTGCGGGAGCCGCTGGCGGCGTTGACGAGGCAGACGGCGCAGGGCACGGCTCCGCGGGGCTGCCACGCCACGGGCGCCGTGTCCACCCCCCGGCGATGGAAATCCGCCGCGATGAAGCTTTGGGGGACAGAGAGCGGCGTGAGCGGCGGCGGCGGGGAACGGCGGGCGGGCAGCGCGCCGAGGGCAGCGGCGCGGAGGGGCCAGTGAAGTGCCAGGGGGGTGGGCCCGGTGCCCCGCCGGTGCGGGAGTCCCCGCACCCCACTTACTCAGCGGCGGGCCCGGGGGTCAGCGAGCCCATGAAGGCGCAGGGCGCTCCCAGCAGGGACAGCACCGTGCAGGAGTTGGAGGCGTTCCCGCCGCGCTGCCAGCGCTGAGACACGCACCTGCGGGGCGAGAGGCGGCGCTGGGCGCGGGGCCGGCCCCGGGACGCCGCGGGAGCCCCGCTGCCGGTACCTGGTGTCCGAGTCCTCGGCTGGGAAGGCCTCCACCACGCTGATGATGTCCAGGCACACCAGCCCCACGCACAGGATCCGCCGCTTCTCCGCCGCGCCGCCCGCCTCTGCCGCCATCCCGGGCCGCCTCCGCGCCGGACCGGAACCGGAACCGCAGCCGGAACCGGGACAGGGACGGGACCGGGACACAGACGGGGACAGGGACGGGGACAGACACCGGGACAGAACCGCGCCGGGCACGGGCGAAGCTTTGGCCACGCCCCCTCGAGCTGCCGCCAATCAGCGGCCGCAGCCGCGCCGGGCCCTCGGGGGGCGTGGCCATGAGGGCCCGCCCCGGCCACGCCCCCGCGGTGCAGGGCGCGCGCACGGCGGGACAGACGGACACGGGGACAGGGACAGACGGACATGGACACACAGGGAACGGCTCCGGCATCACCGGGGGACCGCCGGTCCCGAGAGGCCCCTCGGCCCCGGGGATGCTCCCCCGTTGGGGATGTCCCCCAGACCGAGGGATTCCCTCCGGTCCCAGGCTCACGTACAGCCCGAGGGATTTTCCCCAGCGCCGGGGGTCCCGCAGACCCTAGAGCCCGCTGAGCCTCGGGCTCACCTCGAAGTGGATCCACCTGTATTGGGAGAGGTCGACCCGCTCGAAGTCGCGGGCTGTCACGTCAGGCAGGTTCCTGTGGGACGGAGGCCAGGGGGGAGATGGGGACCCTCGGCCTGGCACGCGCCCGGGGCGAAGGGCAGCTCCCGGGGCCGCGGAGGGCCCCACGCCACCGGGACAGAGGTCCCCGGGGAGGCGCTGCCCGGGTGAATCATTTACGGGGACACTGAGCTGGATTCGAAGGGCAGCGCAGCGGTGGCCGCGCTGTGCCCTGGGGGTCAGCCGTGCCCCACAGCCCCTGACCCTCCGGCACGGCTGAGGGAGCCGGGTTATCCCCACGGGGCCGTGCCGGCTGTCCTGCACTGCGGAGCGGCCGTGTGGAGACCACCCCCAGTCCCGGCAGCGGCACCGGCGGTGACAGGGCTGCGGGGACAGTGTCCGCGGGATCACGGCCACTCGCCCCATCCGGTAGCCCCGGGCAGGCAGCGGGGCGGCCCTCGGAACAGAGCAGGCGGAGCGCAGCGCTGCCCGCGGGCAGGGGCCGGGCCCTTACGTGTCGTGCAGGACGATGGTGCGGGAGCCGCTGGCGGCGTTGACGAGGCAGACGGCGCAGGGCACGGCTCCGCGGGGCTGCCACGCCACGGGCGCCGTGTCCACCCCCCGGCGATGGAAATCCGCCGCGATGAAGCTTTGGGGGACAGAGAGCGGCGTGAGCGGCGGCGGCGGGGAACGGCGGGCGGGCAGCGCGCCGAGGGCAGCGGCGCGGAGGGGCCAGTGAAGTGCCAGGGGGGTGGGCCCGGTTGCCCCGCCGGTGCGGGAGCCCCGCACCCCACTTACTCAGCGGCGGGCCCGGGGGTCAGCGAGCCCATGAAGGCGCAGGGCGCTCCCAGCAGGGACAGCACCGTGCAGGAGTTGGAGGCGTTCCCGCCGCGCTGCCAGCGCTGAGACACGCACCTGCGGGGCGAGAGGCGGCGCTGGGCGCGGGGCCGGCCCCGGGACGCCGCGGGAGCCCCGCTGCCGGTACCTGGTGTCCGAGTCCTCGGCTGGGAAGGCCTCCACCACGCTGATGATGTCCAGGCACACCAGCCCCACGCACAGGATCCGCCGCTTCTCCGCCGCGCCGCCCGCCTCTGCCGCCATCCCGGGCCGCCTCCGAGCCGGACCGGAACCGGAACCGGGACAGGGACGGGACCGGGACACAGACGGGGACAGGGACGGGGACAGACACCGGGACAGAACCGCACCGGGCACGGGCGAAGCTTTGGCCACGCCCCCTCGAGCTGCCGCCAATCAGCGGCCGCAGCCGCGCCGGGCCCTCGGGGGGCGTGGCCATGAGGGCCCGCCCCGGCCACGCCCCCGCGGTGCAGGGCGCGCGCACGGCGGGACAGACGGACACGGGGACAGGGACAGACGGACATGGACACACAGGGACAGACGGACATGGACACACAGGGGCAGACGGACATGGACATACAGGGACAGACAGACATGGACACACAGGGACAGACGGACACGGGGACAGGGACAGACGGACACGGGGACAGGGACAGACGGACACAGGGACATACAGGGACAGACAGACACGGGGACAGGGACAGACGGACACGGGCACACAGACACAGGGAGACGGACACACAGGGACAGACGGACACGGGGACAGGGACAGACGGACACGGGGACAGGGACAGACGGACACAGGGACATACAGGGACAGACAGACACGGGGACAGGGACAGACGGACACGGGGACAGGGACAGACGGACATGGACACACAGGGGGACAGACAGACACGGGGACAGGGACAGACGGACAC
>NW_024500539.1:27201-30708 GCF_017590055.1 Onychostruthus taczanowskii
GTGGTGGGTGGTCTGGGGTCTGGGGTCTGGTGTCTGGGGTTTGGGGTTTGGGGTCTGGGTCTGGGGTTTGGGGTCTGGGGTTTGGGGTTTTTGGACGGTTTTTGGTAAATCACAGCGAGGGGACTCTCCTGGCCCGAGCAGAGCAGCTGGGAGCACCGGGGGTGACCTGAGGCTTCACCCCCCCGGGAGAGAGAGAAAAGGATGATGGCAGAGCTGTGGAAGCGTTTCAGAGGACTAAGAGGAAAATGGTGTGAAATCCTGGGCTCTGTGCCGTGCCACAGGCACACTTTGGTGTCTGGTAACTCCTCAGGGCTCTGAGCTGTGCCACAGGCACGCTTTGGTGTCTGGTAACCCCTCAGGGCTCTGAGCTGTGCCACAGGCACACTTTGGTGTCTGGTAACCCCTCAGGGCTCTGTGCCACAGGCACACTTTGGTGTCTGGTAACTCCTCAGGGCTCTGTGCCACAGGCACACTTTGGTGTCTGATAACTCCTCAGGGCTCTGTGCCGTGCCACAGGCACACTTTGGTGTCTCACAACCCCTCAGGGCTCCGTGCCACAGGCACACTTTGGTGTCTGGTAACCCCTCAGGGCTCTGTGCCACAGGCACACTTTGGTGTCTGGTAACCCCTCAGGGCTCTGTGCCACAGGCACACTTTGGTGTCTGGTAACCCCTCAGGGCTCTGTGCCACAGGCACACTTTGGTGTCTGGTAACCCCTCAGGGCTCCGTGCCACAGGCACACTTTGGTGTCTGGTAACTCCCTGCACCCGTCTGGAGGGGCTGCTGGGCTCAAAATGAGCCCCACACCCGGGGCAGCCCCCGAGGGCAAATGCCAGCTGGAATATTGCTTTATTCTGGTGCCTGCACAGGATTCCGGGGCAGTGGTGCTGGTACTGGTGGCTGCTCTCTGTGGGTGTCCCAATCCCATTCCTAAAAGTGCATTTTCCTAGGTGTAAGTTTGTATTGGGTGAGAGGACAGCGAGCGTGCACACAGTGTGGAAAGGCTTTTTTCCAGAACGAGGAGAACTTGTGTTTGTTCTTGAGGAATTCCTGCTTTCTGTCCATAACTGAAACCGACACGGGAACAGGGACAGACAGACATGGACACACAGGGACAGACGGACATGGACACACAGGGACAGAAGGACACGGGGACAGGGACAGACGGACATGGACACACAGGGACAGACGGACACGGGGACAGGGACAGACGGACATGGACACACAGGGACAGACGGACACGGGGACAGGGACAGACGGACATGGACACACACGGACAGACGGACATGGACACACAGGGACAGACAGACACGGATATGGACACACAGACAGACGGACACATGGACACGCACACACAGGCACAGACGTGACACCCGAAAGGCAAGGCAGGGTCAGGGCTTGGGGGCCTGGGGTTGGGGTTTGGGGTCTGGGGTTGGGGGTCTGGGGTCTGGGTTTGGGGTTTGGGGTCTGGGGTTTTTGGACGGTTTTTAGTAAATCACAGCGAGGGGACTCTCCTGCCCGAGCAGAGCAGCTGGGAGCACCGGGGGTGACCTGAGGCTTCACCCCCCCGGGAGAGAGAGAAAAGGATGATGGCAGAGCTGTGGAAGCGTTTTAGAGGACTAAGAGGGAAATGGTGTGAAATCCTGGGCTCTGTGCCGTGCCACAGGCACACTTTGGTGTCTGGTAACCCCTCAGGGCTCTGTGCCACAGGCACACTTTGGTGTCTCGTAACCCCTCAGGGCTCTGAGCTGTGCCACAGGCACGCTTTGGTGTCTGGTAACCCCTCAGGGCTCTGTGCCACAGGCACACTTTGGTGTCTGGTAACCCCTCAGGGCTCTGTGCTGTGCCACAGGCACACTTTGGTGTCTGGTAACCCCCTGCACCCGTCTGGAGGGGCTGCTGGGCTCAAAATGAACCCCACACCCGGGGCAGCCCCCGAGGGCAAATGCCAGCTGGAATATTGCTTTATTCTGGTGCCTGCACAGGATTCCGGGGCAGTGGTGCTGGTACTGGTGGCTGCTCTCTGTGGGTGTCCCAATCCCATTCCTAAAAGTGCATTTTCCTAGGTGTAAGTTTGTATTGGGTGAGAGGACAGCGAGCGTGCACACAGTGTGGAAAGGCTTTTTTCCAGAACGAGGAGAACTTGTGTTTGTTCTTGAGGAATTCCTGCTTTCTGTCCATAACTGAAACCATCACCTGTGCCTGGTTTGCTGCACCAGCACAGCAGCAGGGAACTGAATTTAAAAATGAATATTATTTATGTGAACTTGGGGGAAACGGTTCCATTTCCTTCCAGGAGGATGATCCAAGGAAAAAGAAAAGGGCTCTGGTGCCTGATGGTCTCTGTGGCCCTTTGTGGAGCAGGGAAGGAGCCCTGTGAGACCCAAAAAAGAAAATGAGAAAGTGCTTTTCAAGGGAAGGAAGGAAGGAAGGAAGGAAGGAAGGAAGGAAGGAAGGAAGGGCTGTATTTATCCTTTTTAAATTGTGTGGTAAATACAGTTTTAGACTACAACATAATATAAAATAGAAACTATCCAATGTAAGATACTTTTACTGACTACCTCAAGGAACAGATAAGATAACAAAAAAATTCTTTGCACAGAGATAACAGCAGCAAGACACCAAAATCCCAAAGAAAAGAATTATTGTGTCTTTATTGCTCCAGACTCCTTCCAGATTCCGAGGAGCCAAACACTGATTTACAAGATGAAGGGCGGAATTTGACAATAAACAGAAAAATCCGGAGTTTGAAAGGAATTTTTGATTCATGTATGAGACAGATGAATATGTAACAGGCTGTTGCTTTTAAGGGTTAATCCTCTGTTAGTGAGGTGTGTTCTGGGACAGAGCAGAGCACCCAGACTTCTGTAACTCCTTCTTTTTATTGCTCTTTATTGTCCTAATTCTGATTGCCCAAATTCTTACTGCTCTAATTTTTATGACCGTTTTTATAAATATTTTATTACTAGTAAACTTCAAAAATTTTGAAACAAGTGATTGGTGTTCTTCACATCCACCTTGCATGGACGGGGCCATTCCAGGGGTGCTGTGGGGATGGGGACAGTGAGCTCTGGGGACCCTGATTGTGGGGACAGCACTGTCACACCCCTGGGGACAGTGAGCTCTGGGGACCCTGATTGTGGGGACAGCAGCACTGTCACACCCCTGGGGACACGGGGACAGGGCAAAGGCCGGGTCTGGCAGAGCCTGAGTCTGTGCAGGACAGGGAGAGCTCAGCAGGAGAAGGGAGGGGGCAGGATGGAGGCAACTCAAAATGGTGATGGGCTGTGGATGTGGAAAGCCAATTCTGCCAAGGAATAGTTTCTTGTTCCAAAAAAAAAAAAAAAAAAAAAAAAAAAAAAAAAAAAAAAAAAAAAAAAAAAAAAAAATCACAAAGGGCTGCCCAGCTTGCCAGGAATTTTTCAGACTGGCTGGGAGCAGAGGGATGCCCTGGGCTGTTCCCTGCCCAGCAGGATGCCCTGGGCTGTTCCTTGCCCAGCAGCAGGA
>NW_024500539.1:30744-38120 GCF_017590055.1 Onychostruthus taczanowskii
CAGCAGGATGCCCTGGGCTGTTCCCTGCCCAGCAGCAGGATGCCCTGGGCTGTTCCCTGCCCAGCAGGATGCCCTGGGCTGCTCCCTGCCCAGCAGGGCAGCAGGATGCCCTGGGCTGTTCCCTGCCCAGCAGCAGGATGCCCTGGGCTGTTCCCTGCCCAGCAGGATGCCCTGGGCTGCTCCCTGCCCAGCAGGGCAGCAGGATGCCCTGGGCTGTTCCCTGCCCAGCAGCAGGATGCCCTGGGCTGTTCCCTGCCCAGCAGGATGCCCTGGGCTGCTCCCTGCCCAGCAGGGCAGCAGGATGCCCTGGGCTGTTCCCTGCCCAGCAGCAGGATGCCCTGGGCTGTTCCCTGCCCAGCAGGATGCCCTGGGCTGCTCCCTGCCCAGCAGGGCAGCAGGATGCCCTGGGCTGTTCCCTGCCCAGCAGGATGCCCTGGGCTGTTCCCTGCCCAGCAGGATGCCCTGGGCTGCTCCCTGCCCAGCAGGATGCCCTGGGCTGCTCCCTGCCCAGCAGGGCAGCAGGATGCCCTGGGCTGTTCCCTGCCCAGCAGCAGGATGCCCTGGGCTGTTCCCTGCCCAGCAGCAGGATGCCCTGGGCTGTTCCCTGCCTAGCAGGATGCCCTGGGCTGTTCCCTGCCTAGCAGGATGCCCTGGGCTGTTCCCTGCCTAGCAGGATGCCCTGGGCTGTTCCCTGCCTAGCAGGATGCCCTGGGCTGTTCCCTGCCTAGCAGGATGCCCTGGGCTGTTCCCTGCCTAGCAGGATGCCCTGGGCTGTTCCCTGCCTAGCAGGATGCCCTGGGCTGTTCCCTGCCCAGCAGGATGCCCTGGGCTGTTCCCTGCCCAGCAGGATGCCCTGGGCTGTTCCCTGCCTAGCAGGATGCCCTGGGCTGTTCCCTGCCCAGCAGGATGCCCTGGGCTGTTCCCTGCCCAGCAGGATGCCCTGCTCTGCCCAGGAGCTCGGAGCTGCCTGCCTGGGAGCCGTGGCTGCAGCCCTGGCACCGTGCTCGGGGTGTGAGGGATTCCCCCCGAGGGACAAACACCTCCAGGGACACTCCTGGGGCATTCCCGGGAAAGGGCCCTGCCCACCTGCTGAGGTGAGCTACATCAGCCTCTGAATAAATAAATAAACATCCCTTTTTGCTAAATAAATGTTTCTTTTTCTTGCTTTGGTGCAGTCCCTTTGGTATAACTGCCTTGATACTGTGCACTGTGCTCAGCCATACACTGTGTAGGAAATAATTCTGATTAAGGTCTTTGGTCAAATCATTTGCCATAATAAATAAGTCCTTTTACACATAATAATAATTACTAATAATAATAATTACTACTAATAATAATAATAATAAAATAATAAAATAAGCAATAACAATAATAATAATAATGATAACAATAATGATAATAATAATAAATAAAATAGGCAATAACAATAGCAAAATAATAACAATAATAATGATAATAATGATAATAATGATAATGATAATAATAGTAATAATAGTAATAATAATGGTAATAATAATAATAATAATAATAATAATAATAATAATAATAATAATAATAATAATAATTTCCTTTTACAAACACAGCTGCTTTGCAATCTTTAGTCCTATGGGACACAGTTACTCAAAGCCTTGAGGAGCTGAGGCTGAGGCTGAGGCTGGCTCCAGCCTCGCCAGGGCTCTCTCTGAGGGGGAGTTCAGGAATCCAGGGGTGCCCCTGCACCCCCGGGGTCAGCTCTGTCTGCAGCCGTGACCCGCTGGGCAGAGCCACCTGCGCTGGGAACAGGAGAGCAGAGCCGGGCAGAGCCGGGACAGAGCCGGGACAGAGCCGGGCAGAGCCGGGGAGAGCCGGGACAGAGCCGGGCAGAGCCGGGACAGAGAGAGGTACCTGGACTGTCCGTAACTCTTTGTTTTTATTGTCTCCTATTGTCCTAAATCCCAATTGTCCATATTTTTATTATTCTAATTATATTACTATTTTTATAACCATTTCATTACTATCAAACATTTAAAATTTTAAAACCAAGTGCTTGGCGTTTTTCACATGCCCTGCCAAACCCTCAGTTCTGCTCCGGCGCTGCCGTAAGGCTGTGGGGGCACAGCAGGAGCCCCCAGCCCCCCTGCCCAGGGTGGGGGGGCAGAGCCCGGGGGTCCCCTGCCCTGGTCCCTGCTCAGAGCGGCAGCCCGGGCTGCTGTTCTGTCACCAGTTACTGCAGCGGGGTTAAATCGTTCTGGAGGCCGGGGGGCGTGGGGTGCGCCCGGGGCTGGGGCGGTGGGGGGGCTGCGGGAACGGGGGGGCTGCAGCTGCAGCTCGGGGGGCGCCGTGCGAGCGCCAGAGCAGCGCCGGCATGCTCGGGTAGGGGAGTGTCTGAAACAGGGACACACGGACAGACGGACAGACGGACACACGGACAGACAGACACACGGACAGAGAGACACACAGACAGACACACGGACAGACAGACATGCAGACACACGGACGGACAGACACACGGTCAGACACACACGGACACAGACACGCAGACACACGGACACGCAGACACACAGACAGACACACAGACACGCAGACACACGGTCAGACAGATACACGGACACAGACACGCAGACACACGGACAGACACACGGACACAGACACGTAGACACACGGACATGCAGACACACGGACAGACAGACACACGGACATGCAGACACAAGGTCATGCAGACACACGGACAGACAGACACACGGACAGAGAGACACACAGACAGACACACGGACAGACAGACATGCAGACACACGGACGGACAGACACACGGACAGACACACGGCCACGCAGACACACGGACAGACAGACACACGGCCACACAGACACACGGACAGGCACACACACAGACAGACACACGGACACGCAGACACACGGCCACGCAGACACACGGACAGACAGACACACGGCCACACAGACACACGGACAGGCACACACACAGACAGACACACGGACACGCAGACACACGGCCACGCAGACACACGGACAGACAGACACACGGCCACACAGACACACGGACAGGCACACACACAGACAGACACACGGACACGCAGACACACGGCCACGCAGACACACGGACAGACAGACACACGGCCACACAGACACACGGACAGGCACACACACAGACAGACACACGGACACGCAGACACACGGCCACGCAGACACACGGACAGACAGACACACGGCCACACAGACACACGGACAGGCACACACACAGACAGACACACGGACACGCAGACACACGGCCACGCAGACACACGGACAGACAGACACACGGCCACACAGACACACGGACAGGCACACACACAGACAGACACACGGACACGCAGACACACGGCCACGCAGACACACGGACAGACAGACACACGGCCACACAGACACACGGACAGGCACACACACAGACAGACACACGGACACGCAGACACACGGCCACGCAGACACACGGACAGACAGACACACGGCCACACAGACACACGGACAGGCACACACACAGACAGACACACGGACACGCAGACACACGGACACGCAGACACATTTCAGGTGCCTGCCGCAGCCCGCCCTCGCGGAGGGTGCTCCTGCCCCTGGCAGGGGTGGGATGAGCTGAGCTTTACCTTCCCCTCCAACCCGACTCGTTCAGCAATTCCACGAGATCCCCGGGGGCTCCTTTGTCCGGGCCCCTCTTTGAGGCACCCGATGCGATTGATCCGTGCCGTGAATCCCGAGGATGTGAGAGCCTCGCGCCAAAGCTTCCTTCAATGCTCCCCCAGACGGGACTGCCCAGGCACCAGTCCTTGGCTAATGTCAGCTTAGAGGAGGAAAAGCGGGTTCCCTCTCTTGGAAACGTGCTGCTGTTGCGTTTGGGGTGTTTCCTCCGCGGCTGCCATCCTGGTGCCTCTGCAGCACAGCAGTGACGCTCTGGCTGTCCTGGAATTGCAGCTCTGGAAATGCCCAAGGCCATCCCGTGACTCCCTGCATCCCCAGCCCTGAGCCCAGGGGATTCAGCTCCTGAGGAGGGGGTCCTGATCCCTGGGCTGGTTCCCGGGTACAGCCGGCAGTGGGTGACACGTCCAGCATTCCAGCCTCGGTGTGAGTTTCGCTGATCCCTCCGTCACAGTTCTGCCCGGGAATGGCAGTGGCACATCCCTGCACACCTCAGGCACACGGGGTCCCCAGCTGCTGGTTTTTGGCTTCCTTTTCCTGCCTCTGTCGAGGATTGAAGGCACTGGAGGGGATGGTTCACGTCCAGGCTCAGGTGTTTGTTATTTCTTACCTGTGTTACAGCCTCACAGCATTGAGTTCTGCACTAACAGGGCACAAAATGGCAAACTGCCTCTTGTTACAGGGTCTTTGAAGGCTAAATTATCCAATAAAGAAATGACATTTAAATTATTTTCACTTTTAACCCAATAACTAATCCCTCAAAGTCTGCAGGGTGGGCTTTTCTGTCCAATTACAAAATACCACCCAAACCCATGGAGAAGAAGGTGAAGAAGAAGGAGCTGCCTCCATCTTGCTTTATACATATTTCTATATTCTAAAACCCCAAACTCTGAGTTTCCCACCCTGTGGCATCACACACTTCTAACCAACTCCACACCCACAATCCCAGTGCTCTCAGTCAATTTTGGAAGCCTTCTCCACGGCCTCAGCTCACATGCAGTGTTCTCCTGGGGTCCAGAGCCTGTCAGCACAGAAATCTGAAATTCTCAGCAGACAGAGCTCCAACATCCAGCTAATTATCAGGGGTCATTAGGAGCCCTCACTTCCCTGCAGCTGCAGTTGCAGCAGATCCAGCTGATCTCCTCCTCAGTGGCTCATTGTCCACCTCCCTTTGGGAGAGGATCATGGATAATGAGGGTTAATGGACACTGGATAAAGGATCATCTTCCTCAGCTGCCTCAGCCCCTCCCGACTGCGCCAAAAGGAGCCGCAGCACCCCCAGCACTGCTCTGCCCACGCCCAGAGCCCGCAGGGGATTAACCCTACAGGAACCCTGAAAATGATCCAGCTTAGAGCAGGCAGGTCAGAACTGCCCATGGGACTGGGAGGGCAGAGTCCCGAGCCCCAGGAGGGGCTGAGGGAGCTGGGAAGGGAATGGAGCCCCAGGAGAGGCTGAGGGAGCTGGGAAGGGAATGGAGCCCCAGGAGAGGCTGAGGGAGCTGGGAAGGGGCTCAGCCTGGAGAAAAGGAGGCTCAGGGGGGACCTTGTGGCTCTGCACAACTCCCTGACAGGAGGGGACAGCCAGGGGGGGTCGGGCTCTGCTGCCAGGGAACAGGGACAGGACAAGGGGAAATGGCCTCAGGCTGGGCCAGGGCAGGCTCAGGGTGGACATTGGGAACAATTCCCACCTGGAAAGGGCTGTCCATGCCTGGCACAGGGTGGATATTGGGGACAATTCCCACCTGGAAAGGGCTGCCCATGCCTGGCACAGGGTGGACATTGGGGACAATTCCCACCTGGAAAGGGCTGTCCATGCCTGGCACAGGGTGGATATTGGGGACAATTCCCACCTGGAAAGGGCTGCCCATGCCTGGCACAGGGTGGATATTGGGAACAATTCCCACCTGGAAAGGGCTGTCCGTGCCTGGCACAGCTGCCCAGGCTGGGGTGGGCTCCCCATCCCTGGAGGGTTTCAAAGCCCTGTGGCTGTGGCACTTGGGGACAGGGGACTCTGGTGGCCTGGGCAGAGCTGGGGGTGGTCAGGAATACTCCACGGGGTCAGGGGGCTTTCCCATGATTCCAGGAGTGGTAGGAAGACTCCCACACCCATTTTCCTTATGAAACTCTTTCTTCTCGTGGTTAGGAGGACAATGATCCTTCTGAGGCTGGTAAATCCTAGACAGGAGCCAGCAGGAATCTCTGCTTCCCTTTGCACGGGCAGCGAGGGGCCAGAGCCGCCACTGCCCAGGGCTGGGACAGAGAATCTTCCAAGGGGACACAAGGGAGGGACAACAGAGAAAGGCTGAGCCTTTCCAAGCTTTCAATTCCCTCCTCTCCAGGAATGACTGTCACGGCTCTGGATCTCCACCTTCTGCTGACAACGGGAATGCCATCCCAGAGAAACAATTTCCCAAGAACTCTGCTCACGCTGGGATTTGCTGCCAGGGCAGAATGAGAGCCTGGCTGTGAGCAGGGGTCCCACTGATCCTGAAGTTCAGCTGATAAAAGTGGGTCCAGAGGAGGCCCCGGAGCTGCTCCAGGGCTGGAGCCAGGCTGGGAGAGCTGGGGGGGCTCACCTGGAGAGGAGAAGGATCCAGGGAGAGCTCAGAGCCCCTGGCAGGGCCTGGAGGGGCTCCAGGAGAGCTGCAGAGGGACTGGGGACAAGGATGGAGGGACAGGAGCCAGGGAATGGCTCCCAGTGCCAGAGGGCAGGGCTGGATGGGAGATTGGGAATTGGGAATTGTTCCCTGGCAGGGTGGGCAGGCCCTGGCACAGCTGGGGCTGCCCCTGCATCCCTGGCAGTGCCCAAGGCCGGGCTGGACACTGGGACACCCTGGCACAGTGGCAGTGTCCCTGCCAGGGCAGGGGTGGCACTGGGTGGTCCTGAAAGTCTCTTTTCACTGAGAGCACCCTGGGTTTGATGATATTTTCTCACACATTTTTACACATCACCAGCAGCGGAGCTGCATTAACAGAACCAGCCCTGGCCCTGTCCCACACCAAGCCCCAATGAGCTGTTAAAGAGCCCAGACACAGACAGACAGACAGACAGACAGAGCCACTGGTGCTCACCTGACATGGCACTGGAGATGCCCAGAGCACCTGAGGACAGAAGGCTCAGTCCCAGCCTCACCATTAATGAGCTCCAGGACAGCGGGGGCACAGACTGGGGCTGGACTCCCCCTCTGCCTGGCCCCAAATCCTGATCTTTCTGCCCCAAAACCGCCCCCAAATCTCCAAGGAGGAGCCAGTGCCCCAGGCCCAGCCTGGAGCTGGTTCTACACCAACACCCAGGACCTGCCCCCGCTCCACCCTGCCCTCGCAGGGCACAGCCCCCCGAGCCCCCCCAGGCCCAGCAAACAGCCTTGGAGGAATGGGGGCTGACCCCCCAGCAGGGCTGAAAGCACCCCCAGAGGGAGATTCAGTGGCACCACAGGGCCCCCCCAAGGGCAGGAACCTGCCTGTCCCCCCCCAGGCCAGCCCCCTCACCTGGGGGCACGGGGGCCCGGAGGTGCCCTGGCACAGCAGGACACGGCACCTGGGGGGTCCCAGCACCTCCCACCCCAGTCACACCACACCAAAACCAGCTGGGAACCCCCTCGAGCCCCCCCAGACCCCACCCTGCTGGGCACAGGGCTGACACTGCCGGGCTGTGATGGAGCTCGGTGACACGGTGACACCTGGCAGCTCAGTGACAC
>NW_024500539.1:38347-39182 GCF_017590055.1 Onychostruthus taczanowskii
CTGATAAATAACGGGGTGGGGCGGGGGTCCCGGCGGGGCCGGCCGTGCCCCCGGCGGCTCTAGGGCTCCTCGGAGTCGTAGAGCAGCGCGGCGCTGAAGGTGGTGAGGGGCTCGTCGGGGGCGTGCGCCAGGCGCCCCGACACCAGGTCCACGCAGAGCGTCTCGCCGGCCGCCAGCGGCAGCAGCAGGCTGAACACGCCGAGGGCACCGGGGCTGGGGCCCCGCGCCGCCACCGGCCCCTTCTCCAGCCCCTCGGGCTGGAAGCCGGCCGAGTCCAGGCGGGCGATGCCGTGGCCGGAGCGGGACAGGACGGCCTCCAGCGCCTCGCCCCGGTGCCCCGTGAGCACCGCGCTCACCAGGTAGCGCCCGGGCACCGGCGCCGTGAACGTGCCTGCGACGGGAACGGGGGGTCACGGACCTGCCGGGAGCCCTGCGCCCCCGGAGCCGCATCGCCAAGGCCGGCGGGGATCCCGGGGCAGGCACGGCACCGTCCCAGAGCCCCGGCTGGCACCACACAGGCACCGTGCACCCCGTGACTGCCTACCCACAGCCCCTCCTGCGACACGCCTGACCCCAAAAGCACCCCGCAGCCCCCGGAGCACCCAGGGGCCCTCACCTGTCTCGGGGTCGTAGGCGCCGCCGTCGTTGAGCAGCACCTGGTCGAAGGGGACGGTGCCCGGCTCCGTGCGCTGCGTGCCCAGGGCGGCCGAGAAGGCGACGCGGGGCACCGAGCCCGGCTCCCCGACCGCGCCTGGCACGGGGCAGCGTGAGGCACCCCTTCCCTCGCCCCCTCTGCGGCCCCGCCGCCCCCCCCCCCCCCCCCCCCCCCCCCCCC
>NW_024500539.1:40899-47742 GCF_017590055.1 Onychostruthus taczanowskii
CCCAGCCCTCCATTGCCCCCCCAAGCCCCCCAGCCCTACCTCTCTCTCCGGGCAGCCCTGCAGGAAAGATGAGGAGGGGCTGCTGCAGAGCCCAGCCCTCCATTGCCCCCCCAAGCCCCCCAGCCCTACCTCTCTCTCCGGGCAGCCCTGCAGGAAAGATGAGGAGGGGCTGCTGCAGAGCCAGCTTGGGGCAGGACCCCCGGGGACGGGGTCCGGCCACACCTGCGTGGCTGGGGGCATATGGGGGGGCTGAGCCTTACCGGGGGGGCCCATGGGACCCTGTTCTCCATCCTTGCCCGGGGGCCCAGCGGGGCCAGAAGGGCCTGTCTCGCCCATGGGGCCAGCAGGTCCAGGGGGGCCGGGGGGGCCTGCAGGGAGGAGGGCGTTAGAGCCACCTTGGCCCCACGGCCGGTGCCCCACGCGGGACGTCCCCTTGTCCCCACACTGCCAGCCCCAGAGCCAGGATCCTCCTGCGGTCCTGTGCCCCACACCACAGCATCACCCAGCCAAGGCCCTGCCTCCCCACACCCATGGCAGCACCCCTGCTGACCCCGTGTCCCCATATCCCCACAGCCCCACATCCCCGTGTCCCCACATCCCCGTGTCCCCACATCCCCACATCCCCGTGTCCCCACATCTCCCTGTCTCCACATCCCCACATCCCCGTGTCCCCACATCTCCCTGTCTCCACATCCCCACATCCCCGTGTCCCCACATCTCCCTGTCTCCACATCCCCACATCCCCGTGTCCCCACATCTCCCTGTCTCCACATCCTCACACCTCCCCATCTCCCCACACCTCCACCACCGTTCCCACAGCCCCATGTGCCCTCCACGCCCCACGTCCCCTGCATGCCCCCGTCCCACCAATCCCTTACCCCCCAGCTCTCCGCATCCCCGCAGCCCCCCGCGGTGCCCCACGTCCCCCCGGCGTCCCCCCGCGTCCCCGCACCGTGTCTCTCCAGCCGTGCCAGGCGCTGCAGCTCCCCGCGCAGGTGGCCCAGGCTGGCGTTGAGGGCACCGAGCCGGGCCGGCAGCTCCAGCGCCTTGTCCAGCAGCGCGGCCTGCCCGCGGGCCGTGGCGTTCAGGTCCCGCACGGCGCCCCACAGCCCGGCCACGTGCCGGCCCAGCCCCTCGCGGACGCCCCGCAGCCCCCCGGCCACCGCCTCCAGCTGCTCGCAGACCCCCTCCAGCTTGGCCACGCGTGGCTCCAGCCCCGCGGGGCAGCCCCCGGCCCGCGACAGCTCCCGCGCCAGCGCCTCCAGCCGCTCCTCGCTCTCCGCCTGTCGCGCCGCCGCCGCCGCCGCCGCCCGGTCCAGCTCGGCCACCACGCGGTCGGTGGCGGCGCTCAGCTGGCGCTGCCGGGCGTCCTGCTCCTCCAGCGCGTCCTGCAGCCCCTCCACCGTGGCGTTGAGCCCGCTCAGGGCCGCCAGCGCCGCCGTCAGCTCCCCCCGCAGCACCCGCAGCTCCGACGGGGACGGGCCCCCGAAGATGCCGAAGCCCTCCAGCGGTGCCTCCGGCTCCTCCGGCTCCGCGGGGCCGGCCGGGGGCTGCTCCGGCTCCCCGGGGGGCGGCGAGGCGCAGGGCCGGGCGCAGGGGTCGCCGCCCAGCTCCTCCAGGGCCGCCTCCAGCCGCCCTGTCCGGTTGCGGAGCTGCTCCAGCTCCTCGGCCAGCGCCTCCCCCTGCAGCACTCCCAGGGTCCCGGTCAGCCCGTCCTCCCAGAGACCCTCGGTGTCCCCTGGCTGCCGGAGGTGCGGGCCGAGCGCCCCGTCCTGCCCCGGGCACGGGGGGCCGCAGCGGGCCAGCAGCCCCTCGAGCTGGTCCAGGCGGGCGCCGCGCTGTGCCCCGCTCGCCGCCAGCCCCTCCACGGCCCGGCTGAGGTTGGCCAGGCGCCCCGGCAGCCCAGCCGGCCGCCCCTCGGGCTCGGAGGGCCACGGGCCGGCGTGCGAAGCGTTCAGCCGCCCCTCCAGCTCGGCCAGCCGCCGCGCCAGCACCGGTCCCTGCCCCGGCCCCGCTGCCGGCACCGGCAGCCCCTCCAGCCGCCGCTCTAGCTCGGCCAGGCGACGGAGCACGTCCGGGGACGGGGGAGCCGCCGGGACGGGGGCCAGGCGGCTGCTCAGGCTGCTGATGTGCCTCTGCACCGACTCCACCGCATCCCTGTTGCGCTTGTCCACCGAGCCCACCAGCTTCTCCAGCGCCCGCATCCGCTCGCGGTCCTCGGCCGCCTGCCGCCGCAGCCCCTCGGTGCCGGTGGTGCAGGCAGCGCACAGCTCCTGCAGCCGCTGCTCCAGCTCGTGCAGCGCCGCCGTCCCCGGGCCCCCCGGAGCCCCTGGGCCGTCCCGGCCGCCCTCGGCGCGGTGCAGGCGGGTCTCCAGCTCCTCCAGGCGCCGCTGAAGGTGGCTCAGCGCCTCCCGCACTTCGGCGGGGGCGGCCGCGTCAGCCGGCTGCTCGCCCCCGGGCTGCCCCTCCACAGCCGCCCGCGGCGGCTCCTGCCCGGCCCGCAGCTCCTCCAGCTGCTCGCTCAGCCGCCGCACCTGCTCCTCCAGCCGCCGCACCTTCTCCGAGTCTCCGCCGCCTGCCGTGCACCGCCGGGGTCGGGGTCAGGGGCAGGGGCAGGGGCAGGGGCAGGGGCAGGATCAGGGGCAGGATCAGGGGCAGGATCAGGGGCAGGGGCAGAGGCAGGGACAGGGGGAGAATGAGGGGCAGGGGCAGGATGAGGGGCAGGGGCAGCATCAGGAACAGGATCAGGGGCAGAGGCAGAGGCAGGATCAGGGGTAGAGGCAGGGGCAGAGGCAGGGGCAGAGGCAGGGACAGGGACAGGGACAGGGACAGGGGCAGGGGCAGGGGCAGGATCGCCCTCAGGGGAAGGGACAGGGACAGGGGCAGAGGCAGAGGCAGGATCAGGATCAGGGGCAGAGGCAGAGACAGGGGCAGGGGCAGGATGAGGGGCAGGGCCAGGGCCACAGCAGCGCGTTCCCCTCCCCCGCACCCCCGCTCCAGCACTACCTTCGCCCCCCAGGCCACTGAGGGGGTTGCCGAAGCCAGAGAGCGTGGGGCGGCCGGGCCGGGGCGGGGGGCGGCCGGTGGGCTGGGGGGATGCTGGGGCGGGCCCCTCGCTGCAGTCCGGCCCCGAGTAGCCCTGGCAGCAGCGCCAGGCCAGCTCGGACACCGTGCGCTGGGACACCTTGTAGCGGGGCCGGAGGAAGCTGCGGTACCTGCAGGGGGAGGGGACGGGCTTGGGGGACCCCAGGAGGGGCGCGGGGCTGCCCCAAGGAACCGGAGCCAGCACAGGCTGCGGCCTGACCCGGCCTGACCCAGCCCGTGCCTCGCTCAGCGGCCGGGGGCTGCCCCTGCCCAGCCCTGTCACCCTGTCACCAGTCCCAACAGCGGTGTCACTGGTGTCACTGCTCTGGTCTAGAGAGCTGGGGGGTGCCTCAGGGCTGCACGTGACGAGCGGGGGGGACAGTGTCCGGTCACCCTCCGGTCACCGCTTGAGGCCACTGACTCTTGCGCAAGAGTAAACATGCCCCCAGGGTGGGTAAACACCAGTGGCGGCGGCGCGGCCGCGCCTCCCCCGGCTCTGTGCTGCCCCCCAGAACGCCCCGAACGCCCCCAGCCCCACTCACGCCAGGACTCGGGGGCACTGGAGCTGCCCCCAGGCGCAGGGCTGGTAGTCTGGCTTGATGAAGCTCTCGACGCCATCCTCCACCACGCAGCTCACGCTGCGTGTCACCACGTAGGCACACCAGTTCCTGCGGAGGGAGGGGGTCATGGCACACACCCGGAGAGCGCTGGCACACGGCACCACCCCGGCACACACCGGGCGTGGTCCTGGCACGGACCGAGCACGGCACACGCTGGGCATCATCGGGGCACCACCTGGGCACACACCGCGGGCTGTCCTGGCATCCAGGAGGCACCATCCCGGCACGGAGCAGCCACTGGCACTGCCCTGGCACTGCCCTGGCAGCACAGCGGGCGGTGCTCCGGCACACACCATACACAGCATCCCGTCACACACCAGGCATTGTCCTGGCGTAGAGCGGGCACCAGGCATCACCCCGGCAGAGACACAGCAACACCCCTGCCCGGGCCTTGCCTGGCACCCCCCGGCTCCCCAGGCACACCCCGCATCCCCCAGCACACCCGGCCCCTCTGGCCACACCCCGCATCCCCCGGCGCGCTCCCGTGCTTGCCCGACCAGCCCCACCGGTAGCACCGTCACGCCCAGTGCGGCGGGTTAACGGGCCGGATCTTGCCCCACCGCAGCCTCCCAGCCATGCCTGGCGACCCCCGCAGACACGGCTGCAGCCCCCCGCCGTGGCTGCCCCGCAGGGATGGGCTCTGCCAGGAGCAGGGTGCCCACAGCCCATCACGCCGGCCCGGGGAGGGCACCCTGAGCGCTGCCCCACCAGCGACCCCGTGTCCCCCGCCCGCTCGGGGCAGCAGCGGCGGCGGCAGCCGCGCACGGGTCCCGGTCCCCGGCCCCCCCGCGTGGGACTGCAGCCTGGCCCCGCTGCCGGGACCCCGGCGCAGCCTTATATGGTCGGGACCCAAAGCCGGGGCCCCCGGGCAGCCCCCCGGGGAGCGGCCCCCGGTCCCCGCCGCGGGGCCCCGGTGCGGCGGCCGGTTCCCGTCAGCCCGGCTGGTTCCCCTCAGGCCCCGGCTGGATTCCAGCTCCTCCCCGGGGGCCGCCGGGAATTCCTGCGCCGACCGACGGCCCCCCTCTTCTCCCACCCCATCCCAGCCCTGCACCCGCCAGGCCCCGGGACCCCCGGGCTGCCCTGGGGTCCCACCGCCCCGCTCCGGGGCTGTCCCCATCCCGGGATGGGACCAGAGCTCCCCTGAAAGGGCAGGGTTGGGGGACACCCCCGTGCTCCCCGAGCCGCGGGGATGGAGAGCTGCACACCCCGACCCGTGGAGAGCCCCCCTGAGCCCCCAGAGCCGCAGGTAAAGGCTCCACCGTGCCCGTGCCCCACGGCCCCGCCGGCGGCGCCCCTCCCCGGGGACCCCAGGCTGCGGCCATCCCCCCCGGGGCCACCGTGGGGCCGGAGCAGCCGCAGCCGTGCGGCCGCGCTGATGTGTCCGCGGTGAACACGCTGTGACCCCAACCCAGCGTGGGGCCGCCCCCAGCCCTGCGCCCCCGCAACGCCCCCGACCCACGGCCCCGGGCTGCCCCACGCTGCCCGCGGTACCAGACGGGACCGGGATGGGCAGAGGGCGGGTCCGGGCCTCCGAGCCCCTCTCCGGCAGCGCTGACCCACGCGTGATGCCGAGCACGGACCGGCCCGGAATCCTCGGCCCCGCTGCACCGGCGGCCCCGACCCTCCACGTGCGCCCACTGCCCGCCCGTCCCGGGCCTGGGGGTGACGCCCCCGCTTAGGGGACCCCCCGCTCCTCCCGCCGCCCCCCGGCCTGGACGTGGCACGTGCCGGGCTTCCCGTGGCATCGGGGCGGGGGCTGCAGCCCGTGTCCCCGCGTCCCCGCCGCCGCCCGGGTCGCCCCGGTGCATCCCGGTGCTCGTGGCTCCTACCTGTGCCGGCTGGCGGCCCGGGCACCGCCGTGGGCCGCGGCCGGGCCGGGGGCGAGCGGGGCGGCCCCGCCGGTGTAGAGGCTGTACCGGGGGGGGAAGTTGGCGGCCAGGGCCTGCGCGGCCAGAAGGCACGGCCAGAGCCAGGGTGCCATGCTGGGCTGGGGCGGCTCCGCTCGGCTCGGTCAGCGCGGCTCAGGACCGCATGTGGTGTCCCGTCGCGGCTCCGCGGCTCTGGGCGGCTCGGCACGGCTCGGCTCGGCTCTGCCCTCCCCCCGGCCGCCCCTCGGCCAGCCCCTCGACATCGCTCCGCACGGCCGCCGCTAGCACCGGTCCCGCACCGGTCCCGCACCGGCTTCGCGCGGTGCCCCGCGTCTCCCCGACCGCCGGTGGGCTCGCTCCTCGCCCCCGCTCTGGGCACGGCGGCGGCAGGTCCCTGCACCGGCACCGCGCCCGGCAGTGCCACGTCCCCGCGGGCCCGTGAGCCCGCGCCAGGTGACGCGTCCCGGTGCCGGCACCGAGCCCGGTGCTGCCCCGCGCCCCCGGCCCCACCCGACACCGTGCTGGGGACACCGGGGACACCGGGGACACCGCGACGGCGGCGGTCACACCGCGGCCACCCCGGGCCGCCGTGGCCCCGAGCCCACGGTGATGCCACGGCTTCCCCGGACCTGGCGGTGACGTCACGGCCTCACGGTGACATCACGCGTTGGCCGCGGCCCCGCGGTGACGTCAGGGCGCGGGAACCCCCCGCCCCGGGGAGCCGCGAGGGAGGGTTAAGCACAAACAGCTGGCGGCAGCTGGAGCGGGAGCGAGCGAGGGAGGGGACACCGGGGAACAGGACGCGGAGCCGAGGGGCCCGGGCTTGGCCGGGTGCCAGCCGTGCCGGCTCCCGAGGGGACGGCGGCACCTCCGCTGCGCTCTCGGGGGCCCTGGGGGGGGCTATGGGGGGCCATGGGAGGGCTATGGGGAGCTGCGGGGCTCAGGGGGACCAGGCACCCCGCCACCGGGACCGGCAGCGCGCGCCAGGACACCGCACCCGGCCCAGTGCGGCCGCGCGCTCCGTGCACGCGGCTCCTGCGGCCCGGCAGCCTCCAGTACGGCCCAGTACGGCCCAGTACGGACCAGTACGGACCAGTACGGCCTAGTACGGCCCAGTACGGCCCAGTATGGCGCAGTACAGCCCAATATGGCCCAATGCTGCCCAGTACGGCCCAGTACGGCCCCACTACCCCCCCAGTACACCCCGGTACAGCCCAGTACCCCCCAGTACACCCCAGCACAGCCCAGTATCCCCCCGTAGAAGATCGGAA
>NW_024500539.1:48436-50069 GCF_017590055.1 Onychostruthus taczanowskii
TAGACCAGTATGGACCAGTACGGACCAGTACAGACCAGTACAGTCCAGTACGTACCAGTACGGCCCAGTACGGACCAGTAGGGACCTGTACGGCCCAGTACGCCCCAGTACGGCCCAGTATGGACCAGTACGGACCAGGACAGCCCAGTACGCCCCAGTACGGCCCAGTATGGACCAGTACGGACCAGGACAGCCCAGTACGCCCCAGTACGGCCCAGTATGGACCAGTACGGACCAGGACAGCCCAGTACGCCCCAGTACGGCCCAGTATGGACCAGTACGGACCAGGACAGCCCAGTACGCCCCAGTACGGCCCAGTATGGACCAGTACGGACCAGGACAGCCCAGTACGCCCCAGTACGGCCCAGTATGGACCAGTACGGACCAGGACAGCCCAGTACGCCCCAGTACGGCCCAGTATGGACCAGTACGGACCAGGACAGCCCAGTACGCCCCAGTACGGCCCAGTATGGACCAGTACGGACCAGTACGGCCCAGTACACTCCAGTATCCCCCAGTACAGCCCAGCGCCTCCCAGTATGCCCCGGCACGTCTCCCGCTGCAGCCGCGCGGGCTCGCCCGCTGTCAGCAGCTGCAGTGAGCTGTCACTGCTGTCATTAGCGCTAATTAGCCGCGGCCGCCCCGGGGCCGCTCGGCCCCGCCCCGCCCTCGCGCCGCGCCTTGTATGGAGACGGAGCCGGCGGCGGCCGCCAGGGGGCGGGCCCGGACCGTGACGTCACACCGAGGGGCTGGGTGATGTGACGTCACGGCGGCCACGAGCCCACCGCCTGGCCGGGGCCCGGTTGCCGTGACGTCACCGCCGGGGCCGGACGCCTCCCGCCGTGCCCCGCGGCCGGAAGTAGCGCGCGCAGGGAGACGTGTCGGAGCGGCGGGGCCGGAGCGTGAGCGCGGGGAACCGGGGGGAGAGCGGGAACCGGGGGGCAGAGCGGGAACCGGGGGGGAGAGCGGGAACCGGGGGGGAGAGCGGGAACCGGGGGGAGAGCGGGAACCGGGGGGAGAGCGGGAACCGGGGACAGAGCGGGAACCGGGGACAGAGCGGGGCACGGGGGGAAAGCGGGAACCGGGGACAGAGCGGGACACGGGGAGGGAGCGGGAACCGGGGACAGAGCGGGAGCCGGGGGGGGAAAGCGGGAACCGGGGACAGAGCGGGGCACGGGGACAGAGCGGGGCACCCGGTCAGGAGCGGGAACCGGGAGACTGGGAGGCCCCGGAAGGAACGGGTACCGGGGGGCCCGGGCGGGACACCGGGGGTTCCGGTCAGGGGCGGGAACCAGGACACCGGGGGTTCCGGTCAGGGGCGGGAACCAGGACACCGGGGGCCGGGCGGGAACGGGAACCGGGGCACCGGGCAGGGGCGGGAGCCCGTGGCGGTCCCCCCCGCGGGATGCCAGCGCGTCCGCTGCCCGTGGCCCGCAGGATGATCACGGACGTGCAGCTCGCCATCTTCGCCAACATGCTGGGCGTCTCGCTCTTCCTGCTCGTCGTGCTCTACCACTACGTGGCCGTCAACAACCCCAAGAAGCAGGAGTGAGGAGCCCGGGGCACCGGGGGAGCCCGAGGACCGGGGAGCCCGAGCACCGGGGGAGCCCGAGGACCGGGGAGCCCACCCGCC
>NW_024500539.1:50229-50538 GCF_017590055.1 Onychostruthus taczanowskii
ACCAGGACACCGGGGGTTCCGGTCAGGGGCGGGAACCAGGACACCGGGGGCCGGGCGGGAACGGGAACCGGGGCACCGGGCAGGGGCGGGAGCCCGGTGGCGGTCCCCCCGCGGGATGCTAGCGCGTCCGTTGCCCGTGGCCCGCAGGATGATCACGGACGTGCAGCTCGCCATCTTCGCCAACATGCTGGGCGTCTCGCTCTTCCTGCTCGTCGTGCTCTACCACTACGTGGCCGTCAACAACCCCAAGAAGCAGGAGTGAGGAGCCCGGGGCACCGGGGGAGCCCGAGGACCGGGGGAGCCCGAGGA
>NW_024500539.1:50748-72232 GCF_017590055.1 Onychostruthus taczanowskii
CCCCCGCCATGCCCCGCGCCGCCGCCCGCCCGTCCCTCCCTCCCGTGGGGCCGCGGCGCGCGGGCCCCGAGAGGCGCGAGCCCGAGCTTCTTGCAGAGCGGCTTTAACGGAAACACGATGATACCCGAGAGAACCGTGTGGCGTTCCGGGGCCGCGCGGGGCTCAGCGCAGCAGCAGCGGCGCCAGCGCCGAGCGGTGCTGGGCGGCGGGGGACAGGCGCTGCAGGCACGGCGCGGAGCAGGGCCGCAGGAGCCCCGCCGGCGCCGCTGCTGCCCGGTACGGCGGGGCCGGTGCTCGGGATACGGGAGCGCTCAGCACGGGAAGGGTCCGTCGGTGCTCGGCACCCTCGCGGGGGGCGCCGGGCAGAGCCCTGTGGGACAGAGAGCGGTGTCAGCGGGGCACAGAGCCCCCTGCCCGGGTGTCTGGTACCCAGCTCTGCCTGCCTGGCAGGGCTCTGAGGTGAGCCCGCACCCCAAATGGCAGCAGCACCTACCCAGGCCTGTCTGGGGCTCTGCGGGCGTTCAGCTTCATTGGGAGCACCTGTGCAGAGGGAGGAGGAGGATCAGTGCCAGGTGCTTGTCCCTGGGCTTTCACTGTGTCTCAGGGAAAGGTGTGTGGGACAGAAATATCTGGCAGAGCCCCACAGCTGGGGGGGCTCCCAGCCCCTGAGGGACTCCCAGTGTTTGGGGTGGCCCCTTCCCATCCCCGGCCGTGCTGCAGCCCAGGTGCTTCCCAGTGTTTGGGGCGGCCCACCCGGCAGAGCCATGGGGCAGCCCCTTCCCATCCCCGGCCGTGCTGCAGCCCAGGTGCCCTCCCTGGTGCCTGTGGTACCTGCAGAGGTGCCGTGTCCTGGAGCCCCTGCGCGCCTCGCTGTGCCTCCCGCGGTCTGTGGCCGGTGCTCGGCGCTGCCCGGGCGCCCTTGGGCACGGTCCCTGTGTGACAGAGGAGACAGCTCAGCCCGTGCTGGCGAGGGCTCCGTGCCACAGCGGAGTCACCAGCTGGGCTGGAGGCATCGCGGGGCGCGGTGGCACAGCCGGGTGACACGGTGCCCTGCAGGGTCCCTCCCTGCCAGCTCTGCCAGGGAGGGCCCCTCCGCACAGCCCAGCAGCGAGGGCTGGCCCTGGCAGTGGCCCATACCAGCGGAGGGTGTGACGGGCACAGAGCTCAATCCCAGCTCGTGCTGCCAGTGCAGAGGCTCTGCCCAGGCCAAGCTCCTGGCTTGGTGTCCCATGGCACTGGTGTGACCACGCTGGCCAGGCTCAGCCAGGAGTGAGGAGCTGGGGGCACAGCCGTGCCCTCTGAACCGGGGTATGTCCTTGGGCATGGGACATCTGCTCAGCCAGGGGAGCTGGGGGGAAAAAGGAAGGTGTTTGGGGGCCTGGCTGCAGTGGACAGCACCAAAGGAACACACCTGAGTTTCTGATCACCTGGGTAGTCTTTATGCCAACCCAGCTTTTTCCCCATCCCACAGAAGTGAGGTGAAGCCAGGGCCAGACCCCACAGCAAATGGGACCTGCAAGCAGGAGCCTCTGCTGGGCAGGATGGGCCACAGCCCCTGCCTCAGTGGGAGTACTGCCAAGAGGACTAGAACAGCTCAGCTGGTGCCAGCCTCGGCCAGCAAAGCCAGCAGCAGCTGGGGGTGTCACTGGGGGTCTGGCAGACGCCCTCACCCCAGCATGAACACAGGTCTGGGCTCCCCAGGGTGTGGCCAGGCTGCAGGGGGACATGGGGATGAAGGGGGAGGGTGGGACAAGAGCAGGGCAACAGGGTCTGCTCCCTGTCACAGCTCCAAGCACACAGCTCCTTCCCCGCTGCCTGGGGAGGGCAGAGGCTGGCGTGGCACAGCCAGCCTGAGGGCACCAGCACGGGCCTGGAAGGCAAAGCCAGGGCTCAGAGCATCCCTGGGCCCTGATCCCCGTGCTGACAGTGCTGCTGACAGTGCTGGGCCCCTCGCACTGGGAGAAGGTGGTGGGAGAGCTGGGGTGGCCAGGCAGGAAGCAGGTCAAGCTGATGCCAGGGCAGGGGAGGAAGAGCCGGGTCCTGGTCCCAGTGCAGGGTGCAGTGTCCCCTGGGGCACTGTGCTGCTGCAGGCCGTGCCAGTGGGGAGCACAGGAGGCAGGAGGCCCCAGCCAGTCCGTCCTGGGGACACCACGGACCAGGCTCTGCCCCTCTGGCTCACAGGGTCTGTTCCTGCTCAAACCCCAACTGTCCCCAGCCCCTTCAGCCAGGGGTGGGGCCAGGGGTCGCCCCGGGCGGGCCCGGCCAAAGGAACAGACGGAACAACGTGCCCATGAGAACATCAGCCTTTTATTTCCTCCCCACCATGTTCTCATGGCAGACAAGACACAGTCGTGACAGAGGGCTGGGCAGCAAACCCCGAGGACAACACGACAGACACCAGAGGAACACAGCTCAACACAAGCACAGCTTCAGGCACACAGGGAGGCACCTGCCCCCAGCTCACACCCCCAGCCCTGGGCACTGGAAGGCTTTGGAGCACGGTGCCCCCAGGGCTGAGCCCCACAATGGATGTGGGCACAGGGCTGCCACTGCCTGTCCCCCACGGCCCTGAGCCCCTGCCCCACGGTGGCAATACCAGCACAGAGGGCATAGCCAGTGTCTTGCCTTACTCTGGCACCCTCCTGCAGGGATGCATGTTGGAAACCCTCCGGTGCCCCTTGCCTGCTCACCTCACCACAGCCACAGGTCAATAACCCCCTGTTGCCCAGCCAGTGCCTAAAGAGGGGAAAGGCACTTTGGTGTGTCCCTGCTGGCCTCAGGAATGCTTGGGAACAGTGGGAAGTTGAGCAAAGGTGTTCTGTGCTGGCTTCTGCAGAAGCCCCTCGGTCCTGGCACAGGAGGGGGATCGTCTCCCTGCAGCCCCAGTGCGCAGGGTCCCCCCCATGCCAGTGGAGCAGGAGCTCAGCTGGGCTGTAAAACTGCAGGCCTTGCTGTGCAGTGCCAGCCCTGAGCCCGCTCAGGATCCTCCTGTGGGGCCAGGCCCCTCACACTGGCTGATGCACACAAACCCACTGTCACTGTGTCCGTGCTGGCCTCCCTCAGGGCCGTGGGCCCGCCCAGCAGCTGGACAGGCGCCGCAGCAGGCGTGCGAGGGCTCCCCAGCCCGGCTTACCTCTGCCCAGGGCCGGGGTGCTGCCGCCACTCACGGGGCTCTGGGAGGCCGCGGCGGCGGCCGGGGGCCTGGGGCTGCCAAAGGTGAAGCTGGGGGAGGCCCGGATCCGGGGGGAGTCCTGCTGGCTGCCCCCGCTGCCACTGGTGCCGTTGCTGAAGCTCCTGGCACGGGCCAGTGCGTTGTCAGAGGCCGAGGTGGGCAGCCCGCTGCAGGGGTGAGAGATGGGGGTCAGCCCAGCACGGTGAGGGGGCTCCCCTCTGCGCCTTCCACCCAGCACCACAGCCCAGCTCCGGGTGCTGGGGCTGCAGCCCCACCTCTGGCAGAGCCCTGGACTCCTCCTCGGGAGCTGGGGAACAGCTGGGGACAAGGATGCCACCAGGACTGTCCCCGAGAGCTGCAGCCCCAGTGCCCTGCGCTGCACATCGCTGTCCCAGCAGCGTTGTCTCAGGGTTCCCACTTCCTCACCCCCAATCCCAAATCAAGGAATTGCTGAGTTTGGAAAAGGCCTGAGACACCAACCCTCCCCCAGCACTGCCCAGGCCACCACTGACCCATGGCCCGCAGTGCCATATCCACAGGGCTTTAAATCCCTCTGGAAATGGAGACTCCACCCCTGCCCCGGGCAGCCTGTGCTGGACAGCCCTTTCCAGGAAGGAATTGTTCCCAACATCCAGCCTGAACTTCCCCCGGCACAGCCTGAGGCCATTTCCCCTTGTCCTGCCCCTCTTCCCTGGGAGCAGAGCCCCACCTGGCTCCACCCTGCTGTCGGGGAGCTGTGGAGAGGAAGAAGGTCCCCCTGAGCTTCCTCTGCTTCAGGCTGAGCCTCCCAGCTCCCTCAGCCTCTCCCACCCCAGCCCAGTGCTGGACGTGACGCAGGAGAGACCACCCAGATTACTGGGGCAGGCAAATCCCAACCAGTTCACTCTGTGCCCTTCTCTGCTGATGGCTGGGAGCAGAGGGACTGACAACTGCAGCTCCCAGAGCTGGCAAGAGCTAGGGCCAGGGCAGGTGACCCTGGCAGGTGACTCACTTGGGGACATTTATCATCTCTAAGTGCCGTTATCCTGCAGCCGCCACGCTCGCCCCAGCCAGCCCTTACGTGGAGCTCCTGGGGGGGGTCCCGGCACCTCCTCTCCTCCGCGGGCCCCCGCTGGTGCCGCGCAGCCCCCGCACGTGCTTCAGCATCCAGGCGCGCAGGTTGCCCAGGCAGGCGTGCTCCGAGAGCACGATCCGCGGCCAGGGGTTGCAGTCGGCCATGTCCAGGGCCGCCACCGCCACCGCCCGGCCCACCTGCCCGGGACAGGCACAGTGAGGGGGCACCAGGAGACAGAGGGACAGCACAGTGCGGGGCACAGCCAGGGGGCACAGCCAGGAGGGGAGCACAGGGGAAGAAACGGGGACACGGGGAAGGAAGGGCACAGTGGGAGGCGCTGGGGAGAGGAGCAGTAGTGAGGGGCTCACAGGGAGGGGAACCCAGCAGGAGAATGGGGGCATGAGGGGAGATGAGGGCACCAGGAAAGGAGAATGCCACGGAGTGGGGGCATTGGGGAATGGAGCAGTAGTGAGGAGATCACAGGGAGGGGAACCCAGCAGGAGAATGGGGGCACGAGGGGAGATGAGGGCACCGGGAAAGGAGAATGCCAGGGAGTGGGGGCACTGGGGAATGGAGCAGTAGTGAGGGGCTCACAGGGAGAGGAAGCCACCAGAAGAAGGGGGGCACGAGGGAGATGAGGGCACCAGGAAGGGAGAATGCCAGGGAGTGGGAGCACTGGGGAATGGAGCAGTAGTGAGGAGATCACAGGGAGGGGAACCCAGCAGGAGAAGGGGGGCACGAGGGAGAGGAGGGCACCAGGAAGGGAGAATGCCAGGGAGTGGGAGCACTGGGGAATGGAGCAGTAGTGAGGAGATCATTCCCCTCAAACCCAGCAGGAGAATGGGGGCACGAGAGGAGATGAGGGCACCAGGAAGGGGGGATTCCAAAAAAGGAGAATGCCAGGGAGTGGGAGAACTGGGGAATGGAGCAGTAGTGAGGAGATCACAGGGAGGGGAAGGCACCAGAAGAAGGGGGGCACGAGGGAGATGAGGGCACCAGGAAGGGGGGATTCCAAAAAGAGAGAATGACCGGGAGTGAGAGCACTGGGGAGGGGGCAGCTCCCTAGAGCTTGGGACAGCAAAGCAAGGGGAGGAAAGAAACCCCAGCCCCACCTCCCAGCCCACCCTCCGGATGTCACTCCCCCTGCAGGCTGCCCTGGGCCCCCGTACCTGCTCGAAGAGCTCCACGGTGTACCGGGAGGGGAAGGCGGGCGGCGGCGGGGGGCTGGCACGGCCGTTGTCGTGGCAGGCCCCCGGGATGCTGTTCACCGAGCGCCCCGTGTTGTAGTTGCACTCCAGGGTGTAGCTGTGGGGCACGAGGGAGCCCCTGTTACCCCACAAACCAGCGGCAGGGCTGGGGCTAGGCCACATTATTCCCCTGGGAGAGCCACTCCAGCAGATTCAGGGCACTGGGAATCTGGGATGGGTGTCTGAGGGTGGCACCCAGAGTGCCAAGGTTCCTGTGAGGAGACCTCTTGGTCACGTCTGGAAGGTGATGGGATGGGGGGGGGTCCCTGATGGCTGGATAAAGGGAATTATCTACTGTCAACACCAACAATCCAGGGAGTGGGCAGCTACAGCCTTCCCCTGACCCTCAAGGTGCCTTGGAGCACTTCCTGCTGGAGGAGGAGGGATGGGGAAGTGTGGGCTAGGAGCTGCCAGCTGGGATGGCTCCCATCTGTCCCACTGCCCAGAGACAGCTGCAGGGCCAGCACAGCAGAAAACCTGAGCAGCTCTGCCCCAGCCTGCCTGGGAGCCCACACGTGCACTGTGAGCACTCCCAGCACTTTCTGGGATGTTGCTGTTGGATCAGCAACCTGAGCTGCTCCAGGTCAGTCACAGAACAAAGCTCCCCAGTAAGCCCAAAGCCCACGTGTGTGTGTGTGCTCCTGTGGGGCTGGACTAGTGCTGGGCACAAAGCAGCAGCTGAGCACACAGCAAGCGCTGAGGAAAGTGAGAGAACCCCCAGTCTGTGGGTCTGGCTGCCCTGCCCCATGCTATATTCCCAGGAATATCCCATCCCACGTGGGAGAGGGATGGATCACAGGCATCCCCAGCTCACGGGATCACTGATGGGCTGAGGCTGGAATCTCACACACAGCCATGGGGATGCTATGCCCACTGCAGCTCTACTTAATTACAGCTCAATATACCCAGGAACATCCAGGAAAGAGGAGAATTCCCCTCAGAAAGATGTGCAAGAGCAGGGAGAAGCAGCCAGAGCAGCTGCAGGAGGGGTGGGGAGGAACAGGAAGGAAAGGAGCCTGGCTGAGCCTGCATCTCAGGAACACAGCAACACCTGGCACAACCAGGCCCAGCCTCTGCTGACCCGCCCTGGGGCCACTCAGGTGTCTGTGCCACGGAACTGGTTCCCCCTTTGTCCCCCACCCAGCACAAGCCCTTTGTGCCCCCAGGGTGGCCCCGGAGCTGCCCTACCTGTGGATGATGCCCAGGGCCTTGTAGACGGCCACGCGCCCGCTGCCCTCCTTGGACTGCCCGTCCCGCTTGTCCCGGGCGTACATGTTCTTCTCCGAGAAGTTGCAGCCCGTGAAGTCAAAGTGAGGGCAGTTCAGGGAGATGAGTTTGGGGAACAGCATGTTCTCCACCTGCAGAGTGCAGGGAGCAACAGGGGTGACCACGGGCTACTCGTCCTGCTCCAGTGGGACCAGTGCTGAGCGCAGGCTCGCACCAGGGCCCGCTCTGCCCAGTTCCAGGGTCTCACAAGCTCCAGCTGTGCCCAGGCCATGCTGCCCACCCCCCGACGGGCTCTCCTGACAGCCAGCTGGGAGAACACCCTGCTGACCCTTGCCAGCTCCCAGGGGGAATCTCAGACCTCCTGCTGCCCTGGTCACCAAACTGGGGGAGGAGAGAGAGGAGGAAGGAAGGAAAAGGGGAGGAAAAGGAAGGAGCTGTGAAGGGATTCCACGCCCCTCTCCCAGCAGCAGCAGCACTGGGGCCCGCGGGCAGGGGGCAGAGCAGCAGGGGCTCCCAGCAGCCGCGGGTTCGGGCCGTGCCCTCACCTGGTCGTTCTCGTCGCTGAAGCTGTTGCCGTACATGAAGCAGCCGCGCTTGGAGGCGTGCCCGTGCAGGTCCACGTAGTAGGCCAGGCCGCTGTCCCGGGGTGCAATGGGCTCTGCGGGCTCGGCAGCCGCGGGGGCTGCAGCAGGCGCCCACGGCCCCTCCTCACAGCGCTCGCTGCCCTGGCTGGACGGGAGGATCCAGGCGGCCGGCTCCGTGCTGTCTGACAGCTGGGCATCCTGCGCCGGCGTCCTGGGGCCGCTGCCAGCCAGGCCGGAGCGGGCGCCGGCACGCCAGGTGCCGGGGGAGTTGCGGAGGTTGTTGGTTTTGTCCAGCTCCGATAATGCGGTCTCCACGGCTGGGATGGGACAGTTGGGAGATTTTAAGCTCAGCGAGCTGGTGCTGAGAGGGGAGACAAACGTCCTCCAGTCCGGAGAGCCGGGCAGGACGCGGCTGTGGACGTGGTGGTAGAGCAGCACGGCCTTGGCGCCGTACACGGCGGGGTGCAGCTCGGCGTCGGGGTGCAGGTACTGCCGGTTCAGGTTCACCCCGCGCGAGTCGGTCCTGCAGGGAGAGCCGAGACACCTGAGCGCCTCCCAGGCACCCCGGCAGGGCTGAGCTGGCCTCGGAGCACCCAGGGCTTTGGGCTCTGTCCAAAAATGCCAGCAATGGCCAGACCAGTGGCCAGGGGCTGCCAGAGATGCACAGCGTGGCAGAGTCCTGCACGATCTTCCCCGGAGCTGGGAAGGGAATGGAGCCCCAGGAGAGGCTGAGGGAGCTGGGAAGGGAATGGAGCCCCAGGAGAGGCTGAGGGAGCTGGGAAGGGAATGGAGCCCCAGGAGAGGCTGAGGGAGCTGGGAAGGGAATGGAGCCCCAGGAGAGGCTGAGGGAGCTGGGAAGGGAATGGAGCCCCAGGAGAGGCTGAGGGAGCTGGGAAGGGAATGGACATTCCCTGCAACTCCCTGACAGGAGAATGGAGCCATGTGGAGGGGTCAGGTTCTGCTCCCAGAGAGCAAGGTACAGGACCAGAGAACAGCCTCGAGCTGAACCAGGGAAAGTTTAGGTTGGATATTGGGAACACTTTCTTTATGGAAAGGGCTGTCTAGCCCCTAGCACTGGCTGCTCTGGGCTAGGGTGGATTCCCCATCCCTGGAGGGTTTCAAAGCCCTGTGGCTGTGGCACTTGGGGACAGGGGACAGTGGTGTCCTGGGCAGTGCTGGGGGTGCTTGGACTCAATGGTCTCACAGAGCTTTTCCAACCCAAGTGAATCCAGGATTCCATGATTTTATAAATGTTACAAAAACCACAGAATCAGCTTTCTGAGATTCCTCCTTCAGCAAACTCACAGCCTTTTCCACATCCACACCCACCAGTGAAGGACACTCGCCTTTTGCTCACATCTACCAAACAATACTCAAATAAACCACTCCTGCTTCTTTCCCTTGGCGGAACGTTGGACTCAGTGCTCTGGGAGGACTTTTCCAGCCCGAGTGACTCCCTGGACCCCAGAGCAGGCTCCCAGGCAGGAGGCCCTGCACTCACCGGTAGTGGCCCCGCAGCACCCCGTCGGGGTTCAGCATGGGGATGAGCTTGAACACGAACATGCGCCGCAGCATCTGGGCACGGGGATCCTCCTCCCGCAGGATGAAGTCCAGGAAGCCGTTGAAGACAAAGCTGGAGGGGGTTTCTCCTGGGTGGACTCTGCTGCTGAGGAAGAACACCTGGGGACAAGCAGACGGGGTGAGGGGGTGTCCTGCCTGCCCCAGGATATTGTGATAGTCAAGGGTCTCAGACTCTGCTCCACAAACTCTGCCCAAACGCTCGAGCCCTTGCGGCCACAGCGCCATTCTGGTCACAGACACGGGGGCTGCAGAAAGGTGCCAACACACGGGCCACCACGGGGGCTGCTGGCCCCCAGCCCAGCCCAGCCCAGCCCAGCGGGTGGTCTCACCCTCTTTCCAGTGAAGCAGTGAGGCCGGGGTGTGCTGGTGTCTGGGAAAAGCTTGTCCAGCCGGGGCTCCCGCTTCTCCTGCATGCCATGGCACGAGGTGATGGTCAGCAGGTCCACACGCAGCTTGTCCAGAGAGTGGCAGAGCAGCTCCCGGTGGTAATAGACCGAGTCGAGGGGGCTGTGGGGGACAAGGGGTCTCAGCCAGCCCCAGGGGCTGGGTTGGGAACGCTGCCCACACTCACAGCCCCGGGGGCTGAGCAGCCCCAGCCCCACAAGGCCCACCCCCACATCTGGGCTCTGCTGCTGGGAGCACGAGCAGCCCTTCCTGCAGGGTAAGGAGGGGGGCCCAGGGCTGGGGCTTGCCCTGCCCAGCCCCCCAGCTGTGGGAGCAGTGGGGGATCAGCTCAGGCACACACAGACTGGCACAGAGGGTCAGGCCATCCCATCCAGAGATAATGCCTCCCAGCAGGAGGCACAGGGCACTGAGGGATTCATCCCATCAGGGTGGTAACCCATTCTGGCAGGAGGGACTGGGCTCCAGAACAAGGGATCCTCTGGAATCCCGGGGGTAGCTCAGGGTGAGCTGCTTGTGCAGAGCTGGGGCGCAGAGAAGCACGGGCCAGGCAGCTATGGGGAGGGCACAAAGACCCTCCTGCTGCAGACAGAGCTTCCCCAGGGGAAAACAACCCAAGAAGGCACAGGCCAGGAAAGGTGTGAGGGCCAGGAAGGTGGGGGCAAAAGCCAGGAAGGAGAAAGTGGGGGGCACACCTGCTGGGGGACATGTGCCTGCAGTCCTGGAAGCGGCCGTCCAGCTGTGCCAGCATGTCCTGGCACTCCGTGTAGGAGAAGGGGTAGCAGAAGGCAAAGTAGGTGGTGGCCCCGCGGTGCTCCAGGAAGCGGTGCACGAAGGACAGCACGAACTGCGCCTCCACCACCTGCCACAGACACCGGGGAGAGGGCTGGGAATGGCCCAGGGGCAGAGCCAGCCAGCACAGCCCTGCTGCTCTCCTCTGGGACACTGAGAGAGCTGGGGACAGCCTGGGGCCAGAGCCAGCCCAGCACAGCCCTGCTGCTCTCCTCTGGGACACCCAGAGTGATGGGCACAGCCTGGGGACAGAGCTAACACAGCCCTGCTGCTCTCCTCTGGACACCGAGAGGGATGGACACAGCCTGGGGACAGAGCCAGCACAGCTGGGCTGGGCTGAGAGAGCTGGGTACAGCCCAGGGACAGAGCTAACACAGCCCCGCTGCTCTCCTCTGGACACCGAGAGGGATGGACAGAGCCAGCCCAGCACAGCCCTGCTGCTTTCCTCTGGGACACCAAGAGGGATGGACACAGCTCAGGGACAGAGCTAACACAGCCCTGCTGCTCTCCTCTGGACACCGAGAGAGCTGGGCACAGCCTGAGGACAGAGCTAACACAGCCCTGCTGCTCTCCTCTGGACACCGAGAGAGCTGGGCACAGCCTGAGGACAGAGCTAACACAGCCCTGCTGCTCTCCTCTGGACACCGAGAGAGCTGGGCACAGCCTGAGGACAGAGCTAACACAGCCCTGCTGCTCTCCTCTGGACACCGAGAGAGCTGGGCACAGCCTGAGGACAGAGCTAACACAGCCCTGCTGCTCTCCTCTGGACACCGAGAGAGCTGGGCACAGCCTGAGGACAGAGCTAACACAGCCCTGCTGCTCTCCTCTGGACACCGAGAGAGCTGGGCACAGCCTGAGGACAGAGCTAACACAGCCCTGCTGCTCTCCTCTGGACACCGAGAGAGCTGGGCACAGCCTGAGGACAGAGCTAACACAGCCCTGCTGCTCTCCTCTGGACACCGAGAGAGCTGGGCACAGCCTGAGGACAGAGCTAACACAGCCCTGCTGCTCTCCTCTGGACACCGAGAGAGCTGGGCACAGCCTGAGGACAGAGCTAACACAGCCCTGCTGCTCTCCTCTGGACACCCAGAGGGATGGACACAGCCCGGGGACAGAGCTAGCACAGCCCTGCTGCTCTCCTCTGGCCCCCAGCAGTGCCCTGGCGCCGGCCCTTGGCTCTCCCCGTGGCACAGCATCTGTTGCTGCTCCTGTGCCCACCTCCCTCGCAGAAGCCAGGAACAAAGCAGCTGCTCGGCCGAGCGGGCAGAACGCGGGGCTCAGCCCAGCGCAGGCGGCGCTGGCTCCCGGACGGGCTGCCCGGTGCCCGGCCCCTCGGGGCGCTCCCGGCTCTCACCGGGAAGCTGGGGCGCTGCCGGATGCGCTCCCAGCGCGGCCGCACGGGCAGCGTGCGCACGAAGGGGGTCATGCCCTGCGCGTACAGCCGGCTCTGCTTGTTCATGTTCAGGATGTGCAGCTTGATCAGCTTGCCCGGGGCTCCCCCGCGCACGCTGAAGTAGAACCAGGACCTGCGGACGGCAGGAGCGGCGCCGCCTCAGCGCTGCCCCGGTGCCACCGGGAGCTCTCTGAGCCCCGCCGGAGCCCCCTCCCGGGGCACCGCAGCCCCTTTCCTCAGACCCCGGCCCCACCGCTCCTCTTCCCGAGGCACTCCCCCTTCTCGGCACCGCCGGAGCGTGTCAGACCCCCCGAGCCCCCTCCCAGGGCTCCTCCGCCGCCACCGGCCGCCCCAGCCCCGCCGCCGCCCCTTCCACCGACAGCCCCGGCCACTCCCGGCCCCTTCCGGGGGTGCCCCAAGAGCCAACCGAGCGCCCCTTCCCGGTTCCCCGCGCAGCGGTACCTGTTGCCGTTCTCATACTCCGTGTGCGCGCAGTCGGGCCGCGTCCACACGTTGAACTCGTAGTCGGCGGCGGGCAGAGCGTTGGCCCGGGCGGCGGGGCCGCCTCCCGGCTCTGTAGGCCGCACCTGTTCTACATGTGCCAGGTTGCCCGAGTCGAAGCGGGAGCTGAAGAGGAGACCCCCGCAGCGGATCTCCATGGCCCGGCAGGGCCGGGACCGGCATCGCCCCGGGACGGCCGCGGCACGGCCGGTACGGGCAGCCCGGCAACAGCAAGGCGCGCGGCCATTGGCTGCCGCCTCGCAGCAACGTGCCCGCCCATTGGCTGGCGCCTCGGCAACGGCCGCAGCGGCACCGGGGCCGCGGCTCCTCTCGACCACGCCCCTCTCTGGCAGAGCATAGGCCACGCCCCTTACTGAATGTCACGCCCCTTCATGCTATGACCACGCCCTTTATGGCCCTGGCCACGCCCCCTTGTGGTAATGGCCGCGTCCCCAGAGGAGTGACCGGACAGAGGGGACACGGTGTGACCGGACAGTGGGTGTGAGGGGACACTGGTGTGTGACTGGACCGTAGGTGTGAGTGGACAGTGTGACCGGACACTGGGTGTGACCAGGGAGTGGGTGGACAGCGGGTGTGAGTGGACAGCGGGTGTGAGTGGACAGTGGGTGTGAGTGGACAATGCGTGTGAGTGGCCATTGGGTGTGAGTGGACACAGGTGTGAGTGGACAGTGGGTGTGAGTGGACAGTGTGACTGGACACAGGGGTGAGTGGACAGTGTGAGTGGACACAGGCGTGACCGGACACAGGTGTGAGTGGACAGTGGGTGTGAGTGGACATTGGGTGTGAGTGGACAGTGGGTGTGAGTGGCCATTGGGTGTGAGTGGACATTGGGTGTGAGTGGACAGCGGGTGTGAGTGGACAGTGGGTGTGAGGGGACAGTGGGTGTGAGTGGACATTGGGTGTGAGTGGACACTGGGTGTGAGTGGACAGTGTGAGTGGACAGTGTGAGTGGCCATTGGGTGTGACCGGACACAGGCGTGACCAGACCCGGGGCTGTGCAGTGACCCACACACGGAGCACAGGTGTGCACGGAGGCACGGACACCTGTACGTGCCACACGTGGCTGAGCACAGAGGCAAACGCAGCTGCCCCACCCCCACGGGTGCCCCACCCCCACGGGCAGAGGCGGGGGTCAAACCTGACCCCTCCCCACTCCACAGGAACCCCCCCACCCGGGGCCCACCCGTGGGTGGCACCAGCAGCTCCCTGGGCTCCTTTAAGCCACCCCAGCCAGAGCAGGGGGCTCCACCGAGGCACTGCTCCCCCCGGGGTGGGTGGGATTGGGTGGGGATGGGGGTGCAGGGGGGGTCTGCACAGCCCCTCCCCCCCACCACGCACAGCCATCTCCAATTAGGAAGAAATGTAAAGCACACGGAGCGATTCTAAGGAAAAAAATAATAAAATAAATCAGTTCGTTCATTGGTGGGGAGGGCTGGGAAGGTGAGGGGCTCCACCCCTGATCCTGTCAGCAGGTGAAACACGAGGGGATGGGGACCACCCACCCACCCACCCAGGGACAGAGGGACAGGGAAAGCCAGAGCGGTCACAGGGGGTGGAAAAACCTGGACGCGGGTCTCCCCAAAAAAAACAAACCTCCCCAGAAGCCCCGATGGGACCCCAAGTTCCTGCGGGCACTGCCCTGCGCCCCGGGCACCCCTCGGCAGCCAGAACACGGGGTGCCCTCCAGAGAGCAGCTCAGTGTCCAGAGATCACGGCCAGGGCCCAGTTTTTGAGGGCCAGGGTGGCGTTCTGCAGGTAAATCCAGGAGGAATGGGTGAAGCTCACCAAGTGGTCCCTCACGCACTGCCACGTCACGTCCCCACTGGAAAACAAGGACAAGGGATTACGGGGGGGCTCAGAGCCACAAGGGCTGAGGGACATGGGGGACACAGGCAGGGCAGGGCAGGGGACACCCAGGGCTGGCAGAGGGACACACAGCAGAGGGCAGGGGACACCCCGGGCTGGCACAAGGACACACAGGCAGGGCAGGGGACACCCCGGGATGGCAGAGGGACACACAGGCAGGGCAGGGCTGGGGACACCCCGGGCTGGCACAGGGACACACAGCAGAGGGCTGGGGACACCCCGGGCTGGCACAGGGACACAGGCAGGGCAGGGCTGGGTCACCCAGGGCTGGCACAGGACACACAGCAGAGGGCTGGGGACACCCCGGGCTGGCACAGGGACACAGGCACGGCAGGGGACACCCCGGGCTGGCACAGGGGGTTGGGGACACCGGGCTGGCACAGGGACACACAGCAGAGGGCTGGGGACACCCCGGGCTGGCACAGGACACACAGGCAGGGCTGGGGACACCCCGGGCTGGCACAGGGACACACAGGCAGGGCAGGGGACACCCCGGGCTGGCACAGGGACACACAGGCAGGGCAGGGCAGGGTCACCCCGGGCTGGCACAGGGACACAGGGGGCAGCGTGGTGGAGCTGCTCACCTGCAGGAGTCGAGGCAGCTCTGCCAGCCCCGCTGCAGCACCGCAGCCAGGCCCTGCAGCAGCGGCAGCAGGCAGCTGTGCAGCACGAACAGCAGCAGCTCCCGCGCACACTCGGCCAGGTGCAGCAGCGCCTCGGGGAGCCGGCTCTGCAGCTGGGGCAGCAGAGATGGCGTGGGGTGAGCAGCAGCCCCTCCCGGGGGCTGCCTGCCCGGGCTGGCCCTGCTCACCCTCCCTCCCTCCCTCCCCAGCAGCCTGCAGCTCGCCCTCCCCACGCTGCCCTTCCCCAGCGCACCCGCGCTCTGTGGGACGCTGGTGCCACCCCACTGCCACCAGAACTGGCTGCTGGAGCACCAGGGAGTGCTCTGAGCCCTCTGCCTTCCCCAGCCACTGCCAACAGCTGCAGTGGGAGGACAGATGGCATCAGAGACCTGCCGTGGGGCTGTCCCCTTCCCAGAACACCAGCACGGGGGGCTCCTGCCAGCAGCGGCGGCAAACGCGTCACCACCCCACCTCAGGGCTCCCCAGCAGAGCTTCCCCAGGGCTACAAGCCCCCCCGTGGTACCCCCTGTCCCCCCAGCCCTGAGAGCCCCCACTCACCCAGTCGCTGAGCCAGGGCAGGCCGCCGTGGAGCCAGGAGAGCAGGGAGCAGCCCTGCTGGGTCACAGCCCGGGCCACCTCAGCGCTCGTTTTCCAGAGCAGCTCCAGCTGTGGCCACAGCACAGACAGGGCCACGGAGCCGTGCTGGGCCAGGCTGTGCTCCAGCCACCTGCAAGGAGTCCTCAGATGAGGCCAGGGCCGCACGGAGCTGCCAGCACGGGGTGCGCGGGGCAGAGCTGCAGTGCGAGCTGCAGCTGGGGAACAGCTCCCAGCTCCCTGCCAAGCCCTCGCCGCGCTGCACGAGAGCCTCAGGCCCAGCCCAGGCGGCCAGCACGGCGCTGTGACACACCTGTAGCCCTGCAGGCAGGCACGGGACACCTTCTGCCAGGCCAGCTGGGAGGCGGGCAGCACGCCGGAGGAGCGGAGCAGCCGGGCACAGGACGAGGCTGCAAGAGACAAGTGTGCTCCTTGAGCAGCCCTTGGCTGTGGGGACACCCCCGTGGTACCCCCTGTCCCCCCAGCCCTGAGAGCCCCCACTCACCCAGTCGCTGAGCCAGGGCAGGCCGCCGTGGAGCCAGGAGAGCAGGGAGCAGCCCTGCTGGGTCACAGCCCGGGCCACCTCAGCGCTCGTTTTCCAGAGCAGCTCCAGCTGTGGCCACAGCACAGACAGGGCCACGGAGCCGTGCTGGGCCAGGCTGTGCTCCAGCCACCTGCAAGGAGTCCTCAGATGAGCCAGGGCCGCACCACGGCACCCGCGGTGCCCGCACGGAGCTGCCAGCACGGGGTGCGCGGGGCAGAGCTGCAGTGCGAGCTGCAGCTGGGGAACAGCTCCCAGCTCCCTGCCAAGCCCTCGCCGCGCTGCACGAGAGCCTCAGGCCCAGCCCAGGCGGGCAGCACGGCGCTGTGACACACCTGTAGCCCTGCAGGCAGGCACGGGACACCTTCTGCCAGGCCAGCTGGGAGGCGGGCAGCACGCCGGAGGAGCGGAGCAGCCGGGCACAGGACGAGGCTGCAAGAGACAAGTGTGCTCCTTGAGCAGCCCTTGGCTGTGGGGACATGTGTCCGTCTGTCCCCACGGGCTCTGGGGACACACGGCTCGAGCTGTGCTGTGAAACCCCTCGGGAGATGCTCCAGGAGGGGACAGATGGACAGAGCCCCCTGAGCAGACCCTGCCAAAGGGGCACAGGCAGTCTGCCTGCAGTGCCTGCACCCCCCAGTACCCCCCAGGGGGACAGAGCCCCCAGAGCAGACCCTGCCAAAGGGGCACAGGCAGTCTGCCTGCACCCCTCAGATGGACAGAGCCCCCTGAGCAGACCCTGCCAAAGGGGCACAGGCAGTCTGCCTGCAGTGCCTGCACCCCCCAGGGGGACAGAGCCCCCTGAGCAGACCCTCCCAAAGGGGCACAGGCAGTCTGCCTGCAGTGCCTACACCCCCCAGATGGACAGAGCCCCCTGAGCAGACCCTCCCAAAGGGGAACAGGCAGTCTGCCTGCAGCACCTGCATCCCCTAGGGCCCCCAGCTGGACAGACAGACAGGCCCCACTGCTCACAGCAGCCACAGGGACACAGAGGGGAACAGTCACAGGAGTGATCCCAGACGGGAGGATCACTCCTGAGGAAGGGGAAAAAGCCTCAAGCTTGTGACAGGGAAGGTTTAGGCTGTCAACAAAAGCCAGTTTGCTCACGGCTGTGCAGGCTGGCCAGGGCAACGGTGGAGTTTCCATCCCTTGGGGGGGTTTAAAAGCCTGTGGACGTGGCACTTGTGGGGACACAGCGGTGGCTGGCAGTGCTGGGGGATGCCTGGTGCTCCCAGAGCACTTTTGATCCCGGATGACTCCCCGAGGGCCCAGCATACCCTGGAAGGAGCCGTGTGTCTGCACGTCGTGCAGGACGAAGGCAGCAGCGCAGAGCAGCAGGACGAGCAGCAGCCGGGACCAGGGGAAGCCCCCGCCCTTCATCTTGCACAGCAGCTCCTGGGCAGGGGGACAGGGCCCTGTCACTGTCACCGCAGGCTGCTGACACCAGGGAGGCCCCAGCACAGCAGCCCCACCCGCCCTGGCTTCCCAGGCACGTGGCATTCACATTCTCTGAAAACCCCTTCACCAGGATTTTTCTCCTGGGAAGCTGAGAAGCCTCAGAGAAAAAGGAAAACAATTTTTATCTCATTTGCTTCTCCTGTGCTTTGCTCATGTAGAATGTGTTTGGAGATTGTTTCATTGGATTCTGCTGTGAGTTGTTTTCACTCATTGGCCTTTCAGTGCCCAGCTGTGTTGGGACTCTGGAGAGTCAGGAGTTTTCATTATTATTTTTTAGCATTCTCTAAGTATCCTTTCTGTATTTTTTAGTACAGTATAGCTTAGTATTCTTTAATATAATACAGTATTATAAAGTAATAAATTAGCCTTCTGAGAACATGGAGTCAGAACATTCCTCCCTGCCACGAGGGCCCCTGCAAACACAACACCAGCCAGGACAGAGCCACCTGCTGAGCAGCTGGGGGCTGGACAGGGAGCAGCACATCTGTCCCCAGCGTGTCCCCACGGGGCCCTGGCCCTGCACGTGGCCCCAGCACGGAGCTGAGGTCTGGCCATCCTGCTGCCAGGCAGTGCCAGCCCATCCCATCCTGCCCCTCACCTTGCAGGCAGTGTCACAGGCTGCCACGTCCGTGTCCCCCCTGGCTGCCAGCTCCTCGTTTGTCACCTTGAAGGAGCGAACCGTTTCCTGCAGTGACTGCTGCACCTTGGGGACAGCAGGAGCAGCGTCAGGACCCCCCGGTCCCCAGAGACCCCCCGGGCTGCCACGGCACCAGGAGGGGACACTGCCAGCTCAGGGAGCTCCCCCAGCAGCACGGGGAGCTGTCCCAGCCCACAGCTGCCCCGTGCCCCTGCTCACCCCTACCTTCTTGCTGCTGCTGTCCCAGGACTCCAGCAGGTGGTTCAGCAGCAAACTGGGGGGGAAGGAGAACAGGGGCTTGGTCAGGAGCTGCCAGAGGGAATGGAGGTGTCCCACAGGCTCTGAGCACTGGCTGCCCTGGGAGGCACTGACCTGGACTGAGCGAGGTGTTTGGTGTAGAGCTGCCTCCAGACGCTGAAGCTCAGAGGGTCCAGGCTCAGGCACTGGCTCAAGGAGGTCAGAAGCTGGGGAGGGGGCACAGCAGGGCGTTAGGTGTGACCCCCTGCCCAGCACACCAGACACCCCACACGTGCCACGGCCAGCCAGCTGCTGAGGCACCAAACAGAGCTGCAGCACCCCTGCCCACACAGGGGTGGAACTGGATGGACTCCAAGGGCCCTCCCACCCAAACCATTCTAGGATTTGCTGGCTCCTGTCCCTGGGAGCAGGCAGCATGACCCCGGCCTATAGGAACGTGCCCCCAGTTGACAGAGTGACAAAACTATCCTGTGTCTCCTCAAAAAGGAAAAAAGCCCAGAAGTTCCTTTCCTCAGGTAAAAAGACACCTCACAGGACCTGGGGGCTTCACCTCAAACTTAAGGGTAGCCAATTAGCCAAGAGCCAAGAAGCCCCACCTAAGCAATTTACTAGAAAAATAAGAGAACAAAGAAACTAATTGCCTTTGTGAGGTGTTTCACCAAGAGCAAAACCCTCTTACACCTAGCTCCGTTTTTCTCTGTGAAGAGTTTTGTTATTTTCCCTTTCATTAAAACTTTTTTGTTCCCAACACTCCCACAGAAGCCACCCTGCTGATTTTAAGCCTCCTAAGGCAGCTGAGCTATCCAGGGTGTGAAACAGACCTCCAAAAGCTTACGAGCCCTGACTCAGAGACCCCCACTCCACCTGCCCTGCCGCCACCATCCCGCTGACAGCGCTGCCCCCTCCCCACGAGCCCCCTGCCCGCGCCGTGGCCGTGCCAGGCTCACCTCCTCCTTCATGGCGGGCGGGCAGGCAGGCGTGGCTCGGGACAGGAAGGAGGGGAAGTAGGTGTGCAGGGCAGCCTCGGGCCGGGCGCCCAGGGCCAGCACCTTCAGCCGGGGGTACAGGCGCCGCAGCTGCTCCTGCAGGCTGGGGGAAGAGAGCCAGGCTGCCGAGGGCCAGCTGGCACCAGGGTGGCAGCGGGGACACCCAGGGCCCGCCCTGTGGCACGGCTGGGCCCGGGCGGAGCGGCGTACCTGGGCGACAGCGAGTTGTTGGGCATGAAGGCGAAGTCCAGGAGGGGGAAGAAGTCCTTGGGGCCGATCGTGCCGAAGCCTTTGGTGAGGTTGGGGTGCATCCTGCAGGACAGAGGCCTGAGCTGCTGGGCTCTGGCAAGGGCAGCACTGCGGAGCCCCGGCAGCCCCCGGGACACAGGGGTCACTCACATCAGGAGCCGGTCCAGGTAGGAAACGGCGTAGGGAGAGAGGGACTTGATGCCGAGCACCGGGAGCATGACGCCGAGCCACACTGCAGGGACAGAGGGAGGGTCTGGCTGGGCTCTCCCTGCACCAGGACGAGCCAAACCACCCAGGGACAGGCAGGCAGATCCCCCGGGAAGGGCTCCAGGGCTCCAGGGCTGCAGAGCAGAGGAGCAGCACGCTGCCGGTCCTTCCAGGCAGGATGGTTCTCCCAGGATCCACCCATTTTCCTGTCCTGGCTGGGGGAAGCTGCACTGCAGACCTTGAGGATCCTCCCCAGCCTTTCCCACCCCTCGGCAGTGCCACCAGGAGGAGTGCAGGTGTGCTGGCATTCCCTGGAATCCCACCCCGCTGCTCCTTGAGGATCCTTCCCAGCCTTTCCCACCCCTCAGCAGCACCACCAGCAGGAGTGCAGGTGTGCTGGCATTCCCTGGAATCCCACGCTGCTGCTCCTTGAGGATCCTCCCCAACCTTTCCCACTCCTCAGCAGTGCCACCAGCAGGAGTGCAGGTGTGCTGGCATTCCCTGGAATCCCACGCTGCTGCTCCTTGAGGTGCTGGCACTCCCGGAGGGGATCCCACACTGCAGACCTTCAGGATCCTTCCCAACCTTTCCCACTCCTCAGCAGTGCCACCAGCAGGAGTGCAGGTGTGCTGGCATTCCCTGGAATCCCATCCCACTGCTCCTTGAGGATCCTCCCCAGCCTTTCCCACTCCTCAGCAGTGCCAGCAGGAGGAGTGCAGGGGTGCTGGCACTCCCGGAGGGGATCCCACCCCGCTGCTCCTGGAGGATCCTCTCCAACCTTTCCCATCCCTTGGCAGTGCCACCAGCAGGAGTGCAGGTGTGCTGGCACTCCCAGCAGGGGATCCCATCCCGCTGCTCCTTGAGGATCCTCTCCAACCTTTCCCATCCCTCAGCAGTGCCAGCAGGAGGAGTGCAGGTGTGCTGGCACTCCCGGAGGGGATCCCACCCTGCTGCTCCATGAGGATCCTCCCCAGCCTTTCCCACTCCTCAGCAGCGCCACCAGCAGGAGTGCAGGTGTGCTGGCACTCCCGGAGGGGATCCCACCCTGCTGCTCCCGGCTCTCACCCTTCAGGCCCTCGTGGAGGTCGGTGAATCCAGCCTGCCCCAGCGCCCACAGGACGGTCAGGCACTTGGCCGGCCGGTTCTGGTGGGAGCGCAGCACCTCCAGGTACTGCGGGAGGAGAGCACAGCTCAGCTGGGACCAGCGCCACCCAGCCCTGCCCAAACAGGCCTGGAGCCCTGCCACCAGCAGCCCCCCGCCCCTGGAAGGGACCCACAGCTCCAGGGGAGGCCAGGAGCAAGAGAGGGAACCCCAAACCCAGCTCTGGGGGTGCAGGGGGAACCCCAAACCCAACACTGGGGGTGCAGAGGAAACCCCAAACCCAGTTCTGGGGGTGCAGGGGAAACCCCAAACCCAGTTCTGGGGGTGCAGAGGAAACCCCAAACCCAGCTCTAGGGGTGCAGAGGGAACCCCAAACCCAACACTGGGGGTGCAGAGGAAACCCCAAACCCAGTTCTGGGGGTGCAGCCCCAGTTCTGGGGGTGCAGGGGGAACCCCAAACCCAGCTCTGGGGGTGCAGGGGAAACCCCAAACCCAGTTCTGGGGGTGCAGAGGAAACCCCAAACCCAACACTGGGGGTGCAGGGGGACAGAGGGAACCCCAAACTCCACTCTGGGGGTGCAGGGCAACAGGGGAAACCCCAAACCCAGCTCTGGGGGGACAGGGGAAACCCCAAACCCAGCTCTGGGGGTGCAGGGGAATCCCAAACCCAGCTCTGGGGGTGCAGGGGAAACCCCAAACCCAGCTCTGGGGTGCAGGGGGAATCCCAAACCTAGCTCTGGGGGTGTAGGGGGACAGGGGAAACCCCAAACCCAGCCCTGGGCGTGCAGAAGAAACCCCAAACCCAGCTCTGGGGGTGCAGGGGGACAGGGGAAACCCCAAACCCAGCTCTGTGTGTGCAGGGGAAACCCCAAACCCAGCTCTGGGGGTGCAGGGGAAACCCCAAACCCAGCTCTGGGGGTGCAGGGGAAACCCCAAACCCAGCTCTGGGGTGCAGGGGGACAGAGGGAACCCCAAACCCAGCTCTGGGG
>NW_024500539.1:72445-77552 GCF_017590055.1 Onychostruthus taczanowskii
ACAGGGGAAACCCCAAACCCAGCTCTGGGGGTGCAGGAAACCCCCAAACCCAGCTCTGGGGGTGCAGGGGAATCCCAAACCCAGCTCTGGGGGTGCAGGGGAAACCCCAAACCCAGCTCTGGGGGTGCAGGGGAAACCCCAAACCCAGCTCTGGGGTGCAGGGGGACAGAGGGAACCCCAAACCCAGCTCTGGGGTGCAGAGGGAACCCCAAACCCAGCTCTGGGGTGCAGGGGGACAGAGGGAACCCCAAACCCAGTTCTGGGGGACAGAGGGAACCCCAAACCCAGCTCTGGGGGTGCAGGGGGAACCCCAAACCCAGCTCTGGGGGTGCAGGGGGAACCCCAAACCCAGCTCTGGGGGTGCAGGGGGAACCCCAAACCCAGCTCTGGGGGTGCAGGGGGAACCCCAAACCCAGCTCTGGGGGTGCAGGGGAAACCCCAAACCCAGTTCTGGGGGTGCAGAGGAAACCCCAAACCCAACACTGGGGGTGCAGGGGGACAGAGGGAACCCCAAACCCAGCTCTGGGGGTGCAGGGGGACAGAGGGAACCCCAAACCCAGCTCTGGGGGTGCAGGGCTGCTGGGTAGGGCAGGCAGAACCCCCTGGGGACACCAGTCCCTCGGCAGGGAGGGCAGGGAGGTACAAGGGCTTTGGGAGGAGCAGCCCCCCAGGCTTACAGCACCCACAGACCGAGCCCAGCTCACCTTGCCCAGGTTGGTGGTGGCAATCCGGGGCCTGTACAGCAGGAGGGCCTGGATGCAGATCCTGTAGCCGTGCAGGGACTCCCCTGGCACAGAGATGGGGAGGCCCTGCTCAGCCACGGCCTCCAGGGAGGAATTCCAAAGAGGCCAGGAGGAGCAGAGCCCGGGGGAGCACAGGGGCTGACCTTGGGCCTTGTCCAGCTCCTGCAGCATGGTGTAGATGCAGTGGTCAAAGAAGAGCTCCAGGACGTCCGTGGCCTTGGCCAGCAGGGAGCGGATGATGCTCCTCAGCTCCTTGCTCACCAGGCAGTACGGGTAGTCTGGGGTGGGGAGACAGGGCACTTTAGGGACACCCTGCTCTGGAGAGCTCCAGCAGGGCTGGAGGAACCAGCCCAGTGTGAGGTGGGTGCCTCATCCTCATCCTCATCCCAGCTGGGCAGCCCTGGCCTCCTCCCCAGGGACCCCGTGCCAGAGGCTGTGGCATTCAAATGGATTTTTCAGAGATTTTTCTCCTGGGAAGCTGAGCAGCCTCAGAGAAAAGGAACAACTCTTATCTCATTTGCTTCTCCTGCGTGGAATGTGTTTGGAGATTGTTTAACTGGTTTTTGCTGTGAGTTGTTTTCACTCATTGGTCTTTCAGTGCCCAGCTGTGTCAAGATCCTGGAGAGGGTCACGAGTTTTCATTATTAGCTTTTTAGCATTTAGTAAGTATCCTTTCTGTATTCTTTAATGTAATACAGTATTCTTTAATATAATATAGTATCATAAAGTAATAAATTAGCCTTCTGAGAACCTGCAGTCAGATTCATCACTCCTGCCTTTGCTGGGACATCCCCAGCAAATACAGTAAGAGGCAGCTAGCTAACCCAGCCCTGAGGGATGGCCTCCCATGGAATGCTGCTGCTGTGGCATGGACAGGGCTCTGGAGAGGACACTGTTCCCCTGCCCCTTGCCAGAAATGGCATTCTCAGTGTGAGTGGGGCCCAGCTGCTCAGGCAGGACAGGGATGCCCCAGCATCCCTCCAGCACTGGGGGCAGACAGCTGAGAGTGAGCTCCCAAAGTCCCCAGCAGCAGCAGCAGGCAGACCCCCGTGCACAAGGGCTGACTGCAGACCCCCCAATTTTCCAACAGCACGGGCAGTGTCCCTGTGTGTGTGGCCAGGAGAAGGCTGTCCCCTGTGGGGACAGCCCAGAGCCAAGCAGAGGCTCCCTGCTTTGCTCCCAGAGCCCCAGCACCCCCGGGCAGGGCACACGGACCGTGGGGGTGCTGGCTCAGCACGGGGTCGCTCCGGGGTGCCTGCAGCTTGTAGTTGAGGTAGCCAGCCAGGTCCTTCACCCACACCGAGGGGTTCTCGGGGAACACAGTGCGGCTCTTGTGCAGCTCCTTCTGCAGGTCCGCCAGGTCCAGCTGCCAGGGACAGACAGACAGACAGACAGGCTCAACCAGACGAACTGGGCAAAACGCACAGGGAGGGGAAAGTTAACTCCTAAGGGGCCACGGAGGGCGATGCTTCCAGCTCCATCCCCAGGCCACGTGGAAAAGCCCTGCCAGAGCTGCCTGGGGCAGCTGGCTCCTGGCCAGGGAGCCCCTCAGCCCAAAGCAAGGACGTGCTCGTGGCAAGCAGAAACCTGGGGAGATCCCAGGTGCACGCTGCACACCCAGAGTGTCCCAGGGAGGAAACAGCCATGAGCAAGCAAACCCACCTGGTAACAACCCACAGCACCAGACCTGGCAGCGGCAGCAGCTCCCTGCCCTCTCCTGCACTGCCAGCCAGGCACGCCCATTCCCTGCTCTTACACCTGGATGCTCTGTGGGGCTGCTCCACCAGGGCTTGCTGCAAGGCTCAGACTGCGTGAGAGCTCCCTGAGAGAGGATTCCCTCACTGAGCCGGGTGTGCACCTCGCCTCAGCCCCACCCCGTGAGAGGAATTCCACACAAAGCAGCTGGTGCCACACAGGGAATGAAAACCCCGTCCGTGACCTGACAGTGGCTGTCCCTGCTGAGCACTGGGACAGCTCTGCCTGCCCTGGGGACACGGGAATGCCACACAGTGCTGTCACTGTGGGCCAAAGCTGGATGTGCAGAGCTGCTGGGACGACGCAGAGAAGCCCCAGCAGCGCAGGGGGACGCAGAGAGAAGCCCATTGACTGGGGGGAGTGGAGGTCCCAGGGCACGGCGGGGAGCTGAGCCTGCCAGCCCTGGGCCAGCTCTGGAGCCCGCCGTGCCCAGGCAGGGCCAGGACAGGCACGGCAGACACAGACAGGATCTGCAGAGCCGGCCAGAGCACGGCAGAGCCTCGCGGGGAGCAGGGATCCCTTCCAGCCGCCTCCCGCGCTCGGGCACGGCCGGCTCGGCACGGCGCCGGTCACCGGAACGGCGGGCCGGTACCGGCAGGGCACACTCACGGCTTTCACGGCTTCCTCCAGCGAGCGGCACCGGCCGGGCTGGGCTCCAGCGTCGCCGCCCGGCGCCTTCTTGCCGCTCTTGCCGGTGTGCTGCCTCCGCGGCGGCGGCTCCGGGGCCGCGGCCGGGGGCACCTGCTCCTTGTTCTGCCTGCGCAGCGCCCGCTCGAAGCCCCGCTGGAAGATGGTGCTGGACGTGGCGATGGGAGCTGGGGACGGCAAGCAAACGGTGACACAGACAGGATCTGCAGAGCCGGCCAGAGCACGGCAGAGCCTCGCGGGGAGCAGGGATCCCTTCCAGCCGCCTCCCGCGCTCGGGCACGGCCGGCTCGGCACGGCGCCGGTCACCGGAACAGCGGGCCGGGCACACTCACGGCTTTCACGGCTTCCTCCAGCGAGCGGCACCGGCCGGGCTGGGCTCCAGCGTCGCCGCCCGGCGCCTTCTTGCCGCTCTTGCCGGTGTGCTGCCTCCGCGGCGGCGGCTCCGGGGCCGCGGCCGGGGGCACCTGCTCCTTGTTCTGCCTGCGCAGCGCCCGCTCGAAGCCCCGCTGGAAGATGGTGCTGGACGTGGCGATGGGAGCTGGGGACGGCAAGCAAACGGTGACCGACAGCGCCGCGGGCAGCGCGGCACCGGGGGCGGCACGGAGCCGGGGCACCGGAGCGAACCGCGGCGCCCGGCCCTGCAGCGGGCCGGGATGGGCACAGCGGGAGGGGCACAGCGGGATGGGCACAGCGGGAGGGGCACAGCGGGATGGGCACAGCGGGAGGGGCACAGCGGGATGGGCACAGCGGGAGGGGCACAGCGGGATGGGCACAGCGGGAGGGGCACAGCGGGATGGGCACAGCGGGAGGGGCACAGCGGGATGGGCACAGCGGGAGGGGCACAGCGGGATGGGCACAGCGGGAGGGGCACAGCGGGATGGGCACAGCGGGAGGGGCACAGCGGGATGGGCACAGCGGGAGGGGCACAGCGGGATGGGCACAGCGGGAGGGGCACAGCGGGATGGGCACAGCGGGAGGGGCACAGCGGGATGGGCACAGCGGGAGGGGCACAGCGGGATGGGCACAGCGGGAGGGGCACAGCGGGATGGGCACAGCGGGAGGGGCACAGCGGGATGGGCACAGCGGGAGGGGCACAGCGGGATGGGCACAGCGGGAGGGGCACAGCGGGATGGGCACAGCGGGAGGGGCACAGCGGGATGGGCACAGCGGGAGGGGCACAGCGGGATGGGCACAGCGGGAGGGGCACAGCGGGATGGGCACAGCGGGAGGGGCACAGCGGGATGGGCACAGCGGGAGGGGCACAGCGGGATGGGCACAGCGGGAGGGGCACAGCGGGATGGGCACAGCGGGAGGGGCACAGCGGGATGGGCACAGCGGGAGGGGCACAGCGGGATGGGCACAGCGGGAGGGGCACAGCGGGATGGGCACAGCGGGAGGGGCACAGCGGGATGGGCACAGCGGGAGGGGCACAGCGGGATGGGCACAGCGGGAGGGGCACAGCGGGATGGGCACAGCGGGAGGGGCACAGCGGGATGGGCACAGCGGGAGGGGCACAGCGGGATGGGCACAGCGGGAGGGGCACAGCGGGATGGGCACAGCGGGAGGGGCACAGCGGGATGGGCACAGCGGGAGGGGCACAGCGGGATGGGCACAGCGGGAGGGGCACAGCGGGATGGGCACAGCGGGAGGGGCACAGCGGGATGGGCACAGCGGGAGGGGCACAGCGGGATGGGCACAGCGGGAGGGGCACAGCGGGATGGGCACAGCGGGAGGGGCACAGCGGGATGGGCACAGCGGGAGGGGCACAGCGGGATGGGCACAGCGGGAGGGGCACAGCGGGATGGGCACAGCGGGAGGGGCACAGCGGGATGGGCACAGCGGGATGGGCAGAGCGGGATGGGCAGAGCGGCCTGGGCACAGCGGCCCGGGATGGGCACAGCGGGATGGGCACAGCGGGATGGGCGCAGCGGCCCGGGATGGGCACAGCGGGATGGGCAGAG
>NW_024500539.1:78456-78891 GCF_017590055.1 Onychostruthus taczanowskii
CGGCGGGGCCAGGGCGCGTGCGCGCGCCGCCGCCGCGGATTGGCTGCGGCCGGGGATACGCGCCGCTCGTGCCGGCTGCCACGTCCCCGCCCCGCCTCGCCGGGAAACGTGACGGGGAGGGAACGGCCACGCCCCTCCGAGGGGGGCGGGATCAGCGCCCGCCACCTCCCCGGAGGCCCCGCCCACAGAGCGCAGCTAATGACGCGCAGAGGAGGGGCTTGAGGGCGGAGCTACGCTGGAGACGCAGAGAAGTGGGCGGGGTCAGGAGAGGGGGCGTGCCCACGCGCCTCGCTCTGCAGAACCGCCCCGACATAGCAGAGGCGGGGCCTTGAGTGCGGACAGGGCGTGTCTATGCAAATGAGATTCCGCCGCGCGGCATGCCGGGGATTATTCTATAACATGCATTAGATTAGTGATTGTTAGATGCTTAAGCTG
>NW_024500540.1:0-1009 GCF_017590055.1 Onychostruthus taczanowskii
GGACGGTGACAATGGGGACAGGGACAGAGATGGGGACACTGGGGACAGGGACAGGGGGACAGGGACATTGAGGGGACAGGGACAGGGGGACAGGGACAGGGACAGGAACAGGGACCGAGATGGGGGCACTGGGGGTACAAGGACAAGGACGGTGACACCAGGGACACTGCGGGGCACAGGGACACTGGGGGGGGGTCAGTCAGCCCCACAATGTGGGGGGGTCTCAGCCCCCATTTGGGGGGGTCTCAGGCCACATTCAGGGGGGTCTCAGCCCCATTTTGGGGGGATCTCACCCCTTTCAGGAGGGGTCTCAGCTCCCATTTCCGGGGGGGGGGTCCCAGCCCCCATTTGGGGGGGTCTCAGGCCACATTCAGGGGGGTCTCAGCCCCATTTTGGGGGGATCTCACCCCTTTCAGGAGGGGTCTCAGCTCCCATTTCCGGGGGGGGGGTCCCAGCCCCCATTTGGGGGGGTCTCAGGCCACATTCAGGGGGGTCTCAGCCCCATTTTGGGGGGATCTCACCCCTTTCAGGAGGGGTCTCAGCTCCCATTTCCGGGGGGGGGGTCCCAGCCCCCATTTGGGGGGGTCTCAGGCCACATTCAGGGGGGTCTCAGCCCCATTTTGGGGGGATCTCACCCCTTTCAGGAGGGGTCTCAGCTCCCATTTCCGGGGGGGGGGTCCCAGCCCCCATTTGGGGGGGTCTCAGGCCACATTCAGGGGGGTCTCAGCCCCATTTTGGGGGGATCTCACCCCTTTCAGGAGGGGTCTCAGCTCCCATTTCCGGGGGGGGGGTCCCAGCCCCATTCAGGGGTGTCCCCGCCCCCATTCAGGGGTGTCCCAGCCCCATTCAGGGGGGTCCCAGCCCCTTTTGGGGGGGGTCTCACCTCGAAGAAGGCGATGCCCAGCGCCACGGCCGCCACCACCAGCATGTTCCTCCTGACCCAGGCCTCGAGGCTCGGCAGGCAGCCCTGGGGAGGGGGCATGGGGTGGGGGGTCAGGGGGCTCGGGGA
>NW_024500541.1:0-1009 GCF_017590055.1 Onychostruthus taczanowskii
AATCCCAGTGCTCCCAGTTCCCAATCCAAGCCCCCCAGTTCCGAATCCCAGTGCCCATCCCTGGTTCTCCAGTTCCCTCCCAGTTCCCCTCCCAGTGCTCCCAGTTCCCAATCCCAGTGCTCCCAGCGCTCCCAGTGCTCCCAGTTCCCAATCCCAGTGCTCCCAGTTCCCAATCCCAGTGCTCCCAGTTCCCAATCCCAGTGCTCCCAGTGCTCCCAGTTCCCAATCCCAGTGCTCCCAGTGCTCCCAGTGCTCCCAGTGCTCCCAGTTCCCAATCCCAGTGCTCCCAGTTCCCAATCCCAGTGCTCCCAGTTCCCAATCCCAGTGCTCCCAGTGCTCCCAGTTCCCAATCCCAGTGCTCCCAGTTCCCAATCCCAGTGCCCATCCCTGGTTCCCCCAGTGCTCCCAGTCCCTCCCAGTTCCCCTCCCAGTCCCTCCCAGTTACCGACGACGCGCAGGCGCATCTCGGCCGTGTCCTCCATGCCCTCGATGCGCACGCTCAGCCCGTAGCGCCCCGAGTGCCCCCTGGCGGCGGCGCGGATGAAGAACACCGTGTCGCGGTCCGACGTGCGCACGTGCACGTCCTCGCCCAGGGGCCCGCCCTCCTTCGTCCACGTCACCTGGGGGCGGGGCTTACCCTGCCGGGGGGGCGGGGCTTGGTTAGACCCATGGGGGCTGTGGGGGTTGAGGTGTCCCTGTGGGATCTGTGGGGCTGAGGTGACGTTATAAGGCTGTGGGGTTGAGGTGACCCTATGGGATCTATGGGGCTGTGGGGTTGAGGTGACCCTATGGGATCTATGGGGCTGTGGGGTTGAGGTGTCCCTATAGGGCAGTGGGGTTGAGGTGACCCTATGGGATCTGTGGGGCTGTGGGGTTGAGGTGTCCCTGTGGGATCTGTGGGGCTGAGGTGTCCCTATGGGATCTGTGGGGCTGTGGGGTTGAGTTATCCCTATGGGATCTGTGGGGTTCTGATATTCCAATGGGGGCTGTGGGGTTGAGGTGTCCCTAT
>NW_024500542.1:0-1008 GCF_017590055.1 Onychostruthus taczanowskii
CACCTCCTGGCCGTGCTGCAGGAAGGCAGCTCCGAGCGCAAACCCCAAACACACCCCAAAAACCCCAAAATACCCAAACTCCAAAGAACTCCAAACCCCAAAAAAAACTCAAAACCCAAAAAAATCCCAAATCTGAAAACTCCAAATCCCCTCAAATTCCCCATAAAACCCCCCAAAAATCCCCAAAAATCCCAACCAACCCTTCCCAAATGGCCCCAGAATTGCGCATTTTTTGGGGATTTTTTTGGGGATTTTTATGGGAATTTTTGTGCGATTTTTTGCAGGATCTTTTGGGGTTTATGTTTTTTGGGGTTTTGGGGGTTTTTGGGGTTGCCCACCTCCTGGATGTGCTGCAGGAAGGCGGCTCCAAGCGCAAACCCCAAACACACCCCAAAATACCCAAACTCCAAAGAACTCCAAACCCCAAAAAACCCCAAAACCCAAGAAATCCCAAATCCCAAAACCCCAAATCCCCTCAAATTCCCCATAAAACCCCCCAAAAATCCCCAAAAATCCCAACCAACCCTTCCCAAATGGCCCCAGAATTGCGCAATTTTTGGGGATTTTTAGCGGGATTTTTTGCGCGATTTTTTGCAGGATCTTTTGGGGTTTATGTTTTTTGGGTTTTTTGGGGTTTTTGGGGTTGCCCACCTCCTGGACGTGCTGCAGGAAGGCGGGCACGGCCAGCAGGTGCCCCAGGAGGAGCAGCAGCGCGGCTCCGAGCGCCGGCAGCGCGCAGCGCGACAGCGGCGGCAGCTGCGGCTCCTCCTGAGCCAGGTCCTGGAAAGAGAGAAAACAGCCCCAAAACGGCCCTGAAATCCCAAAGATTCACCCCAAAAACACTCCAAAGCCACCCCCCATTAAACCCCCCAAAAAACCCAAAACCATCCGAAAAATCCCACCAAAAAACCCCCAAAATGGGCCCTGAAATCCCAAAGATTCACCCCAAAACCCTCCAAATCCACCCCACAAGAAACCACGAAAAAACCCAAAAAAACCCCAAAAATC
>NW_024500543.1:0-1008 GCF_017590055.1 Onychostruthus taczanowskii
GGGGGTTTTTGGCACTCACTGGGCGTGGCACAGCTGGAAGGGGGTGAAGCGAAGCTCCAGGTTCAGGCAGCTCTCTGGGGAGGGAATTTTGGGGGTCCCAAACCCTTTTTGGGGGGTCCCAAACCCTTTTTGGGGGTCCCAAACCCTTTTTGGGGCATCCCAGCCCAAACTTGGGGGTCCCCAGCCCCGTTTTTGGGGTCCCTGATCCCATTTTTTGCATCCCAAATCCCATTTTTGGTCTCCCAATCCCGTTTTTGGGGTCCCCAGCCCCATTTTTGGGGTCCCCAGCCCCATTTTGGGGTCCTCGATCCCATTTTTTGGGGTCCCCGATCCCATTTTTGGGGTCCCCAGCCCCATTTTGGGTCCCCGATCCCGTTTTTGGAGTCCCCAGCCCCATTTTTGGGTCCCCAATCCCGTTTTTGGGGTCCCCAGCCCCATTTTTGGGGTCCCCAATCCCATTTTTTACATCCCCAGCCCCAATTTTGGGGTCCCCAGCCCGTTTTTGGGGTCCCAGCCCCGTTTTTGGGGTCCCTGATCCCATTTTTTGCATCCCAAATCTCATTTTTGGGGTCCCAATCCCAATTTTGGGGTCCCCAGCCCGTTTTTGGGGTCCCTGGTCCCATTTTTTGCATCCCAAATCCCATTTTTGGCTCCCAGCCCCATTTTTCGGGTCCCCAGCACCGTTTTTGGGGTCCCCAGCCCCGTTTTTGGGGTCCCTGGTCCCATTTTTTGCATCCCAAATCCCATTTTTTTGGTCCCCAGCCCCATTTTTGGGGTCCCAGCCCGTTTTTGGGGTCCCCAGCCCATTTTTTGCATCCCCAATCCCATTTTTTGCATCCCAAATCCCATTTTTGGGGTCCCCAGCCCCGTTTTTGGGGTCCCAATCCCATTTTTGCAGTCCCCATCCCCGTTTTGGGGTCTCTATCCCCGTTTTTGCGGTCCCCATCCCCGTTTTTGGGGTCCCAGCCCTGTTTTTGGGGCCCCTGATCCCATTTTTTGCATCCCAAA
>NW_024500544.1:0-1008 GCF_017590055.1 Onychostruthus taczanowskii
CGGAAAAACCACCCCCAAAAAACCCCCCAAATTAACCCAAAATTAACCTAAAAACCACACCGAAATTAACCCAAAAACACCCCAAAAAAGCTCCAAAATTAACAAAAAAAACCCCCAAAAAAGGCCCCAAATTAACCCAAAGTTAACGTCCAAAACCCACAAAGGTAACCCAAAATAACCCCAAAATTAACCCAAAAAAATCCCAAAATTACTCCCAAAAAATCCCAAAATTGCCCCCAAAAATCCAAAAATTACCCCTCAAAAAAACCCCAAAACTCCCCCAAAATTACCCCCAAAAAAGCCCCAAATTAACTCAAAATAATCCCAAAATTAACCCAAAATTAACTCCAAAATTAACCCAAAACCCCCCCAGGCAACGCTTCAAGTCACCCTGGGGGGAAAAGGGTGGAATTTACCCCAAAATTAACCCAAAATTAACCCAAAAACCAAAAAAAACACCCCCAAAATTAACCCAAAAACCACCCCCAAAATTAACCCAAAAAAACACACCAAAATTAACCCAAAAACACCCCGAAAAAAGCTCCAAAATTAACCAAAAAGAAACCCAAAAAACCCCCAAATTAACCCAAAATTAACATCCAAAACCCACAAAAGTAACCCAAAATAACCCCAAAATTAACCCAAAAACCACCACAAAAAAAGCTCCGAATTAACCCAAAATTACCTCCCAAAAATCCCAAAATTACCCACAAAAGATCCCAAAATTACCCCAAAATCACCCCCAAAAATAACCCAAAATTACTCCCAAAAAAAGCCCCAAATTAACCCAAAATTCCCCCCAAAAAATCCCAAAATTAACCCAAAACCCCCCAAAAAAGCTCCAAAATTAACCAAAAAAAACCACCCCAAAAACCCTAAATAGACCCGGATCCCAAAATCCCTCAATTCCCACCCAAAATTTTCCCCAAACCCCCCAAAAATCCCTAAAATTCCCCAAAATCCCCCCAAAAATTTCACCAAATCTCCCCAGAACAATCCCAGACCCCC
>NW_024500545.1:0-1007 GCF_017590055.1 Onychostruthus taczanowskii
CGTGTGGGGCCGCTGTGGGGCTGTGTGAGTCCGGTGCCGTTCCCGTCCGGGATCTCTGTGAGTCCGGTGCCGGTTCGGAGCCGGTTCTGTGTCACTCCCGTGCCGGTTCGGTGCCAGTTCGGTCCCGTTCCTGTGTGGGGCTGCCGTGGGATCGCTGTGGGGCCGGTGTGGGGCTGCTGTGGGGCCGGTGTCGCTCCTGTCTGGGTTCGGTGCCGGTTCGGGGCCGTTCCCACGTGAGGTTGGTGTGGGTTCGCTGTGGGGCCGCTGTGGGGCCGGTGTCATTCCTGGGCTCGGGGCCGGTTCGGTTCCGTTCCCGTGTGAGGCCGCTGTGGGGCTGTGTGGGGCCGGTGCCGTTCCCGTGTGGGGTCGGTGTGGGTTCAGTGTGGGGTCAGTATGGGATCGCTGTGGGGCTGTGTGGGGATGTGTGCTGTCGGTGCCGTTCCCGTGTGGGGTCGCCGTGGGTTCGGTGCCATTCCCATGTGGGTTCAGTGTGGGTTCGGTGTGGGGCCGGTGTGGGGCTGTGTGGTGTCGGTGCCGTTCCCGTGTGGGGCCGGTGTCATTGCCGTGTGGGGTCGGTGTGGATCAGTGTGGGGCCGGTGCCGTTCCTGTCCGGGATCTCTGTGAGTCCGGTGCCGGTTCGGAGCCGGTTCTGTGTCACTCCCGTGCCGGTTCGGGGCCGGTTCGGTCCCGTTCCTGTGTGGGGCTGCCGTGGGATCGCTGTGGGGCCGGTGTCGCTCCTGTCTGGGTCCGGTGCCGGTTCGGGGCCGGTTCGGAGCCGGTTCGGTCCCGTTCCTGTGTGGGGCTGCTGTGGGATCGCTGTGGGGCCGGTGTCGCTCCTGTCTGGGTCCAGGGCCGGCCGTTCCCCTGTGGGGCCCGTATCGGGTCGGTGCCGGTTCGGGGCCGGTTCGGGGCCGGTTCGGTGCCGTTCCCATCCCGTTCCCGTATCAGGTCGGTGCCGGTTCGGGGCCGGTTCTGTGTCATTCCCGCGCGGGTTCGGTGCCGGTTCG
>NW_024500546.1:0-981 GCF_017590055.1 Onychostruthus taczanowskii
GGGGTAAAAGGCGCTGCCGGGATTCGAACCTGCGAGCTCTCGGTTACTTTAACCAATAAAACCCCCAAAATTGGGGGATTTTCACCCAAAATTCCAGGGGTTTGGTCCCAAAACTCGTTGTTTTTTCCCCAAATAGAATACTCACCGTGAAATTGGGGGTGTCCCCCCAAAAAAGGGGTGACCCGGTAATAGGCACCGGCGGGATTTGAACCCGCGATCTCCCGTTTACTTTAATCAGGTATTTTAACCAAATAAACTGCTAAAAATCGGGTTTTTTCACCCAAATTTTTTTTCCCCCCCGCAGAATTAGTAGTTTTTCCCCTAAACTGAGTGTCCCCGATTAAATTGGGGGTGTGCCCCCCAAAAAAGGGGTGACCCGGTAAAAGGCACCGCCGGGATTCGAACCCTCGATCTCCCGTTTACTTTGATCAGGTATTTTAACCAAATAAACCCCTAAAAATCGGGTTTTTTCACCCAAAATTGTTTTTTTTCCCCTCCAGAATTAGTAGTTTTTCCCCTAAACTGAGTGTCCCCGATTAAATGGGGGGTGTCCCCCCCCAAAAAGGGGGTGCCGCGGTAAAAGGCACCGCCGGGATTCGAACCCGCGACCTCCCAATCATTTTAATCAGGTATTTTAACCAAATAAAACCCCCAAATCTGGGGGAATTTTGCTCTGAAATCCGGCTTTTTTTCGCCAAACTCGTTGTTTTACCCCTAAATGGAATACCCACCATGAAATTGGGGGTGTCCCCCCCCAAAAAGGGGGTGCCGCGGTAAAAGGCACCGCCGGGATTCGAACCCGCGACCTCCCATTCACTACACGAGCTTCAAGCAAGCCTTTAAAATCTGCTGGTTTTTCCCCCAAAATCCGGGTTTTTTCTCCAAAATCCGGGGTTTTCGCCCCAAATTCGGGGTTCTGCCCCCCGAAGAGAGCCTCCCCCCGGTCCGGGGGGGGGCACAGGAACCACAGAGACGCCGCGA
>NW_024500547.1:0-1006 GCF_017590055.1 Onychostruthus taczanowskii
TTGGGAAAATTTGAGGGAGATTTGAGGGAAAAGTGGTGGAAAATTGGGAAAGTTTTGGGGAAATGGGAATTTGGGGAAAATTTGGGGATTTTGGGGAAATTTGGGGAAAATTTGGGGGAAATTTGGGATTTGGGGAAAATTTGAGGGAGATTTGGGGGAAAATGGCGGAAAATTGGGAAAGTTTGGGAGAAATGGGAATTTTTGGAAAATTTTGGGGGAAATTTGGGAGATTTTGGGAAAATTTGGGGAAAAACTAGAAAAAATGGGCGAAAATTGGGGAATTTGGGAAAATTTGGGGGAAATTGGAAATTTTGAGAAAATTTGGAGGAAATTTTGGGGAAATTTGGGGAGAATGGGGGAAAATGGGAATTTTGGGAAAATTTGGGGGGAAGTTGGGGATTTTGGGAAAAATTGATGGAGATTTTGGGAAAAAATGGTGGAAATTTGGGAAAATTTGGGGGAAATTGGAAATTTTGAGAAAATTTGGAGGAAATTTTGGGGAAATTTGGGGAGAATGGGGGAAAATGGGAATTTTGGGAAAATTTGGGGGGAAGTTGGGGATTTTGGGAAAAATTGATGGAGATTTTGGGAAAAAATGGTGGAAATTTGGGAAAATTTGGGGGAAAATTGGGGATTTTGGGAAAATTTGAGGGAGATTTTGGGAAAAAATGGTGGAAATTTGGGAAAATTTGGGGGAAAATTGGGGATTTTGGGAAAATTTGAGGGAGATTTTGGGAAAAAATGGTGGAAATTTGGGAAAATTTGGGGGAAAATTGGGGATTTTGGGAAAATTTGAGGGAGATTTTGGGAAAAAATGGTGGAAATTTGGGAAAATTTGGGGGAAAATTGGGGATTTTGGGAAAATTTGAGGGAGATTTTGGGAAAAAATGGTGGAAATTTGGGAAAATTTGGGGGAAAATTGGGGAATTTGGGGAAAAATTTGGGAGATTTTGCGAAAATTTGGGGGGAAATTGGGTTGCCAGGTTGGTTTTTGGGCGGGATTTTG
>NW_024500548.1:0-1000 GCF_017590055.1 Onychostruthus taczanowskii
CCCTTGTTGATAGAACAGGAGTTATGACAGAAGAAAATCACAGCAGGGAAGAGTTGGTTAAAAATGAAGGAACAGCTTTTAATATTAAGTCCCTCTGGAGACTGTGAAGAGTTCTTCCACGGAGTTCTCATGGCAGCAAGTGAGGAAACTTTCCTGAGGAGCACCATGGTGGAACATGTTCCATCCTTGGATGGGCCTTGGCGTCTTTGGCCACCTCACTGAGATGGAATCCAACAAATCCCACTGTTTGGGGAGGTTTGTGTAGGGCAGAAATCCATCCTGGAGCTGCCTGGGATGTCTCTCCTGGTCAGGCAGTGGAGGTGCACAGATGAGCTCTCAAAAGGAAACCAATCTGGGGAGGAGATGATTCCTGAGTGGAACCAGCTCCCAGTCTTTTCTAGGATTAAAAATCAGTGTGATGGGCTAGACTCAGAATGCCAGACTGGTTTGGGTTGGAAAGGAGCTCACAGCTCATCCAGTGCCACCCCTGCCATGAGCAGGGACATTTCCACTGTCCCAGGATGCTCCAAGCCCCATCCAGCCTGGCCTGGATCAATCATTCATTTTCAAGCAGAATTTTCCTCTGGCTGGAGAGGGCAGGGATGTTGTTTTGTCCACAAACCCCAGTAAAATGTAGGGCACAGCCTCTTCTGACATGTAACTTTGCTCTGGTTTAGGGCAGCAGGTGGGAAGAGAGAAAAGACATTTCTTACACTGCAGATCTGTTCCTCCTGCTGTGGCCTTTCAGCTACCAAAAGAGTGGGAGAGCTTTGTTAGGAAAACTGCTGGTTAATTGTTAATTCCTGGGTCTGAATGCACATTCCAGAGATGCCATTGCTGATGTATTTAAGCAATAAAATCCAAATGGTGATTGCTGCAGTCCTGGTGTGGTGGCACACTGCACAAGGTGAGGAATGAGTGACTTTAATGACTGGGGAGATCTAAATCCACCGCCTGTTCTGAGGAGATGGGCTTTGAGTTAAAAAATCAGATAAAAAAA
>NW_024500549.1:0-1006 GCF_017590055.1 Onychostruthus taczanowskii
CCAAACCCCCCCGGGAGCCCCCAGCCCCTCACCTGCCCTCGGGGGGGGCTCTGGGGGGTCCCCCCGGGGGTCCCTCGCTCCTTTTGGGTTTGGTGCCTCCGGACCCAACCCCGGAGCTCGTCCGCCAGCCTGGGGGTGGGGACCCAAAAAAACCCAAAATCCTCCCAAAATAGTCCTCACAATCCTCCCAAAACCCACCCAAAATCCTCCCAAAATAGTCCTAAAATTCCTCCCAAAACCCACCCAAAAAACCCCAAAATCCTCCCAAAATAGTCCTCAAATTCCTCCCAAAACCCACCCAAAATCCTCCCAAAATAGTCCTCACAATCCTCCCAAAATCCACCCAAAATCCTCCCAAACCAATCCTCAAAATCTCCCCCAAATCCTCCCAAAAAAACCCCAAAATCCACCCAAAATCCTCCCAAAACAATCCTCAAAATCTCCCCCAAACCCTCCCGAAATTGCCCCAAAAATCCTCCCAAAATATCCCCAAAATCCTCCCAAAACAATCCTCAAATTCCTCCCAAAATCCACCCAAAATCCTCCCAAAATAATCCTCAAAATCTCCCCCAAACCCTCCCAAAAAAACCCCAAAATCCTCCCAAAATAGTCCTCACAATCTCCCCCAAACCCTCCCAAAATAGCCCCAAAAATCCTCCCAAAAAATGCCCAAAATGCTCCCAAAAAAATCCAAAATCCTCCCAAAATAGTCCTCAAATTCCTCCCAAAATCCTCCCAAAATAATCCTCAAAATCTCCCCCAAATCCTCGCAAAATAGCCCCAAAAATCATGCCAAAAAAACCCTAAAATCCTCCCAAAATAATTCCCAAAATGTCCCCCAAATCCTCCCAAAATAGTCCCAAAAATCCTCCCAAAAAACCCCCAAAATCTTCCCAAAATCCCAAAAATCCACCCAAAAATCCCCCCAAAAAATCTCCAAAATTCACCCAAAATCCCCCCTAAACCCCACCCCAAAACACCCAAAAAATCCCAAAAATCCCCCCAA
>NW_024500550.1:0-5307 GCF_017590055.1 Onychostruthus taczanowskii
GGTGGGTTTGGTGCAGAGGGGGGGTCCCGGGTGGGTTTTTTGGGGGGGGGTCCCCACCTGGTTCAGCACCTCCATCCTGCGGGTCCGGGAGACGCAGCGCGGCGGGGGGGGGAGCGGCGCGCCGCGGAACAGCCGCGGAGGGAGGGGGGGAAACAGCAGGGAACAGCGGCGCGTGCGCGGCGGCGGGTGGGGAGAGAGTGAGAGGGAACAGCCGACGGCGGAGGGAGGCGGGGAAGAAGAGGTAACAGCGAACCTACAGAGAAGGGCGGAAGTGACGTAATAACGAGGCAATGGGCGCCGCCATTTTGGGTGCGGGCAAAGGTTGAGGGCGGGGGCGAGAGTTTTGGGCGGGAAAAGGAATTGGGGGGATTTTTGAGGGGATTTTGGGAAATTTTGTGGGGATTTTGAGAAATTTTGAGGGGGCTTGGGAATTTCTTGTGGGTTTTTCCCTTTGTTTGAACTTTTTGCGGGGACATTGAGGATTTTGGGGTGATTTTTGGAGGATTTTGAGGCAATTTTTTGGGGATTTTGAGGTGATTTTGGGGCAATTTTTTTAGGATTTTGAGGTGATTTTGAGGCGATTTTTGGGGGATTTTGAGGTGACTTTGAGGCAATTTTTTGGGGATTTTGGGGGGGTCCTGCACCCACTTGTGAGGGAGTGTTCCATGAATTTATTGTGCATTTTTCCCTTTATTTGAACTTTTTCGTTCTCCACTTTTATGGCGATTACTGGGGGAGGGTCTCAGCTTAATTCAGGGTAAATCTCGACTTTTTTTTGGGACCCCCAAATTTATTTTGGGGCTGCCAAATCCCAAATTTATTGCTGAGACTCCTCCCCTTCCAAGATGGCGTCCAGCATCTCCTCACACATCAGCAGCGCCCGCGCCACGTGGAAACAGCCTGGAAAAACGGGGCAAAAACGGGGAAAAAAGGGGGAAAATCAGGAAAAATCCCGTTCCCGACCCCCCCCTCACCGACGAGAGACCCCAGACCCACCTTTGTAGGGCCCCCCCTTGATGGAAAGCGCCACGGAGCCATCGCGGTTCAGGTACCCGAACCACTCGCCGTGCTCGGGGTCACGGAACTGAGGGGAAATTGGGGGATTTTGGGGGGTTTTAGGGGATTTTGGGGAATTTGGGGAGGGGGAGAGGGAGGTGAGACCCACACCTCAAATGGGAAGGGTGTGGGAGACCCCAAAAAAAGGAGCCCCCAAAAAGCTGCAGAATGGGGGAATCTCAATGGGGAGAGGTTTTGGGGACCCCCTCCCCAAAATGGGGACCCCCTCCTCAAATTAGGACCTTTTGGGAGCCCCTCAGAACCCCCCCAGACACCCCTCAAAACCCCAAATTTGCCCCTCAAGACCCCAAATTTCCCTCCATCCCCAAGAATCCTCTCGACATCCCAACCTCCCCCTAGGCCCCAAATCTCCCCAAAATTCCCCCAACTCCTCCCAAATCCCCCCAAAATCCATCTCAAATCCCCCAAATCGCCTCAAAATCCTCCCAAATATCCTCAGCCTCCCCAAATATCCCCTAGTTCCCCCCAAATCTCCCCCAAAATCCCCACAAAATAGCCCCGAATTCCCCCAAAATGGCTCCAGATCTCCTCCAAAATCCCCAAATCCAACAAATTCCCCCAAATATCCCGAAATCTCCTCCAAATATCCCTAAATCTCCCCAAATTTCCCCCTAATTCCCCCAAATCTCCTCCCAAATATCCTCAAAGTCCCCACATCCCCCAAATGCCACCAAATCTCTCCCAAAATGTGCCCAAATTCCCCCAAAATGGCTCCAAATTCCCCTCAAAATTCCCAAATCCCCCCAAAATCCCCCCAAATCTCCCAAATTTCCCCCTATTTCCCCCCAAATCTCCTCCCAAATCTCCCCAAACTTCCCAAATCGCCAAAATTCTCCCAAATTTCCGCCAAATGCCCCCAAATTTCCCTAAAAACGCCCCCAAATTCTCCCAAATTCCCCCAAAATGGCTCAAAATTCCCCCAGATTTTCCCCGAAATGACTCCAAATCCCCCCCAAATCCCCCCAAAATCCCAAAGTGCCCCCAAACCCCCACCTTGTCGAAGGTGTACTGGGCCACCTGCAGGAACTGGGACACCAAACTGGGCTGGGGCTGGAAGCGCTGGGCGGCCAGGAGGGCAACCATGGCCTCGGCGTGGGGCCACCACAGCTTCATGGACCACTCCAGCTGGGAAAAATGGGGGAAAATGGGGAAAAATGGGGGGAAAATGGGGAAAAACGGGGGGAAAATGGGAAAAAATGGGCAAAAAATGGGGAAATGGGGGGCAAAAATGGGGGAAAATGGGGGGAAAACTGGGAAAAAGGGGTGGGTTAAATGGTGTGGGGCCACCACAGCTTCATGGGGGATGGGGGGGATGGGGAAATGAGGGGAAAATGGGGGAATGGGGGAAATGGGGGGAAATGGGGGGATGGGGGGAAAAATGGGGAAAAATGAGAAAAAAGAGGAAAAAATGAGGGAAAGGAGGGAAAAAATGGTGGAAAAGAGGGAAAAAATGAGAGAAAAGAGGGGAAATGGAGGAAAGGAGGGAAAAATTGGGGAAAATATGAGAAAAAAGAGGAAAAAATGGAGGAAAGGAGGAAAAAAGGAGGAAAAAAAGAAAAAATATGAGAGAAAAGAGGGGAAATGAGGGAAAAAATGGGGAAAAAGATGAAAAAATGAGAAAAAGAAGCAGAAAATTCGGGGAAAAGAGAAAAAAATTGGGGGAAAGGAGGAAAAGAATAAGGAAAAAAAGAGGAAAAATGGGGAAAAAAGGTAAAAAATGAGAAAAAAAGAGGAAAAATTGGGGGAAAGGGGGGAAAAATGAGAAAAAAGTAGAAAAATGAGAGAAAAGGCAAAAAATTGGGGGAAAGGAGGGAAAAATTGGGGGACAAAAAGGGAAAAAATGAGGGAAAAGAGGGAAAAATTGGGGAAAATGAGCAAAAAATTGGGGATCCCCCAAAAGAGAGATCAACCCCCCCCAAAATCGGGGTCAAACTCCTCCAAAATCAGGATTTCCCCCCAAATTTGGGATCCAACCCCCCCAAAACCGGGATCCCCCCTCCCCAAAATCAGGGTCCCCCCTGGCAAAATTTGGGTTTCCCCCAAAAATCGAGCTCCAAACCCCCAAATTTGGGATGAAACCCCCCAAAATCGGGATCAAACCCCCCAAAATCGGGGTCCCCCGTCCCCAAATTTGGGGTTTCTCCCTAAAATCGAGCTCCAAAACCCCCAGATTTGGGACCCAACCCCCCAAAATCGGGATCAACCCCCCCCAAATTCGGGATCAAACCCCCAAATTCGGGATCAAACCCCCCCAAAATCGGGGTCCCCCCTCCCCCAATTTGGGGTTTCACCCCAAAATCGAGCTCCAAACCCCCCAAATTTGGGATCAAACACCCCCAAAATCGAGATTTTCCCCCCAAAATTGGCCTTCCCGCTCCCCAAAATTTGGTTTCCCCTGAAAAACCGAACTTCACACCCCCCAAATTTTAGACCCAGCCCCCCAAATCGGGGTCCCCCCTCCCCAAATGGGGGTCCCCCCTCACCGGGGTTCATGAGGCGCCCGAGGCTCCCCGGCAGCTCCCCCCCCTCGGGGGTGACGTTCTCCAGGACCACCGAGTCCCCCCGCTGCACCCCGAAATTGGGGAGACCCCCGTGAGGGGGAGACCCCGAAATTGGGGAGCCCCCGGGGCTGCTCTGGGGGGGAAAGAGCCCCCGGGGGCAAGTTTTGGGGGTCTTGGGGGGGATTTTTGGGGTCCCGGGGGTGATTTTTGGGGTCCTGGGTGTGATTTTCTAGGTTCCCAGGGGTGGATTTTGGGGGTCCCAGGAAGATTTTAGGGTCCCCAGGTATGATTTTGGGTGTTCCAGGTGTACTTTTGGGGGTCCCAGCTGTAATTTTGGGCTCCCCTGGTGTACTTTTGGGGGTCCCAGAATGATTTTTTGGGGGTCCCAGCTATAATTTGGGGTTCCAGGATGATTTTTGGGGCCCCCAGGACATTTTTGGGTCCCAGGACATTTCTGGGGTTCCCAGCTGTATTTTGGGGTTCCCAGGATTATTTTTTGGGGTTCCCAGGTTGAGTTTTTCGGGGTCCCAGCTGTATTTTGGGGGTCGCAGGACATTTTTGGGTCCCCAGGACATTTTTGGGACTCCCAGGACATTTTGGGGTTCCCAGGATGATTTTTTGGGGTCCCCGTGACATTTTTGGGGTTCCCAGGATGAGTTTTTCGGGGTCCCAGCTGTATTTTGGGGGTCCCAGGACATTTTTGGAGTCCCTATGACATTTTGGGCTCCCAGGACATTTTTGGGGTTCCCAGGACATTTTGGGGTCCCAGGACATTTTGGGCTCCCAGGACATTTTTGGGGTCCCCGTGACATTTTTGGGGTTCCCAGGATGAGTTTTTTGGGGTCCCAGCTGTATTTTGGGGTTCCCAGGATGATTTTTGGGGTCCCCGGACATTTTGGGTTCCCAGGACATTTTTGGGGTCCCCAGGACATTTTGGGTTCCCAGGATGATTTTGTGGGGTTCCCAGGATGATTTTTTTGGGGTCCCCAGGACATTTTTGGGGTCCCAGCTGTATTTTGGGGTCCCCAGGATGATTTTTTTGGGGTCCCCAGGACATTTTTGGGGTCCCAGCTGTATTTTGGGGTCCCCAGGACATTTTGGGCTCCCAGGACATTTTTGGGGTCCCCGTGACATTTTTGGGGTTCCCAGGATGAATTTTTGGGGTCCCAGCTGTATTTTGGGGTCCCCAGGACATTTTGGGTTCCCAGGATGATTTTGTACTTTGGGGGCCCCCCTCGGGGCCCCCCCAGAGCTGCAGCCCCCCCTTGAGCACCATCAGCGCCTGGGCCAGCGCCTGCTGGGGGGGGGTCCCCGCGAACCGGGGGCGCCCCAGCTCCATGGGAGCCCCCCGGGCCCAGCCCCACACGGCCTCCGCCCAGCGCCGCGCCCAGGCCTGCCAGAAATGGGTCAGGGGGCTGACATTTTGGGGTTCCCAGGACATTTTGGGCTCCCAGGACATTTTTGGGGTCCCCGTGACATTTTTGGGGTTCCCAGGATGAGTTTTTTGGGGTCCCAGCTGTATTTTGGGGTTCCCAGGATGATTTTTGGGGTCCCCGGACATTTTGGGTTCCCAGAACATTTTTGGGGTCCCCAGGACATTTTGGGTTCCCAGGATGATTTTGTGGGGTTCCCAGGATGATTTTTTGGGGGTCCCAGGATGATTTTTTGGGGGTCCCCAGAACATTTTTAGGCTCCCAGGACATTTTGGGCTCCCAGGACATTTTGGGGT
>NW_024500550.1:7104-12797 GCF_017590055.1 Onychostruthus taczanowskii
ATTCGGGATCAAACCCCCCCAAAATCGGGGTCCCCCCTCCCCCAATTGGGGGTTTCACCCCAAAATCGAGCTCCAAACCCCCCAAATTTGGGATCAAACACCCCCAAAATCGAGATTTTCCCCCCAAAATTGGCCTCCCCGCTCCCCAAAATTTGGTTTCCCCTGAAAAACCGAACTTCACACCCCCCAAATTTTAGACCCAGCCCCCCAAATCGGGGTCCCCCCTCCCCAAATGGGGGTCCCCCCTCACCGGGGTTCATGAGGCGCCCGAGGCTCCCCGGCAGCTCCCCCCCCTCGGGGGTGACGTTCTCCAGGACCACCGAGTCCCCCCGCTGCACCCCGAAATTGGGGAGACCCCCGTGAGGGGGAGACCCCGAAATTGGGGAGCCCCCGGGGCTGCTCTGGGGGGGAAAGAGCCCCCGGGGGCAAGTTTTGGGGGTCTTGGGGGGGATTTTTGGGGTCCCGGGGGTGATTTTTGGGGTCCTGGGTGTGATTTTCTAGGTTCCCAGGGGTGGATTTTGGGGGTCCCAGGAAGATTTTAGGGTCCCCAGGTATGATTTTGGGTGTTCCAGGTGTACTTTTGGGGGTCCCAGCTGTAATTTTGGGCTCCCCTGGTGTACTTTTGGGGGTCCCAGAATGATTTTTTGGGGGTCCCAGCTATAATTTGGGGTTCCAGGATGATTTTTGGGGCCCCCAGGACATTTTTGGGTCCCAGGACATTTCTGGGGTTCCCAGCTGTATTTTGGGGTTCCCAGGATTATTTTTTGGGGTTCCCAGGTTGAGTTTTTCGGGGTCCCAGCTGTATTTTGGGGGTCCCAGGACATTTTTGGAGTCCCTATGACATTTTGGGCTCCCAGGACATTTTTGGGGTTCCCAGGACATTTTGGGGTCCCAGGACATTTTGGGCTCCCAGGACATTTTTGGGGTCCCCGTGACATTTTTGGGGTTCCCAGGATGAGTTTTTTGGGGTCCCAGCTGTATTTTGGGGTTCCCAGGATGATTTTTGGGGTCCCCGGACATTTTGGGTTCCCAGAACATTTTTGGGGTCCCCAGGACATTTTGGGTTCCCAGGATGATTTTGTGGGGTTCCCAGGATGATTTTTTGGGGGTCCCAGGATGATTTTTTGGGGGTCCCCAGAACATTTTTAGGCTCCCAGGACATTTTGGGCTCCCAGGACATTTTGGGGTCCCCATGACATTTGGGCTCCCAGGACATTTTGGGGTCCCAGGACATTTTTGGGGTCCCCGGACATGTTGGGGTCCCCAGGACATTTTTGGGGTCCCCGGACATGTTGGGGTACCTGCAGGTGCATCAGGACGTGCTGCGCCCCCCACTCGGCCATGGCCTGGCCCAGGGGCTCGGGCTGACTTTGGGGGTCCCCCTCGGGGTCCCCCCAGAGCTGCAGCCCCACCTTGAGCACCATCAGCGCCTGGGCCAGCGCCTGCTGGGGGGGGGTCCCCGCGAACCGGGGGCGCCCCAGCTCCATGGGAGCCCCCCGGGCCCAGCCCCACACGGCCTCCGCCCAGCGCCGCGCCCAGGCCTGCCAGAAATGGGTCAGGGGGCTGCGGTTTGGGGGGCTTAGGGGGGGTCCCCAAAGCCCCCCCGGGTCCTGCCCCGCGCCCCCTCCCCACACGGACCTGGCGGCCCTGCAGCCACACGAATTTGGTGTCGTCGTAGACGGAACCGTCGCGGCTCAGGCAGGAGAAGAAACCCCTGGGGGGAAATTTGGGGAGGGGGTTTGGGGGTCCCGGGAGCATTTTGGGGGTCCTGGGCCTCGTGTACGGGGGGCACTTCGGGGTCCTGGGTGTCCCTTGTGGGAATTTGGGGGGAGGGGGTCTTGAGCTCATTTTTGGGATTCAGTTTGGGGGAATTTGGGGGAGAATTGGGGGTCCCAAAGCTCGGAGTCCCCCGTGGGACTGTGGGGGGCACTCGGGGGTCCCTGACCTGGGGGTCACCCTTGGGCATGGGTGGGACACTGGGGCAGACCGTGTGGTGTTTTTGGGGGTCCAACGGGGGTTTTGGGGGGTCCTGGGGGTGCTTTTTGGGTTCTTGGGGGTCCCAGGGTGTTTGTGGGGGTCCGGGGCCGTTTCAGGGGTCCTGGGACAGTTTGGTTTCGGGGGTCCTGGGGCTGATTTCGGGGGTCCCGGGCAGTTTGGGGGTCCCGGGCAGTTTTTGGGGGTCCCGGGCAGTTCGGGGATCCCGGGCAGTTCGGGGGTCCCGGGGCTGTTTTTGGGGGTCCCGGGCAGTTCGGGGGTCCCGGGCAGTTCGGGGGTCCCGGCCCTCACCCGTGCTCGGGGTCGTGCGAGTGCCGCTCCCAGAACGCGACCACCGCGTCCAGCTCGGCCGCGATGCGGCCCCGCCACGCCCGGAGCTGCTCCATGGCTGGGGAGGGGGCGCCCGTGGGACCCCCGACCCACAAATACTGACCCACCCCTGGGACCCCCGACCCACAAATTACCCCCCACAGCCACCCGTGGGACCCCAGACCCACAAATACTGACCCATCTGTGGGACCCCCGACCCACAAATACCCCCCACACCCCCCCCCCCCCCCCCCCCCCCCCCCGGGGGGGGGGAAAAAAAAAAGAAAAAGGGGTGTGAAAATCCCCTCTTTTTTTTCCCTGTCCACACACCCTACCTGCACACCAAACCCTTCCTGCACACACCAAACCCTGTCCACACGCCCTACCTGCACACCAAACCCTTCCTGCACGCCCCAAACCCTTCCTGCACACCCCAAACCCTTTCTGCACACCCCAGATCTGTCCAGGACCTCCAAAACCACCCCCAAACACCCCCTGGACCCCTCCAGGACCCCCAAAAGAGCCCCCAGCCCACAAATTCCCTCCAAACCAGACCCACAGACTCTCCCCACACCTCCCAAAAGAGCCCCCAGACCCCCAAAACACACCCCAGACCCCTCCAGGACCTCCAAAAAATGCCCCCAGCCCCCCAAACCAGCCCCCCAGCTCCCTCGCGGACCCCCACTCACAGGTCGGGGGACGCCAGGGGCCGTTTGCTGCCCGGTTTCCCGGCGGCTCCGTCCTTGCTCGACTCTGGGGGGGTTTGGGGGGGACATCAGAGGGTGGGGGGGACCCCCAGGTGTCTGCAGCCCACCCCCCAGAGGTGTGGGCAGACCCCAGACTCATTTCAGAGCCCCCAGACTCATTTCAGAGCCCCCAGACCCACCTGGCAGCCCCCAGACCCACCCTGCAGCCACCGCACCTGGGTGGCCAGGCTGTAACCATTGTCACTGTGGGTGGGTGACAGGGGGACAATCCCAGACCCACAGGGACCCCCAGGGCTCTGCAGCCCCCAGACCCATTTCAGACCCACCTTGCAGCCCCCACACGTGGGTGTTGGGGCCGTAGCCCTCATGGTCAGAGACCCTCACACCACACCTGGCACTGTCCATACTCACTCCCACCGGGACCCCCAGTGCTCTGCAGCCCCCAGACTCACCTCAGAGCCCCCAGACCCACCTTGCAGCCACCGCACCTGGGTGGCGGGGCCATAGCCCTTGGCAGGGTGGGTGACAGGGGGACAATCCCAGCCCCACAGGGACCCCCAGGGCTCTGCAGCCCCCAGACTCACCTCAGAGCCCCCAGACCCACCTTGCAGCCACCGCACCTGGGTGGCGGGGCCGTAGCCCTTGTCGTTGCGGGCGGCGATGCGGAAGATGATGGCCGGCTTGGTGGTGTGGTCGATGTGGGCGCTGGCCAGGCTGGAGGCCGGCACCAGGCACGAGGGGCTGGGCCCGCAGTAGACCCTCATGAAGGCCAGCTGGGCCCCCCCCCCGCGGGCCTCGGGGCCCCCCCCGGGCCCCCCCTGGATGGCCAGGAGGGGGCTATGGGAGGTGGGGGACATGGGGGGACACAGGAGGGTCCCTGTTATGGGTCTGGGGTCCCCACAATGGGTCTGATGATGCAGGGCACCCCCGGGAAGCCGGGCAGGGATGGAGCTGGGTTGGATCAGGTTGGGTTGGGATTGATGTTATGGGCTGCCCCATGGGTTGGGGTCCCTGCCGTGGGTCTGGGGTCTCTGCCAGGGGTCAGACCATGGGTCTGGGGTCTCTGTGCTGATCCTGATGGCGCAGGGCGCCCCTGGGAAGCCGGGCAGGGATGGGGCTGGGGGGTTGGATTGGGGCTGAAGTCATGGGCTCCTCCATGGGTTGGGGTCCCTGCTATGGGTCTGGGGTCCCTGCCGTGGGTCTGGGGTTCCTGCTATGGGTCTGGGGTCCCTGCCAGGGGTCAGACCATGGGTCTGGGGTCCCCCTGCTGATCCTGATGGCTCAGGGCACCCCCAGGAAGCCGGGCAGAGATGGGGTCAGGTTGGGGTGGGGTTGATGTCATGGGCTCCTCCATGGGTTGGGGTCCCTGTTACGGGTCTGGGGTCCCTGTTACGGGTCTGGGGTCCCTGCCGTGGGTCTGGGGTCCCTGTTATGGGTCTGGGGTCCCTGCCAGGGGTCTCTGTGCTGATCCTGATGGCCCCTGGGAAGCCGGGCAGAGATGGGGTCAGGTTGGGTTGGGTTTGGGTCGATGTTATGGGCTCCCCCGTGGGTTGGGGTCCCTGTTACGGGTCTGGGGTCCCTGCTGTGGGTCTGGGGTCTCTGCCAGGGGTCTCTGTGCTGATCCTGATGGCACAGGGTGCCCCCGTGAAGCCGGGCAGAGATGGGGTCAGGTTGGGTTGGGTTTGGGTCGATGTTATGGGCTCCCCCGTGGGTTGGGGTCCCTGTTACGGGTCTGGGGTCCCTGCCGTGGGTCTGGGGTCTCTGCCAGGGGTCACCTTGCTGATCTTGATGGCGCAGGGCGCCCCCGGGAAGCCGGGCAGGCAGGTTTTGAAGGCTGACAGCTCCGAGAAGGGCCCGCGGCCGCAGGCGTTGAGCCCGGCCACGCGGAACTTGTACGCCGTGCCCGGCTGCAGCTCCTGGCGGCGCAGCTGGGAGTGGTCCGGGACCCCCGAGGCATCGTCCTGCGGGACACCGGGGGACACCGTGGGGACACGGACACAGGAACCCGCCCAGAGCCGGGGACACGGACACAGGAACCCCCCAGAGCCGGGGACACGGTGACAGAGAAACCCCCCCAGAGATTGGGGACACGGACACAGGAACCCCCCCAGAGATTGGGGACACTGACAGAGAAACCCCCCCAGAGATTGGGGACACGGACACAGGAACCCCCCCAGAGATTGGGGACACTGACAGAGAAACCCCCCCAGAGATTGGGGACACGGACACAGGAACCCCCCCAGAGCCGGGGACACGGACACAGGAACCTCCCCAGAGCCGGGGACAGGGACACAGGAACCCCCCCAGAGCCAGGGACACGGACACAGGAACCCCCCCAGACATTGGGGACAGGGACACAGAAACCCCCCAGAGCCGGGGACACGGACACAGGAACCCCCCCAGACATTGGGGACACGGACACAGGAACCCCCCAGAGCCGGGGACACGGACACAGGAACCCCCCAGACATTGGGGACACGGACACAGGAACCCCCCCAGAGCCGGGGACACGGACACAGGAACCCCCCAGACATTGGGGACACGGACACAGGAACCCCCCCAGAGCCGGGGACACGGACACAGGAACCCCCCAGACATTGGGGACACGGACACAGGAACCCCCCCAGAGCTGGGGACACGGACACAGGAACCCCCCAGACATTGGGGACACGGACACAGGCC
>NW_024500550.1:13114-16687 GCF_017590055.1 Onychostruthus taczanowskii
GTCCCCGTGTCCCCAGCACTGTCCCCAGGGCTGTCCCCGTGTCCCCAGCACTGTCCCCAGGGCTGTCCCCGTGTCCCAGGGCTGTCCCCAGGGCTGTCCCCATGTGTGTCCCCAGGGCTATCCCGTGTCCCCAGGGCTGTCCCCTGGCTGTCCCTGTGTCTCCATGTGTATCCCCATGTGTGTCCCCATGTGTGTCCCCATGTGTGTCCCCTGGCTGTCCCGTGTCCCCAGGGCTGTTCCCATGTCCCCATGTGTGTCCCCAGGGCTGTCCCCGTGTGTGTCCCCTGGCTGTCCCGTGTCCCCAGGGCCGTCCCCGTGTGTGCCCCCTGGCTGTCCTCGTGTCCCCAGCACTGTCCTCAGGGCCCAGGGCTGTCCCCAGGGCTGTCCCCATGTGTGTCCCCAGGGCTATCCCGTGTCCCCAGGGCTGTCCCCTGGCTGTCCCTGTGTCTCCATGTGTATCCCCATGTGTGTCCCCATGTGTGTCCACCCTGGCTGTCCCGTGTCCCCAGGGCCATCCCGGTGTCACTCACGTCGGCGGGGGCCGCGTCCTCGGGCGGCAGGAAGTAGTGGGTGACCATCATGGTGGTGCCCTTGATGACCCCCACGTCGAACCACTGGTTCTCCTTCTTGGGCAGCGCCTTGGGCGGCGCCCCCGGCTCCGGCTTCTGCCACGCCACGGGGAAATTGGGATTTTGGGGGGGAATTGGGGGATTTATGGGGGAAATTGGGGGATTTTGGGGGAATGGGGGGATTTTATGGGGGAAATTGGGGGATTTATCAGGGGAGATTGGGGATTTGGGGGGAATTCGGAGGATTTTATAGGGGAAATTGGGGATTGGGGAGAAATTGGAGGATTTATGGGGGGAATTTGGGGGGAAATCGGGGGATTTTGGGGCAGAGGGGGGACGGGTCAGGGGTGGGGATGAATGGATCCTGTGGGGTCACCCCAAAATCCACCCCACGGGGTCACCCCAAAATCCATCCCATGGTGTCATTGGGGTCACCCCAAAATACACCCTGGGGGTCACCCCAAAATCCATCCCATGGAGTCATTGGGGTCACCCCAAAATTCACCCCATGGGGTCACCCCAAAATCCATCCCACGGGGTCATCCCAAAATTCACCCCGTGGGGTCACTGGGGGCACCCCAAAATCCATCCTGAGGGGTCACTGGGGTCACCCCAAAATCCACCCCATGGAATCATCGGGGTCAGCCCAAAATCCATCCAATGAGGTCACCCCAAAATCCACCCCATGGGGTCATCAGGGTCACCCCAAAATCCATCCCACGGAGATCATCCTAAAATTCACCCCGTGGGGTCACCGTGGTCCCCACTGTGTGACCCCCATAACCATGGGACCGAGACCCCAGTGACCACCCCCAAACCCTCCCAGGAGCCCCCAAATCCCCCCAGGACCCCCAGACCCTCCCCAGACTGACCCACGATCCCCTGCAGCACGGCCTGGATGGCCAGAGCCTGGGCCTGGGGTGACCACCATGGGACCAACACCCCAATGACCACCTCCAAGACTTCAGTGCAGCTTTGCCACTCCAAATCCCCTCCCCCAGTGTCCCCAGGCCGCTCACCGGCACGGCCGGCCCCGGTGCTGGCGTGGACTGAGTGACCGTGGTGACCGCCCGGGGCTGGGGGGTCCCGCTGCCGCTGGGGCCGGGGCTGGGGGTCCCGGGGGGCACAGGGGGACCCCCGCCCTCGCTGGGGGGGGTCTCCCCCTCCCCCTGCCCGTTGGCAGCCGGCGGGGGGGGCTCTGTGGGGACAACGGGGAGGGGTCAGCGAGGCGACCAGCCCAAAGTGAGGGCAGAGGGGACGATTTGGGGACAGTCCGGGGGTCACCTTGGCTGGCGCCCATGCTGGCGGTGACCGTGGTGGCCGTGGCCGTTGTCCCCGTCTCGTGGGTCTCGCAGGGGGGGTTGGAGCAGGCGCGGGGGGGGCTGGTGGCGGTGGCACAGGGCGGGGGCGGCGTCACCCCCTCGGTGGTGGCCGTGCTGGTGGCCCCGCCCTGGTGGCTCTGGCAGGGCGAGGACCCCGCTCTGGTGGCCGTGCTGGTGGTCCCGCTCTCGGGGGTCTCGCAGGGGGGGTTGGCACAAGGCGGGGACCCCCCCGTGCTGGAGGTGGCGGCGCTGGTGGCAGCGCTGGTGGCCGTGGTAGTGTCACCCGGCCGGGAGCCCGCGGTGGCCGTGGTGGCCGTGTTGGTGGTCCCGGTCTCGTGGGTCTCGCAGGGGGGGTTGGAGCAGAGCTGTGACGATGTCATTGTCACCGTGTTGGTCGTCCCCGTCTCGTGCGTCTCGCAGGGGGGGTTGGCGCAGGGGGGGACACCCCGAGGCGGTGGCACCGCTGTCCCCGGCTCGGCCGGGGGGCGAGAGGTGGCCGTGGTGGTGGTGGCCGTGCTGGTTGTCCCCGTCTCGTGGGTCTCGCACGGGGGGTTGGAGCAGAACCGCGTCCCCGTGGTTGTCACCGTGTTGGTTGTCCCCGTCTCGTGGGTCTCACAAGGAGGGTTGGCACACAGCCGTGTCCCCGTGGTTGTCACCGTGTTGGTTGTCCCGGTCTCGTGCGTCTCACAAGGAGGGTTGGAGCAGGGTGGCCTTGGTGCTGTCACTGTCACCGTGTTGGTTGTCCCGGTCTCGTGGGTCTCGCAGGGGGGGTTGGCACACAGCCGTGTCCCCGTGGTTGTCACCGTGTTGGTTGTCCCGGTCTCGTGGGTCTCACAAGGAGGGTTGGAGCAGAGCTGTGCCCCTGTCACCGTCACCGTGTTGGTTGTCCCGGTCTCGTGGGTCTCACAAGGAGGGTTGGCACACAGCCGTGTCCCCGTGGTTGTCACCGTGTTGGTTGTCCCCGTCTCGTGGGTCTCGCAGGGGGGGTTGGCGCAGGGTGGCCTTGGTGCTGTCACCGTCACCGTGTTGGTTGTCCCCGTCTCGTGGGTCTCACAGGGGGGGTTGGAGCAGGGTGGCCTTGGTGCTGTCACTGTCACCGTGTTGGTTGTCCCGGTCTCGTGGGTCTCGCAGGGGGGGGTCTCACAGCTCGTGCCGGTGGCCGCCCCGGTGGCCGTCCCCACCTCAGGCTGTCCCCAGGGCGTTTGGCACGGGGCCGCCTCCTGCGTTTGGCACGAGGTGACACCGGAGGTGACGCCGCCATCAGGGGGGCACAACCGCGCCGTCATCGTCGTCCCGGTGGCCGCCGTCTGCTGCGTGGGGCAGGGCGGCCCCCCGGGCGTCCCCAGGCGTGCCGGCCCCGCCGCCGTGGGGGTGTTGGTGGTCCCGGTCTCGTGGGTCTCGCAGGGGGGGTTGGAGCAGGCCCGGGGGGGCGCTGGCACCGCTGTCCCCCCGCCCGTGTCCTCGCAGAGCAGCTGCAGCTGTCCCCCCCCCGTCCCCACGTTGGCCACCAGGCTGGTGGTGGCCGTGTTGGTGGTCCCGGTCTCGTGGGTCTCGCAGGGGGGGTTGGAGCACAGCCGTGTCCCCGTGGTTGTCACCGTGTTGGTTGTCCCGGTCTCGTGGGTCTCACAAGGAGGGTTGGCACACAGCCGTGTCCCCGTGGTTGTCACCGTGTTGGTTGTCCC
>NW_024500550.1:17382-26254 GCF_017590055.1 Onychostruthus taczanowskii
TGTCCCCAACCCCCTCCCACTGTCCCCAAATCCCCTCCCCCAGTGTCCCCAGGCCGCTCACCGGCACGGCCGGCCCCGGTGCTGGCGTGGACTGAGTGACCGTGGTGACCGCCCGGGGCTGGGGGGTCCCGCTGCCGCTGGGGCCGGGGCTGGGGGTCCCGGGGGGCACAGGGGGACCCCCGCCCTCGCTGGGGGGGGTCTCCCCCTCCCCCTGCCCGTTGGCAGCCGGCGGGGGGGGCTCTGTGGGGACAACGGGGAGGGGTCAGCGAGGCGACCAGCCCAAAGTGAGGGCAGAGGGGACGATTTGGGGACAGTCCGGGGGTCACCTTGGCTGGCGCCCATGCTGGCGGTGACCGTGGTGGCCGTGGCCGTTGTCCCCGTCTCGTGGGTCTCGCAGGGGGGGTTGGAGCAGGCGCGGGGGGGGCTGGTGGCGGTGGCACAGGGCGGGGGCGGCGTCACCCCCTCGGTGGTGGCCGTGCTGGTGGCCCCGCCCTGGTGGCTCTGGCAGGGCGAGGACCCCGCTCTGGTGGCCGTGCTGGTGGTCCCGCTCTCGGGGGTCTCGCAGGGGGGGTTGGCACAAGGCGGGGACCCCCCCGTGCTGGAGGTGGCGGCGCTGGTGGCAGCGCTGGTGGCCGTGGTAGTGTCACCCGGCCGGGAGCCCGCGGTGGCCGTGGTGGCCGTGTTGGTGGTCCCGGTCTCGTGGGTCTCGCAGGGGGGGTTGGAGCAGAGCTGTGACGATGTCATTGTCACCGTGTTGGTCGTCCCCGTCTCGTGCGTCTCGCAGGGGGGGTTGGCGCAGGGGGGGACACCCCGAGGCGGTGGCACCGCTGTCCCCGGCTCGGCCGGGGGGCGAGAGGTGGCCGTGGTGGTGGTGGCCGTGCTGGTTGTCCCCGTCTCGTGGGTCTCGCACGGGGGGTTGGAGCAGAACCGCGTCCCCGTGGTTGTCACCGTGTTGGTTGTCCCCGTCTCGTGGGTCTCGCAGGGGGGGTTGGCGCAGGGTGGCCTTGGTGCTGTCACCGTCACCGTGTTGGTTGTCCCCGTCTCGTGGGTCTGTGGGGCGGTCGCGGTCGCCGTGTTGGTTGTCCCCGTCTCGTGGGTCTCACAGGGGGGGTTGGAGCAGGGTGGCCTTGGTGCTGTCACTGTCACCGTGTTGGTTGTCCCGGTCTCGTGCGTCTCACAAGGAGGGTTGGCACACAGCCTTGTCCCCGTGGTTGTCACCGTGTTGGTTGTCCCGGTCTCGTGCGTCTCACAAGGAGGGTTGGCACACAGCCTTGTCCCCGTGGTTGTCACCGTGTTGGTTGTCCCGGTCTCGTGCGTCTCACAAGGAGGGTTGGCACACAGCCTTGTCCCCGTGGTTGTCACCGTGTTGGTTGTCCCGGTCTCGTGCGTCTCACAAGGAGGGTTGGCACACAGCCTTGTCCCCGTGGTTGTCACCGTGTTGGTTGTCCCGGTCTCGTGCGTCTCACAAGGAGGGTTGGCACACAGCCTTGTCCCCGTGGTTGTCACCGTGTTGGTTGTCCCGGTCTCGTGGGTCTCGCAGGGGGGGTTGGCGCACAGCCGCGTCCCCGCGGGGGTCTCACAGCTCGTGCCGGTGGCCGCGGTGACCGCCCCGGTGGCCGTCCCCACCTCAGGCTGTCCCCAGGGCGTTTGGCACGGGGCCGCCTCCTGCGTTTGGCACGAGGTGACACCGGAGGTGACGCCGCCATCAGGGGGGCACAACCGCGCCGTCATCGTCGTCCCGGTGGCCGCCGTCTGCTGCGTGGGGCAGGGCGGCCCCCCGGGCGTCCCCAGGCGTGCCGGCCCCGCCGCCGTGGGGGTGTTGGTGGTCCCGGTCTCGTGGGTCTCGCAGGGGGGGTTGGAGCAGGCCCGGGGGGGCGCTGGCACCGCTGTCCCCCCGCCCGTGTCCTCGCAGAGCAGCTGCAGCTGTCCCCCCCCCGTCCCCACGTTGGCCACCAGGCTGGTGGTGGCCGTGTTGGTGGTCCCGGTCTCGTGGGTCTCGCAGGGGGGGTTGGAGCACACCAGGGTGACCGTGCCCGGGGTGGCCTCGGCGGGGGGGGGCTCGGCCAGGCCGCCGCCCCCCGAGGTGGCCGCGGGGGGACCTTCGGCCGTCGGGGACGCCAGGATGGACACGGGGAGGTCGTGGACGGGCTGGGCCTCCACGCCGCTGGGCGTGGTGATCAGCGTCACCTGCGTGGGCTGGGACACCGGCTGTGTCCCCACGGGGGGGTCAGGGGAGGTGGCACTGGCACAGCCCCGCCCCCAGCCTCGAATCTCTGTGACCCCCCCTTGTGTCACCCCAAATTCCTGTGTGTCCCCTCCCCGCTCCTGTCAGCAGCACAGCTAGGGCTGAGCTGCATTTGGGGACAACCCCAGATGTCCCCAATGTCCCCAGGGTCCCCCTTGTCCTCTCACCTGCATGGTGATGGTCAGTGTCCCCTGTCCCCAGTGTCCCCTCACCTGCATGGTGATGGTCAGTGTCCCCTGTCCCCAGTGTCCCAGTGTCCCCTCACCTGCATGGTGATGGTCGGTGTCCCCTGTCCCCAGTGTCCCAGTGTCCCCTCACCTGCATGGTGATGGTCGGTGTCCCCTGTCCCCAATGTCCCCAGTGTCCCCTCACCTGCATGGTGATGGTCGGTGTCCCATGTCCCCAGTGTCCCCTCACCTGCATGGTGATGGTCGGTGTCCCCAGGCCGCCCCCGGCCGCGGTGGCCGTGATGGCCGCGGGGTTCAGGACCTGGCTGGACAGGGTGGCGATTGTCCCCAGGGTGGTGATGGGCGTGGCCAGCGAGGCCGTGGCGCTGTGGCCGCCAGCCCCCCCGGCCAGGCTGGTGGACACTGTCCCTGTCACCGTCCCCAGCGTGGTCACACCTGCCAGGGACACGAGGGCAGTGAGTGACCGCTCGGGAAAGTGACCCCAAAGTGACCCCGTGGTGACCCTTCCCCATGACAGTGACCCCCCCCGCCGAGTGACCCCCTGGTGTCCCCACGACCCCTCCACCTGCCCAGTGGTGCCCCTGACCACCAGGGTGGTCACCTCAGTGTCCCCCTAGTGACCCCTCCAGTGACCTCTCAGTGACCCAATGACCCCCTGGTAACCCCCCACCCCCACCAGTGGTGTCCTTGACCACAAGTGACCACCCCAGTGACCCCTGGCTGGCCAAATGACCACCCCAGTGACCCAGAGGTGACCCCTGACCACAAGTGACCCCCCCTTGTCACCACCCCAATGACCCAGAGATGACTCTTGACCACTAGGGTGACCCAGAGATGACCCAATGACCACAAGTGACCAATGGGGTGAGCCCGAGGTGACCCCTGACCACAAGTGACCTCCCTAGTGACCACCCCAGTGACCAAGAGATGACCCAGAGATGACTCTTGACCACCAGGGTGACCACCCCAGTGACCCAGAGGTGACCCAATGACCCCAGAGTGACCCCACTCACCAGTGGTGCCCTTGACCACCAGGGTGACCACCTCAGTGACCCAGAGGTGACCCTTAACCACAAGTGACCCCCCTTGTCACCACCCCAGTGACCCAGAGGTGATGCAATGACCACAAGTGACCAACGGGGTGGCTCAGATATGACCCCTGACCACAAGTGACCCCCTTAGTGACCACCCCAGTGACCCAGAGGTGACTCTTGACCACCAGAATGGTCCCCCCAGTGACCCAGAGGTGACCCCTGACCACAAGTGACGACCACAAGTGACCTCCCCTGTCACCACCCCAGTGACCCAGAGGTGACCCCTGACCACAAGTGACCCCCCTAGTGACCACCCCAGTGACCCAGAGGTGACCCCTGACCACAAGTGACCCCCCTAGTGACCACCCCGGTGACCCAGAGGTGACCCCACTCACCGGTGGTGCCCTTGACCACCAGGGTGGTCACCGTGGGCTTGACGGCCGAGACGGTGACGGGGGTGACCAGCCGGACCCCCCCCATGGGCACCGTCCTCAGGATGGTCCCCGGCTGTCCCGGGGCCCCCTTCAGCACCACCTGGGGACACAGGGACACCGCTGTCACCTGGGGACCCTCAGGGCTGGGACCCCTCGGGGACACCCCGCTGGTGTCCCCAGTGTCACCAAACCCCCCCTCGCCATCACCAACGTCCCCAGCCCCTCAGCTGACCCCACCCCGGTGTCCCCAGTGTCCCCAACCCCTCAGCTGACCCAATCCAAGCCCTCCCCATGTGACCCCTCCCCTGTCACCTCCTGTCCCCTCCATTGTCCCTGAAATTCCCCAATCTCAGGTGTCCCCAGGGTGGTTCAGGTGTCCCCAGGGTGGTTCAGGTGTCCCCAAGGGGGTGCTCAAGTGTCCCCAGGGGGGTGTTCAGGTCTCCCCAGGGTGGTCCAGGTGTCCCCAGGTGCCCCCAGGTGTCCCCAGGGTGGTCCAGGTGTTCCCAGGTGTCCCCAGGGGTGTTCAGGTCTCCCCAGGTGTCCCCAGGTGCCCGTTAAGGTGCCCCCAGCTGTCCCCAGGTGCCCCCAGATATCCCCAGGGTGGTCCAGGTGCCCCCAGGTGTCCCCAGGGGGGGTGTTCAGGTCTCTTCAGGTCTCCCCAGGTGTCCCCAGGTGCCCCCAGGTGTCCCCAGGGGGTGTTCAGGTCTCCCCAGGTGTCCCCAGGTGCCTGTTCAGGTGTCCCCAGGTGCCCCCAGGTCTCCCCAGGTGCCTGTTCAGGTGTCCCCAGGTGTTCCCAGGTGTCCCCTCACCTGTGTCACGCCCTGCTGGCCGTGCCCCCCGCCCAGCTTGGGGACAGCCGTGATGATCTTGGCGGGGGTCCCGGTGCCCGAGGTCATCACCTTGGTGGTGATGATGGTGATGGGGGACTTGATCCCGGGGCTGCTGGTGACACCTGGGGACACCGGGGGGTCAGCAGGGGGACAGGGACACGGGGGGACACGGGGGGACATGGGGGGACATGGGGGGACAGGGACATGGGGGGGTCATGGAGGAACAGGGAGGGACATGAGGTGTCACAGAGGGACATGGGGGGGTTGTGGGGGGACAAGGACACAGAAGGGACACAGATCAGGGACACAGGGGGTGTCACGAGGGGGTCAGCAGGGGGACAGGGACACGAGGGGGACATGGGGAGACAGGGACGCAGGGGGACACGGGGGTCACTGGTGGTGATGGTTGGTGATGGGGGAGTTTGGGGGTCTCAGGGTAATTTGGGGAGGGGTCTCACTCAGGGGTAGCCCCTGACTGGGTGATGATGGCCGACATGGGACGGTTTTGGTGGGGGTCTCAGGGTGGTCACAGATGGTTTGGGGGTCTCAGGATGGGTTCAGCTAATTTGGGGAGGGGTCCCACTCAGGGGTAGCCCCAGAGTGAGGTGGGTGGTCACTTGGGGAGTGGTCAGTCACAGGGAATGCTCACTCAGGGGGGTGGTCATTCAGGGGGGTGGTCAGTTGGGGAGTGGTTAGTCAGAGGGGAGTGGTCACTCAGGGGAGTGGTCACTCAGGGGAGTGGTCACTCAGGTCTCAGGATGGGTTCAGCTAATTTGGGGAGGGGTCCCACTCAGGGGTAGCCCCAGACTGGGTGATGATGACCAACATGGGGATGGTTTTGGTGGGGGTCTCAGGTGGGTTTGGGGGTCTCAGGGATAGTTTGGGGGTCTCAGGGATGGTTTGGGGGTCTCAGGATGGGTTCAGCTAATTTGGGGAGGGGTCTCACTCACCGGTAGCCCCCGACTGGGTGATGATGGCCGACATGGGGATGGTTTTGATGATGGTGGTGGTCCCGGGCTTGGTGGTGCTGGGGGACACGCTGCTGATGCCCAGGATGGTGGGGGGCTTGGCCGCCCCCGCCCCCGCCTGCGTGCTGGTCAGGATGGTGGTGGGCTTCCCCTCCCCCGACGTCACCAGCTTCAGGATGGTCCCCGCGGGCAGGGGGCCCTTGGTCTGGGGAGGGGTCAGTGAGGGAGGGGTCACTCGGGGGGGTCACTCAGGGGGGTGGTCACTTGGGGAGGGGTCACTCAGGGGAGGGGTCAGTGAGGGGGGTGGTCACTTGGGGAGGGGTCATCAGGGAGTGGTCAGTCAGGGGAGTGGTCAGTCAGGGGGGTAGTCACTCAGGGGAGGGGTCACTCGGGGGGTGGTCACTCAGGGGAGGGGTCACTCAGGGGAGGGGTCAGTCATAGTCAGTCATGGTCTGTCAGGGGAGGGGTCACTCAGGGAGTGGTCACTCAGGGGAGTGGTCAGTCAAGGGGGGTCACTCAGGGAGTGGTCACTCGGGGGTGGTCAGTAGGGGAGCGGTCAGTCAGGGGTCACTCAGGAGAGCAGTGGTCACTCGGGGGGGAGTGGTCAGTAGTCAGTGGCGGGGAGTGGTCAGTGAATTTTGGGCAGGCCCTCAGGGACTTGAGGGCTCTCAGTGATTTGGGAGATGTTTGGGGTAATTTGGGGTGATTTTAGGGGATTTTGGGGCAGTTTTGGGGCGATCTTGGGGTGATTTTGGGGTGTCACCTGGATGATCTGGGTGACGGGGCCGCTCGAGGCCTGCCCGGTGACAGCCGAGGGGGGTTTTGGGGGGGGTCTCAGGGACTCAGGTGACTCTCAGTGATTTGGGGAGGGGTCTCAGGGTCTCAGGTGACTCTCAGCGATTTGGGGAGGGGTCTCAGGGCCTTGGGGGGGTTTTGGGGTGTCACCTGGATGATCTGGGTGACGGGGCCGCTCGAGGCCTGCCCGGTGACAGCCGAGCTCTGCACGGGTTTCGTCTGCACCACCGACATCACCTTGCCCAGGTTGGAGATCTGGGGGGGCCCGGGGGGGTCAGAGACCCTCCCCAAATTGTGTCCCCCCCATCCCCCTGTCCCCAGACCTGATGGTCTTGGTGACCCCTCCGACCACGGTGGTGACCACCTGGGCCTGCTGTGCCACCGTCACCGTGCCCGACTTGTGCACGGTGATGATGGGCCGCGTGGCCGCGTTGGTGGCCGCGGGGGACGCCCCCGCCGTGCCCACCTGCGCGGCCGCCGTCTTCAGCATGCGCGTGGCAGGGTTGCTCACCTGGGGGACATGAGGGGACAGCGTGGGGAGACTGAGGGGACAGCGCGGGGAGACTGAGGGGACACATGGGGACAGCGTGGGGACACGGTGGGGAGATTGAGGAGAGACTGAGGGGACAGCGTGGGGACATTGTGGGGAAATTGAGGGGACAGTGAGGGGACAGTGAGGGGACAGCGTGGGGAAAGTGAGGGGACAGTGTGGGGACAGCATGGGGAGATTGTGGGGACAGCGTAGGGACATTGAGAGAAGATTATGGGGACATGGTGGAGAGATTGAGGGGACATTGTGGGGACACGGTGGAGACAGCAAGGGGACAGCGTGGGGAGATCGTGGGGACATTCAGGGGACAGCGTGGGGACACATGGGGACATTGTGGGGAGATTGAGGGGACAGCGTGGGGACAGTAGGGGGACATGGTGGGGAGGTTGTGGGGGCATGGAGGGAACAGCGTGGGGACACCCACAAGGCTGCAGGTGACACCGTGGGGCCACCCTGAGCCCCCCGGTGACACCCCACGTCATCCAAGTCCTGGTGACACCACGGTGACAATGACACCCCAAGTTCCACCCAAGGCCTGGTGACAATGACACCCCAAGTGCCACCAAGCCCTGGTGACACCACAGTGACAATGACACCCCCAGTGCCACCCAAACCCCGATGACACCATGGTGACAGTGACACCCCAAGTGCCACCCAAGCCTCGATGACACCACGGTGACAATGACACCCCCAGTGCCACCCAAGGCCTGGTGACACCACGGTGACAACGACACCACCACACCCAGCCCCCGCGGTGTCCCCTACCATGACAGGTGACGAGGCCGAGCACCTGCTCACACCTGGGGTACACCTGGGTATACCTCGGGCACACCTGAGGACAGCTGGGACAGCGAGGTGACACCAGGTACACCCTGTGTCACACCTGTGTCACCCACGTACCCCCTGTGGCTCACCAGTGTCACCCCTGTGTCCCCAGGTACCTCCCTGTGTCACACCTGTGTCACCCACGTACCCCCTGTGGCTCACCAGTGTCACCCCTGTGTCCCCAGGTACCTCCCTGTGTCACACCTGTGTCACCCACGTACCCCCTGTGGCTCACCAGTGTCACCCCTGTGTCCCCAGGCACCTCCCTGTGTCACACCTGTGTCATCTCTCTGTCCCCAATCACCCCCAGGTCCCCTCCCCGTGTCCCTGACACCCCCAGGTCCCCTCCCCGTGCCCCCCACCTGGCCCGGGTGTCCCCAGGTGTCCCCAGGTGCGGCTCTCACCGTGCCCTGGGGGCTCTGGGTGGGCACCACCATCCTGACGCCGGCAGGCAGCGATGTCACCGTCACCGGGGCCTTGCCGGGCCCGGCCGAGCGCACGGTCACCAGCGGTGGCCCCGCGGTGGCCGCAGGGGGACCGGTCACCTTCAGCACCGCCGGGACACCTGGGGGGGACAGGGGGGGTCAGTGACACGCAGGGACATCCCCCGTGTCCCCATCTGCCCCCTCAAAGTCCCCAGTGTCCCCATTCCACCCAACAATGTCCCCATCTCCCTCCCATGTCCCCAGTGTTCCCATCTCTGCCTCCCCCATGTCCCCAGTGTCCCCCCAATGTCCCCAATTCTCCCCCACACAATGTCCCCATCTCCCCACCGTGTCCCCAACGTCCCCATCTCTGCCTCCCTGTTTCCCCAATGTCCCAAATATCCCCATTCCCCCCACAATGTCCCCATTCCCCCCCAATATCCCCATCTCCCCCCCATGTCCCCAAGTCCCCACTTCCCTCACAATGTCCCCACCTCCCTCCCATGTCTCCATATCCCCCTGTGTCCCCACCTCCCCACCATGTCCCCCCAATGTCCTCAAGTCCCCCTGTGCCCCCC
>NW_024500550.1:27095-33876 GCF_017590055.1 Onychostruthus taczanowskii
GGCGGGCGCGGGGCTCTTGGGCGGGTTGGCGGGCACCGAGGGCACGGGCGGCGGCGCGGGCGCGGCGGGCAGCTCGTACTTCTGCAGCTGCAGCAGGTACGAGTCGGCCGTGGGCACCGCGCCCCAGCTCACCTCCAGCGACGTGGTGTTGGCGCGCACCAGCTGCACGCGGCCCGGCGCGGGCGGGCGCTCTGCGGGGACAGGGGACACGTGGGGACAGGTGGATTATAGCTAGGTAACATCTAGAACACCTGGGGACAGGTAAATTACAGCAATGGAACACCTGGTACACCTGGGGACAGGTGGATTATAGCTATGGAACACCTGGTACACCTGGGGACAGGCGGATTATAGCTAGGTAACATCTAGAACACCTGGGGACAGGTAAATTACAGCAATGGAACACCTGGTACACCTGGGGACAGGTAAATTACAGCTATGTAACATCTAGAACACCTGGGTACAGGTAGATTATAGCTAGGTAACATCTAGAACACCTGGGGTACACCTAGGGACAGGTGGATTATAGCTACGTAACATCGGGTACACCTGGGGACAGATGGATTATAGCTATGGAACATCTGGTACACCTGGGTACAGGTAGATTATAGCTATGTAACATCTAAAACACCCAGGGTACACCTGGGGACAGGTAGATTAGAGCTACGTAACATCTGGTACACCTGGGTACACCTGTACCACTCACAACAATCTGTGTACACCTGGGGTCAGGTAAATTATGGCTATGTAACATCTGACACACCTGGGGTACACCTAGGTACAGGTAAATTATAGCTATGTTACATCTGACACACCTGGGGTACACCTGGGGACAGGTAGATTATAGCCATGGAACATCTGGTACACCTGGGTACACCTGTACCACTCACATCGCACCTGCATTACACCTGTGTTACACCTGTCACACCTGTGTTGCAGCACATCTAGGACCCCCCCACCCAGACTCACCTGTCTCCAGGTACCACAAGTCCTTGCAGCCCCCCAGGTTCTTGCAGCCCCCAGACTCACCTGTCTCCAGGTACCACAGGTCCTTGCAGCACACCTGGTTGTTCCAGGCCTTGCGGTAGCCGTCGCGGCCGCTCCAGATGTACAGGCGGGTGGCGATGGCCACGGCGCAGTGCCCGGCGCGAGCCCGCGGCACGTTGTCCTCCAGGGTCTCCAGCACCAGGGGCTCCCAGGCCATCGAGTCTGGGGGGCACGGGGGGGTCACACAGGGGTCTGGGGGGGTCACAGAGGGGTCTGGAGGAATTGGGAAGGGGTTTGGGGGAATTTGGGGGGGCTCAGAGTGGGGTTTGGGGGATTTGGGGAGGGGTTTGAGGGACTTGGGAGGTGTTCTGGGGTTTTTAGGGTGGATTTGGGGTCGGTTTTGGGGATCCCAGAACAGATTTGGGGTGGGTCTGGGGGTCCCAAGCCCCCTCCTCACCCAGGCTGAGGTTTGGGGTGTTTCAGGGTGGGTTTCAGGGTGGGTTTGGGGTCAGTTTTGGGGGTCCCAAGCCCCCTCCTCACCCAGGTTCAGGCAGGCCAGGGTGTTGGTGCACTTCCACTCCTTCTCGTGCGTGGCCACCTTCACGTCATCCATCACCAGGGGCACCCACCCCCCAAAAACGTACATCCTGGGGGGGGGGATGGGTCAGAGATCAGGGGGGGTCAGGGGGACACCCAGAGACCCCCACCCCAAAAACCTGCACAGCCCTGGGGGGTCTACAGAGGTCACAAAGATCACAAAGACACCCAGAACCCAAAAATGTCCCTCCTGGGGGGGGTCATAGGGGCACCCACCCCCAAAAATATCCCTCCTGGGGGGGTCAGAGGTTGGGGGACACCCAGAGACCCCCACCCCCCAAATTTTTATGTTTGAGAGCGGTCATGAGATAACCCATAGTAATTAAAAAATTAAATTAAAACAAAACACCCCCCTAAAGACCCCAACCCCCCCTGGGGTGGGGACAGGGACACAAAGGGACCCCCCCAGGATAAAGGGGGGGTCAGGGGGGGATTTGGGGGGGGGTTTTGGGGGGGGTCGCCCCCAGACTCACTTGTTGCCAATGGTGGTGGCCGAGTGGAGGCTGCGGGGGAGGGGAGCGACCCCGCTCAGGCTCGGCTTGTTCCAGGTCAGCGTCTCTGGAAATGCCCAAAATGTGAGGTAAACGGCCCCAAAATGTGAGGAAATGGCCCCAAAATGTGAGAAAATGGCCCAAAAATGTGAGGAGACAGCAAACGGCCCCAACATGTGAGGAAACGGCCCCAAAATGTGAGAAAATGGCCTCAAAACCTGAGGAAACGGCCCCAAAATGTGAGGAAACCACCCCAAAATGTGAGGAAACGGCCCCAAAATGTGAGGAAATGGCCCAAAAATGTGAGGAAATGGCCCCAAAATGTGAGGAAACGGCCCCAAATTGTGAGAAAATGGCCCAAAAATGTGAGGAAATTGCCCCAAAATGTGAGAAACGGCCCCAAAATGTGAGGAAATTGCCCCAAAATGTGAGGAAACGGCCCCAAAATGTGAGGAGACAGCCCCAAAATGTGAGGAAACAACCCCAAAATGTGAGGAGACAGCCCCAAAACGTGAGGAAACAACCCCAAAATGTGAGGAGACAGCCCCAAAACGTGAGGAAACAACCCCAAAATGTGAGGAGACAGCCCCAAAACGTGAGGAAACAACCCCAAAATGTGAGGAGACAGCCCCAAAACGTGAGGAAACAACCCGAGGAGACAGCCCCAAAACGTGAGGAAACGGCCCCAAAACGTGAGGAAACAACCCCAAAAAACGACCCCAAAACGTGAGGAAACGGCCCCAAAGTCACCCAGAACATGAAGGAATTAACTCAAAATGTGACGAAATAACCCCAAAATGTGAAGGAACCCCAAAATGCAAAAAAATGCCTCCCCCAAAAAAATCTAAAACGTAAGGAAACAGCCATTCATACCCCCAAAGGTGCCAAACCCCCAGTGTCCCTCAGCACCCTCCATTGCCCTGACCCCAAAACTCCCTAAAACCCCACAAAACCCTCACAAAACCCCTCCAAACCCCACAAAACCCCCCCAAAACCCCATAAAACCCCATAAAACCCCCCAAAAGCCCATAAAAACCCCCCAAAAAACCCACAAAACCCTCACAAAACCCAAAAAAAACCCCACAAAAACCCCCAAACCCCCCATACCGATATCCAATGTCCACAGGTCCCCCAGCCTGCAGCCGCTCATGCCCCCATAGATGACGATGTCCCCCAGTAACCCTCACCGCCCTGACCCCAAAACCCCATAAAAACCCCATAAAAACCCATAAAAACCCCATAAAAACCCCTCCAAACCCCACAAAACCCCCCCACAACCCCCCAAAACCCCACAAAACACCCCAAACCCCCCCATACCGATATCCAGGGTCCAAAAATCCCCCACCCCGCAGCTCCCCATGCCCCCCCACACGACAACCAATCTAAAACGTAAGGAAACAGCCATTCATACCCCCAAAGGTGCCAAACCCCCAGTGTCCCTCAGCACCCTCCATTGCCCTGACCCCAAAACTCCCTAAAACCCCACAAAACCCTCACGAAACCCCTCCAAAGCCCACAAAACCCCCCCAAAACCCCATAAAACACCCCAAAACCCCACAAAAGCCCATAAAAACCCCACAAAAAACCCACAAAACCCTCACAAAACCCCAAAGAAACCCCATAAAACCCCAAACCCCCCCATACCGATATCCAGGGTCCAAAAATCCCCCAGCCTGCAGCTGCTCATGCCCCCGTAGATGACGATCTCCCCCAGTAACCCTCACTGCCCTGACCCCAAAACCCCATAAAAACCCCACAAAACCCCCCCCCCACCCCCTAAAAACCCCTCCAAACCCCACAAAACCCCCCCACAACCCCCCAAAACCCCATAAAACCCCCCAAAAGCCCATAAAAACCCCCCAAAAAACCCACAAAACCCTCACAAAACCCAAAAAAAACCCCACAAAAACCCCCAAACCCCCCATACCGATATCCAATGTCCACAGGTCCCCCAGCCTGCAGCCGCTCATGCCCCCATAGATGACGATGTCCCCCAGTAACCCTCACCACAACCCCACAATACCCCATAAAGCCCCCCCAAAACCCCCCATACCAGTATCCAATGTCCACAAATCCCCCAGCCTGCAGCCGCTCATGCCCCCACAGACACCAACAGCCTGCAGTGTACCTCAGTACCTGCCATTCCCCTGACCCCAAACCTCTCCAAACCCCACAAAACCCCATAAAAACCCCATAAAAAACCCCCAAAGCCCCCAAACCCCCCATACCGATATCCAGGGTCCACAGGTCCCCCAGCCTGCAGCCGCTCATGCCGCCGTAGATGACGAGGCGCGAGCGCCGCCCGTCGCGCTCCGTGTACACCACGGCCGTGTGGGATTCCCGGGGAGGGGGCAGCACCCCGTAAGTGATGGGGATGTCCCAGGCCAGCACCCCCGAGCCCGGGCGCAGCTCCAGCACGTACAGGTCGTTCAGGTACCTGAGGAAAGGGACACGGGCTCAGGAGAGCCGATAAAAAACCATAAAAGGGTGGTTGGATGTGGGGAACTGCACTAAAAGGTTCTTTAAACCCCATAAAATGACATCAGGATGGCCCTAAAAACATCAGTGTCCACCTGTACAGGTGGTTCAGGTATCTGAAAAAGAGACTGACACGGTCAGGAGACTCCAAAAAAACCCTAAAAGGGAGGTTGGATACGTGGGACTGCACTAAAAGGCCACTTGAATCCCATAAAATGCCATCAGGATGGCCCCAAAAACATCAGTGTCCATGTGTACAGGTGGCAGGAGATTGACAAGGTCAGGAGACCCCAAAAAACCCTAAAAGGGAGGTTGGATGTGTGGGACTGCACTAAAAGGGTGTTTGGGATATGGGATTGCCCTCAAAGTCCCTTAAATCCCATAAAACGTGCTCAGTGTCACCTGTGCCCATGTGCAGGTGGTTCAGGTGTGTTGGGAGGGGATTAAAAAGGTCTGGACACCCCAAAAAAATCTTAAAAAGGTGGTAGGATATTTAGGACTTCCCTAAAACGGTGGTTGGGGATATGGGATTGTCCTAAAAAGGTCCTTAAATCCCATAAAATGCAGCCAGGGTGGTCCCAAAGACACCTGTGCCCACATCTGCAGGTGGTTCAGAAAATCAGGAGACCCCAAAAATATCCTAAAGGAGGGCTAGGAAATGTGGGACTGCCCTAAAAAGGTGTTTGCATCCACAGGACTATCCCAAAAAAGGTGCCTGGGGATATGGGACTGCCCTAAAAAGGTCCTTAAATCCCATAAAATGCATTCAGAATGACCCCAAAGACACCTGTGTCCATGTGTCCAGGTGTTCAGGTATTTGAGGAGGGGATTAAGAACATCTGGACATCCCAAAAAAGCCCTAAAAGGGTGTTTGGGTATGTGGGACTGTCTAAAAGGGTGGTGGGGGACATGGGACACCCCTAAAAGAGTCTTTGGGGACACAAAACAACCCTAAAAGGGTTCTCAAATCCCCTAAAACGCACCCAGAACGGTGCCAGTGTCACCTGTGACCCTGCCAGGGATCCCTGAGCCCCCCCAAAAGTTACCCCAAAGTTTTGGGGTCACTTCTGTGTCCCCCAAAGGTCCCCCTGTCCCCCCAAAGCCGGGGAATGTCCCCAAGCCCCCCATCTCAACTCTATTTTCGGGGTTTTGGGGTGCTCCCAGGGTTTTGGGGTGCACCTTCAAAGGTCCCTGTGCCCCCCAAAGGTGATCCCAATCTTTCAGGCTTACCTCCACGCCCCCCAAAAATCCCTGTGTGCCCCCAAACCAGCCCCAAGCCCCCTCCCATTCAGTCATCCCTGAGATTTTTGGGGTGCCCCGGGGTTTTGGGGTGCCCCCTAAAAATGACCCCAATGTTTCAGCCTCACCCCCACACCCCCCAAGTGCCCCCAAACCAGCCCCAAGCCCCCTCCCCCCACAGATTCCCAGGGTTTTTGGGGTGCCCCCGGGGTTTTGGGGTGCCCTGGGGTTTTGGGGTGCCCCGTACCTGGGGATGTTGTTTTTGGGGTCCTCGCTGTCGTTGGCCAGCCCCCCAAACAGGTAACACTTGTTGCCCACCAGGGAGAAGCTGTGGCCCAGCCGAGGACAAGGGGGGGGTCCATTTTTGGGGGTCTTCGCCTTCAGCCGCTTCCACTCCCACCTGGAGGCCTGGAAGGGGGGGGGGGATGTGGGATTTGGGGAGGGGTCTGCGATTGGGGGGCACCCAGGGAGATAGGGGACCCCAAAACTGGGTCCTGGGGGGTGGTCCCAGGTGTTTGGGAGGGTGCCAAGGGGTCACGGTCATGGAGGGTTCCCAGGGGGTCCCCAGGTGTGTGGGGGGTTTTCAGGGGGTCACCCACGGTTTGGGGGGGGTCCCAGGGCGTTCCCAGGTGGTCACCCACAGTTCAGGGGGGTTCCCCAGGTGCTCAGGGGGCTCCGCAGGTGCTATGGAGGGGTTCCCAGGGGTTCCCCAGGTGCTCAGGGGTTCCCCAGGTGCTCAGGGGCGTTCCCCAGGTGTTCCCCAGGTGCTCAGGGGGTCCCCAGGTGCTCAGGGGGTCCCCCAGGGGTTCCCCAGGTGCTCAGGGGTTCCCCAGGTGCTCAGGGGGTTTCCCCAGGTGCTCAGGGGGGGTTCCCCAGGTGCTCGGGGGCTCCCCAGGTGTTCCCCAGGTGCTCAGGGGGGTTCCCCATGTGCTCCCCAGGTGCTCAGGGGGGTTCCCCAGGTGCTCAGGGGTTCCCCAGGTGCTCAGGGG
>NW_024500550.1:34785-38095 GCF_017590055.1 Onychostruthus taczanowskii
CAGGGGTTCCCCAGGTGCTCAGGGGTTCCCCAGGTGCTCAGGGGCTCCCCGGGTGCTATGGAGGGGTTCCCAGGTGTTCCCCAGGTGCTCAGGGGGTCCCCAGGTGCTCAGGGGGTCCCCCAGGGGTTCCCCAGGTGCTCAGGGGTTCCCCAGGTGCTCAGGGGCTCCCCGGGTGCTATGGAGGGGTTCCCAGGTGTTCCCCAGGTGCTCAGGGGGTCCCCAGGTGCTCAGGGGGTCCCCCAGGGGTTCCCCAGGTGCTCAGGGGTTCCCCAGGTGCTCAGGGGCGTTCCCCAGGTGTTCCCCAGGTGCTCAGGGGGGTTCCCCAGGTGTTCCCCAGGTGCTCAGGGGCTCCCCGGGTGCTATGGAGGGGTTCCCAGGTGTTCCCCAGGTGCTCGGGGGCTCCCCAGGTGCTCAGGTTTTCCCCAGGTGCTCAGGGGGGCTCCCCAGGTGTTCCCCAGGTGCTCAGGGGGTTCCCTGGGTGCTCAGGGTGTTCCCCAGGTGCTCAAGGGGCTCCCCAGGTGCTCAGGTTTTCCCCAGGTGCTCAGGGGGGCCCCCAGGGGTTCCCCAGGTGCTGGGGACATCCCCAGGTGCTCAGGGGGTCCCCCAGGGGTTCCCCAGGTGCTCAGGGGTTCCCCAGGTGCTCAGGGGGTTTCCCCAGGTGCTCAGGGGGGGTTCCCCAGGCTGGGGTACCTGCAGCTCGTAGAGGTCGTTGCTGTACTTGCCGTACTCCACCATGCCCCCGAACACCAGCAGCCGCGTGCCGTCGCACACGAAGCCGTAGGCGGCACAGCCCGGGGGGATGTCCCCCCGCACGGCCGGGATGAACCACTGGTTGGTGGCTGTGGGGACACAGGGGGACAGTGAGAACGACCCCCTGAACCCCCAGAATGAACCATGGTTGGTGGCTGTGGGGACACAGGGACAGGGACACAGGGGGGACAGTGACAGAAAAGGGGACACAAAACAATACCCTGAACCCCCAGAATAAATCACTGGTTGGTGGCTGTGGGGACACAGGGGACAGGGACACAAGAGGGGACACAGAACAATCCCCTGAACCCCAGGATGAAGCCCTGGTTGGTGGCTGTGGGGACACAGGGACAGGGACACAGGGGGGACAGTGAGAACGACCCCCTGAACCCCAGGGTGAACCATGGTTGCTGGCTGTGGGGACACAGGGACAGGGACACAGGGGGGACAGTGACAGAAAAGGGGACACAAAACAATACCCTGAACCCCCAGAATAAATCACTGGTTGGTGGCTGTGGCAGGGACACAGGGGGGGACACAAGAGGGGACACAGAACAATCCCCTGAACCCCAGGGTGAAGCCCTGGTTGGTGGCTGTGGGGACACAGGGACACAGGGGGACAGTGAGAAGGACCCCCTGCATCACCAGTCGGTGGCTGTGGGGACACAGGGACACAGGGGGGACAGTGAGAAGGACCCCCTCAATCACCAGTCGGTGGCTGTGGGGACAGTGACACACTGACAATGATCCCACCCAAACTGGTGGCATGAACCGGAGCTGGGTGGCAGCTGGGGACAAACACACAGGGGACAGGGACACACCGAGAACGACCCCCCTGAACCCCCAAATGAACCGCTGCCGGGGGGCTGGGGGGGACACACAGGGGACAGGGACACACCGAGAATGACCCCCCCAAATGAACCACTGCCGGGGGGCTGGGGGGGACACACAGGGGACAGGGACACACCGAGAACGACCCCCCCAAATGAACCACTGCTGGGTGGCAGTTGAGGACAAAACGGGGACAGGGACACAGCAGGGACACCAGGAATGACCCCCAATCCCACCCCTCTGGGGACCCCCACACCCCCTGTGCCCCCCAGGAGCCCCCCCTGTGTTGTACTCGTGCAGTTTGCCCCCACCCCCCGCTACCTGTGCTGGGGGGACACGGGGGGTCAGACACGGGGGATAACCCAAAAATCATAAAAATTAACTGACACCCCAAAAATCCTAAAAATAACTGACACCCCCCACACTGCCTGTCCTGGGGGGACACGGGGGGTCAGACACGGGGGATAACCCAAAAATCATAAAAATTAACTGACACCCCAAAAATCCCAAAAATTAACTGACACCCCCCTGCTGCCTGTCCTGGGGGGACACGGGGGGTCAGACACGGGGGATAACCCAAAAATCCCCAAAATGAACTGACACCCCAAAAACCCCCAAAATGACCTGACACCCCCCAACACTGCCTGTCCTGGGGGGGGGGGCATGGGGGTCAGATATGGGGGACACCCCAAAAATCCCCAAAATTAACTGACACCCCTTACGCTGCCTGTGCTGGGGGGACACGGGGGGTCAGATATAGGGGATACCCCAAAAATCACCGAAATTACCTGACTCCCCCCCCACTGCCACATTCCCCCCCCCCCCGCTGCCTGTCCTGGGGGGACACGGGGGGTCAGATAAGGGGGCCACCCCAAAAATCGTAAAAATGAACTGACACCCCCCTACACTGCCCATCCCGAGGGGGGACAAGGGGGTCAGATATGGGGGACACCCCAAAAATCCCCAAAATTAACTGACACCCCTTACGCTGCCTGTGCTGGGGGGACACGGGGGGTCAGATAAGGGGGCCACCCCAAAAATCGTAAAAATGAACTGACACCCCCCTACACTGCCCATCCCGAGGGGGGACAAGGGGGTCAGATATGGGGGACGCCCCAAAAACTACCTGACACCCCAAAAATCCCCAAAATTAACCGTGCCTGTCCTTTTGGTGGGGGGAGGTTGGATATGGGGGACACCCCAAAACCCAAACCAAGGACCTGAGCCCCCCCAGTTCGACCCTTCTGGGAGGATCAGGGGGGTCTGGATGTGGGGGACACCCCCAAAACCCCCCCACTGGCACTGACCCCCTCCTCAGAAAGGGGTTTGGGCATAGAGACCCCCCTCATATAGGTCTCTTCGGAGGGGCTGTCCCCAAATCTGGGGGTCAATCCCCTTCTGTCCCCCCCCAAACCCCCCAGGGTCACAACCGACCCCTCCCCCAAAATATCCCAGGGGTTTGACACGCCCCCTCCCCCCAAAATCCCGTGCAGAATGTTTAATTGCGCCCCCCACCGCAATTACCCCGAAGGAGTTAATTACCCCCCCACGGCAGGGGGTGTGACAATGGGGGAGGAGTCCACTTGAGGGGGAGGGGAGCATTTATTCCTCCCCGTTAATTACTTTCTTCGTTATGTCTCCTCTTAATGACCCCCCCCCAATTTCCCATCCCCCTCCGAGTGTGCCCCCCTTAATCTTCATCTCCCCCCCCCCTCAAATTCCCCTCAGG
>NW_024500550.1:39125-42673 GCF_017590055.1 Onychostruthus taczanowskii
TGCAGCGGCTCCCGGCGCGGGGCTGCGGCTGCGGGCGGAGCGCGGCGGCGGCGGCCCCTCACGCCGCCCTGGGAGCCGCCATCTTGCGCCTGTGTCCGGCGGCCGCCGAGGGTGGGCGGGAAGCGACGGGAGTGGGCGGGGCCCACGCGGACACGCCCCCTCCGGACCCGGGCGGCGCCATCTTGGCCGGGGACGGGGGGCGACATTGTGGGGAAGGCGGCACGGGAAAAGGCGGCGGCATTTTGGGAGGGGGACCGGGAGGAGTTTCACCGCCATCTCGGTGGCCTCCGGCCGGGCCCGGTAGCGGCGGGGCTGGGGCGGGAGGCGGAGGGGCGCGGGGGAACTGTACGGAGCCGGCTGAAGGGGCGCGGCCATGGCGCCAACGGAGGGGGTGTGGTCACGGAAGGGCGTGGCCACGCCCACTCCAACCGCCTCTTAAAGGAGCCGCCCCCCAGCCCGCCTTTTGCGCGGTTTTCCCTCCTTCCCGCTCCCCCCGAGCCCCGCCGACTCCCGGTGCCGCCCCTCCCGGCCTTCCCGCTGCCCCGTAATCGCTCCCCGGCATTCCCGGCCTCGTCCCCCCGCACACACCGAATCCCCCGCGGCCTGGCTGCCGGCGACACGGCCCGTTTCCCGGCGGCGCAGCGCTGTACGGAGCGCTCAGACCGCCATGGGCGCCGCCATCTTGGGCGCCCCGCTTCTCCTTGGGTACCGCCCCCTCCGCAAACCGCGCCCCCTTCTCCTCCTCCTCTTCCTCTGCCCCGGAGCTCCCTCGCTCTCCCCACCGCCCCCCCGGGGTTAACGGCATGCCGGAGGCGCTCTGAGGCCTCACGGCCCCGCGGCTCCGAGCGACACAAACGAGCCGGGGATTCCCGGCGCTGCCATCGCCCCCCGCCCCCCCGCGGACTCTCAAGATGGCGGCGCGCGGGACCAGGATGCGGCGGCCCCTCCCAGGATGGCGCCCCGGGGGCGGTGGGGGGGAAGGACCCGGATGTCGGCTCACGGGGCCGCCATGACACCCCGCGCGTCCCCTCCCAAGATGGCGCCGCCCATCCGACGGAACTGATGCCCGGTGTCGGCCTCTACGGGGCCCCCGAGGTTCCTACCCTCCCTCCCGGCGCTCCCCGCTTCATTCCGCCCTTACCGGGTGCGGCTCCGCTACCGCAGCGGCTCCAAGGCGGCGGAGCGGCCGGTGCCCGGGTGCGCGGGGGAGGGGTCACAAGATGGCGGCGCGCTGCTGTGGGAAGGGGGAGTCCAAGATGGCGCCGCCCGGTGCCCGGATCTTCCTCCTCGTCCTCCTCCTCTTCCTCCTCCTCGCCGCGCGCGCAAGATGGCGGCGCCTGTCCGGAACGGGAGCGGAGCTTTGAGCGCTCCCCGCGCTCTTCGCTCAGGCCCCGCCGCCCCTTCCTCTCGTCCCCCCTCCGGGACAGCCCCGATGCGGCGCCCCAAGATGGCGCAGGTGGGAGCTCGCAGCTCCGCGGCGGCCCAAGATGGCGGCGGCCGCGGGACCCGGATGCGCCGCTCTCCGCGCCGCTCCGCCGCCGCTCCGCACCTGCAGCCACCCTCCGCCCGCCGACCCCGGGCGCCGCTTTCCGCCGCCGCCGCCGCTCGCTCCGAGCCGCCGCCGCCGCGCTGAAAGCCGAGAAAAGCCCGCCCGCCGCGCCGGCTACTGGCGCTTGGGAGCCGCCATTTTGGACGCGTCTCCTCCACCCGCCACAAAGATGGCGCCCGCCAGTCCCCGGATGGTGGCGCTTAACGGCTGCAGCGCTCACTGCGCATGCGCGTCCGTGCCGGTCGTAAAGGCGCATGCTCGGCTCCACCTCGTTCCGGCGCAGGCGCTATTCCGGCCTTTCCCGTAACGGATTTTTGTTCAAACACCCAAATTTGGCGCTTTTCGCCCCAGTTTTGCCCTTCCGGGACCCCAAAACGCTCCGGGGGGGCGGGGAGAGGAGAGGAGGCGGGCGAGGGTTCCTCAGCAAGGGGCTCGGGATGAAGGTCCCAGGGTTTGGGGAGGTTTTAGGGAGTTTTGGGGTGTCTCCCCTCAGGCTCAGGTGTGAAACAGCCCCAGGTGTGACAATGCACCCTCAGGTGTGACAATGCACCTTCAGGTGTGACAATGCACCTTCAGGTGTGACAATAATCCCTCAGGTGTGACAATGCACCCTCAGGTGTGACAATGCACCTTCAGGTGTGACAATGCACCTTCAGGTGTGACAATAATCCCTCAGGTGTGACAATGCACCCTCAGGTGTGACAATAATCCCTCAGGTGTGACACTAGCAGTGACACGGATCCCCCCTGAGGGTCCGGGGAGAGGATTCGGCATTTTGGGGATTTTTGGGAGGGGGTTTGAGCCCCCACCCCCAGCCAGAAATGAGTCTGGGCGTGCCCCCGGTCACCTGCGGGTGGCTCAGAACCTTTTTGGGAGGAATGCTGGGGGTTCCAGTCCATCCCAGTTTATCCCAGTCCCGCCTTCTCCGTCAGAAAGGCCCCGCCTAAGCCCCGCCCCCGGCGGGCGCCGCCATTTTTTGTGTGGCAGAAGCTCCGCCCCCCGGCGGTTACCGCGGCAACGGCGCCATCTTGAGCGTGGCGGAACCGCGCAAAGGCGGGAAAAGGGGCGGGGCCTGAGAGAACGTCCCGCCCCCTAGTCGGCGATGACGTCATCGGGGTGATGACGTAGCAATCGAGAATGGCATCGTGGCGTGACGTCACAACTTCCAGGGCACTCCCGAGGACTGGGGGAGGGGGGAAAGGGCGAGGGGACACCTGGGACCAGGTGAGGTCCCACAGGGGGGTCTGTGACATCACCGGAGGGAATCCAGTGACGTCATTGGAGGGAATCCAGTGACGTCATCCAGGTGATCTATGGGGAAATCCCGGATCACCCTCCTGACCCCACACGGGGACCCCAAACCCCCCTGGGGACCCCAAAATCAGCACCTGGGAACCCCAAAAACCACCTGGGATCCGCAAACTCACAGAGTGACCCAGCCCCCTCCCCCTCTGTGGGCTGGGGGATTTGGGGGAGAATTTGGGGAGATTTGGGGGGATTTTTGAGGGGATCTGGGGGGAATTTGAGGGGGATTTTAGGGGAGATCTGGGGGGGATTTGGGGAGGATATTTGGGGGGGGATTTTGGGGAACCTGGGGGGGGATTTTGAGGGTGGATCCAACAGGATCTGGGGGGGATTTAAGGAGGAATTTGTGAGAGATTTTTGGGCGAATTCTGGGAGGATTTTAGGAGGATTTTGGGGGAAATTTAGGGGTATCTGCGAGGGATTTTTGGAGGATTTTGGGGGGAATTTTAGGAGGATTTTGGGGGGATCACGTGGGAGGATTTTGGGGGATCCCAGGGGGATTTTTGGAGGATTTTGGGGGGGATCTTAGGAGGATTTTGGGGGGGACCTTAGGAGGATTTTGGGGGGATCCGGGGGTCCGTGCGCGGAGCCAAAGAAGCGGCGGAGGCGGCTGAGGGTTACACAGATTTATAATCGCTGGATCACGCGCAGCAGCAGCAGCAGCAGCACAGACACAGACCCGGGGGGGGCGGGG
>NW_024500550.1:43105-50814 GCF_017590055.1 Onychostruthus taczanowskii
GGTGGGGACCCCCGGGGGGGGGCGATGGAAGAACGGGGGGGGCACAAAGGGGGGGCGACCCCGGCCCCTCCCCCCCCAGAGTGGGTAAAGTGCAGGACGGGGACCCCTCCCCCACCCCGAGATGGGACTGGGGGGACGGGTGGGGGAGGGGCAGGATGACACACACCCGCCCCCCCCAAGGGTGAAATGGATCGCCCCGTGCTCGCTCCTGATTGGCTCGGGACCAGATCCCAGCCCTGCCCAGCTCACTCCTGATTGGTTCCTGATCAGATCCCGGCCCTTGTTTCTGATTGGCTCAGGACCAGCTCCCAGCTCCACCCATGCTTGCTCCTGATTGGGTCGGGCCCAGATCCCGGCTCTGCCCTGCTCACTCCTGATTGGTTCCCGATCAGATCCCACCCTCATTTCCCTCATTTCTTATTGGCCCAGGACCGAATCCCAGCTCCACCCATGCTTAATTCTGATTGGCTCTGGACCAGATCCCAGCCCTGCCCAGCTCGATCACGATTGGCTCCGTACCAGATCCCACTCTTGCCTCTGATTGGTTCCAGAGCAGATCACATCCTCAATTTTGATTGGCTCCAGACTGGATCCCAGCTCCGCCCATTCTGACTCCTGATTGGCTCCAGACCAGACCACACCTTTGCTCCTGATTGGCTCCCACCATGGCCACGGCATCTCCTGAATGGCCGTGATTGGATCTCCCCCCTCCACAGAGCAGAGCAACCCCATTGGGTGGGGGCGGGACACGCCCCTCCAATCCAAACCACTCCCGATTGGATCCTGGCCAGGCCCCGCCCCCGCCCGGAGTCACTCCCAGGACCAGATCTGGCCCCGCCCCTGCAGGATCTCCAACCTGATTGGACGGCACTGACCCCACCTGATCTCTGATTAGCTCTTGACTCGACCACGCCTCCATTCGGGGGGATCCTGAATCCTCCCCATCCCCCTCTGCTCCCTCTCCAGATCGCAGCTCCCGATTGGCCAAACACTTGATTCCAGCTGAACCCAAGGCTGCTCCTGATTGGCTCCAGCCCTGATCCCGCCCCTCCTGATTGGCTCCACAGCAGATCTGGCTCCCACAGAGCCGCCCCATTGACCAAAGCCCAGGCCCCGCCCCCTCCTGATCCTGCCCCTCCTGATTGGCTCCAGACACCAGATCCCACACAGACCAGTAGCTGCTGATTGGTTCAAAATCCAACCCCCAATAAAGTCACACCTGATTGGCTCAACACCAGACCCCTGCTCCTCAGTCGCTCCTGATTGGCTCCACACTTGATCCCACCCCCGCCCAGTTCTGCTCCTGATTGGCTCAGCCCCAGATCCCGGCTGAACCCATCGCTCCTCTTGATTGGCTCCACACCAGACCCCGCCCCGACACCGCCCCCCCTTTCTCCTGATTGGCTCCACGCTGGATCCCTGCCCCTGACTGGCCGTGACTTCGGCCCCGCCCCCCCTTCAGCAGCGCCGCTCCCCATTGGCCGCTGGCCGGATCCCGGCCCCGCCCCCTCCCCTCCCCCATAGTGCAAATGGTTCCCACGGGCGGAAAACGCGAACGGAACTGGAAGAACGAGAAAAGCGGCGCCGGGGGAGGGGGGAAGACGCGGCCCCGCCCCCCCAAAACAACCCCCCCCAACCCCGCCCAACCTCGGGAGGGGGCCNNNNCGCCTCCGCCGCCGCTGCCCTTGGGCCGCCCCCGGCCGCGGCCGGTGCCGGGGCCTTTGGGCGATTTGGGCTTCTTGGGCGGGCGCTGCTCGCGGCGCGAGGGGCTGCCCCGGCCGGTGACGGTGAAGTCGAAGTCGTTGGGGTCCAGCGAGGTGTCCCCCACCTTCTCGAAGTAGGCGATCAGCTCCACCTTGGAGCGGAAGGCTTTTCCCTGCGGGCTGCGGACGGAGAGCGAGCGGTCAGCGAGCGGTCAGCGGCGACGGCCGCACCCCCGCCCTCCGGCCAACACCCCCCACACGCGCACAACCCGCGCCGGGCCTCACTTGATCAGGTAGACGTCGTACTTGCCGGCCGAGCGGCCGGACTTGCGCTGCTTGAGCTTGCGCGTCCAGCCCTCGGGCAGCGTGGGGTCGTCGTACATGGGCCCGCGGTCGCGGATGATGGAGCGCCGCTGCTTCGGCGACGCCGACGCCTCCGGGGCCGCCGGCGCCGCCCCGGCCCCCTCCGAGCTCTCGGCCTTGCCGGCCTCGGCGGGCTCGGCCGCGGGCTGCTCCGGCTCCTTGCGCTCCTTTTTGGGCTTCTTGGCCTTGGGCGGCCGCTGCAGGTTCTCCTCGGATTTCTCCTCCCTGTGGGGACACGCGGCGGTCAGCAGGGGAGGGGGCAGGGTCGGCACGGACAGACGGACGTGAGGGACGCGGGGTGAGGCCACGCGGGTCGCTGCGTGTGGAAGGGGTCAGTGCTGGGTGTACGGACACACGGACAGGGCCATGGACACAGTGCTGGACACATGGACAGGGCCCTGACACAGCGCTGGACACACGGACAGGGCCCTGACACAGCGCTGGACACACGGACAGGGCACTGGACACAGTGCTGGACACACGGACAGGGCCATGGACACAGTGCTGGACACACGGACAGGGCCATGGACACAGCGCTGGACACACGGACAGGGCACACAGCACTGGTCAGCGCTGGACACACGGACAGGGCCCTGCGACTCTCCGGACACAGCACTGGTCAGCGCTGGACACACGGACAGGGCCCTGCGACTCTCCGGACACAGCACTGGTCAGCGCTGGACACACGGACAGGGCCCTGCGACTCTCCGGACACAGCACTGGTCAGCGCTGGACACACGGACAGGGCCCTGCGACTCTCCGGACACAGCACTGGTCAGCGCTGGACACACGGACAGGGCCCTGCGACTCTCCGGACACAGCACTGGTCAGCGCTGGACACACGGACAGGGCCCTGCGACTCTCCGGACACAGCACTGGTCAGCGCTGGACACACGGACAGGGCCCTGCGACTCTCCGGACACAGCACTGGTCAGCGCTGGACACACGGACAGGGCCCTGCGACTCTCCGGACACAGCACTGGTCAGCGCTGGACACACGGACAGGGCCCTGCGACTCTCCGGACACAGCACTGGTCAGCGCTGGACACACGGACAGGGCCCTGCGACTCTCCGGACACAGCACTGGTCAGCGCTGGACACACGGACAGGGCCCTGCGACTCTCCGGACACAGCACTGGTCAGCGCTGGACACACGGACAGGGCCCTGCGACTCTCCGGACACAGCACTGGTCAGCGCTGGACACACGGACAGGGCCCTGCGACTCTCCGGACACAGCACTGGTCAGCGCTGGACACACGGACAGGGCCCTGCGACTCTCCGGACACAGCACTGGTCAGCGCTGGACACACGGACAGGGCCCTGCGACTCTCCGGACACAGCACTGGTCAGCGCTGGACACACGGACAGGGCCCTGCGACTCTCCGGACACAGCACTGGTCAGCGCTGGACACACGGACAGGGCCCTGCGACTCTCCGGACACAGCACTGGTCAGCGCTGGACACACGGACAGGGCCCTGCGACTCTCCGGACACAGCACTGGTCAGCGCTGGACACACGGACAGGGCCCTGCGACTCTCCGGACACAGCACTGGTCAGCGCTGGACACACGGACAGGGCCCTGCGACTCTCCGGACACAGCACTGGTCAGCGCTGGACACACGGACAGGGCCCTGCGACTCTCCGGACACAGCACTGGTCAGCGCTGGACACACGGACAGGGCCCTACGTCTCTCTGGACACACGGACAGGGCCCTGCGACTCTCCGGACACAGCACTGGTCAGTGCTGGACACACGGACCCCGCCGGACACACGGATGCAGCACCGCAGCTCCCTGGACACAGCACTGGTCAGTCCCGGCCGCGCAGACGGACAAGCGGACAGCACCGGACACACGGACACAGCCCCAGACACCGGCGCGGGGTGAAACGGCGCCGAATTGGGCAAAGCACGGGATGGGCCTGGCCGGATCCAGGACAGGGAGGAGGAGGAGGAGGAGGAGGAAGGAGGGGCAGCCCGGACCGGCGGGAATCACGGCCGCGGCCGGAACGACATCCCAGTGCCGGTCACTGCGCGGCGTGGGGGGCACGGAGGGGACGGGGGCTCGGGGCGGACACCGGACACCCCCAAAGCCGTGTCCTGGCTCGGCCACCGGAGGGTCCGGCAGCGCCGCGTCCACCCCGCTGGGCTAAAACCAGCCCCGGGGGCCGTGGTCGGCGCCGGGGACGGGACCCTCGCGGGGGGGTTTGGGGTGGGGTGGGACCCCCGTCCTCGGTGTCACCGCTGTCACCGGCGCGGGGGTCCCGTCCTGGCGAGGAAACACACACGGGTGAGGCTGGGGGAGGGGCGGGACCCCTGCTACCGGGTCGGTCACGGGGTGGGGAGGGGGACGCAGCCCCCCCAGGACCCCCCTGGTGCTGAGGGTCTTCACGGTACCACCCTGGTGGCCATCAGGGGAGCCCCCCGACCCCTCCCCACCGAGTGGGGAGCACGGCCAGGACCCCCCAGCCCCATCCTGGGGCTAAAAGTCACAAAAACGGCACCAAAAAATTTGGGATGGGGCGTGGGAACGTCAGGGTGAGGGGGACTGGGGACAGGGGGTGACCCCCAGGGACCCCCCAACACATCCTGGGGTCTCAGGGGGACTGGGGTGGCCTTGGGGTTGAGGGTCTGAGGTGGCCCTGGGGGTCCCTTGGCTGCCCTGGGGGTCCTGGGGGGGTCTGGGGTGGCCCTGAGGGTCTCAGGGTGCTGGGTCTGGGGTAGCCCTGGGGGTCCCAGGGGAGTCCTGGGGGTCTCTTGGTGGCCCTGGGGGGTCCCTGGGAGGTCCCAGGGGAGTCCTGGGGGTCTCTTGGTGGCCCTGGGGGGTCCCTGGGGGGTCCCTGGGGGGTCTGGGGTGGCCCTGGTGGCCCCAGGGTTGAGGATCCCAAGTGGCCCCGGGGGTCTCAGGGGGTCTCGGGGTGGGCACAGCAAAGGTGGGTGTGAGAAACCAAATTTTGGGGTGTTCCGGGGAAATTCGGGCGATTCCAGCGGAATTTGGGAAATTTCGGGACGATTTGTGGGATTTCGGGGCAGTTTCAGGGCGATTCCAGGTGGGATTTGGGGGGATTTGGGGGGACCCGGAGGGGTCGCGGGAGCGCGGCCGTTTTGGGGGAATTTGAGGCGTTTTTGGGAGGAGCGTGAGGGGAACATTTGGAGCAACTTTGGGGCAATTCTGGGTATTTTGGGGCTGCTGAATGTTGGGGGAATTCAGGGTATTTTGGGGTAATTCGGGGAGTTTGGGGGCGCTGCGTGAGTGCAGCAATTCGGGGAAATTTGGGGGATTTTAGGGTGAATCGAGCATTTGGGGCATGCAGCGTGAGCAGCATTTTGGGGCAATTTGGGGGATTTTGGGGTGGCGCACGAGCACAAAATCTTGGGGCAATTCAGGGGATTTTTGGCTAAATTGAGGGGATTTGGGACGCGGCGTGAGCAGCAGTTTGGGGCAATTTTGGGGGTTTTGGGGCGCAGCATTTTGGGATAAATCAGGGGGTTGGGGGCGCAGCGTGAGCAGCGGTTTGGGGCGTTTTCGGGTATTTTGGGGTGCAACACTTTGGGGCAGTTCGGGATATTTTGGGGCGTCACGTGCACGCAGTAATTTTGGGGTGCAGCATTTTGGGGAAATTCAGGGTATTTCGGGGTAACCCGGGGTATTGTGGGGCACCACGTGAGCGCGACAGTTCGGGGCAAATTTGGGTATTTTGGGGCGCAGCGCAAGCGTAACATTTTGGGGTGACTCGGGGCGTTTCGGGGTGACTCCGGGGGGTTTTGGGGTGACTTCGGGGTGGGTTTTGGGCTGACTTCGGGAGGGTTTTGGGGTGACTTCGGGCGGCGACGGGAACCCGGAGCGGCGCTGGCCCCGCCCCTCGGCCCGGCGCCGATTGGTCGAGCGTCCCGTCGGTCAAGGCGTCGACGCGCGGTAATTGGGCGGCGCGGCCGCCCTCCGGGGGCGGGGCCGGGGCGCTCGCGCCGGGCCGTTGGAATTGGCGGGAAGCGCTGTCAGTTACTGGGGGCGGGGCCGGCGGAGCGCGCGCGGCCGCCCATTGGGCCCCGCGCCGGGACGCCGGGCTCTGATTGGCTGTGCGGGATGTCGGTCAAGAGACGGCGAAGGGGGCGTGGCCTGGGCCCCCCCGCGCTGCGAAGGGTTTGAAATCCAACGGCCGTAACGGTCCGCGAGGCCACGCCCCCTCGGGGGCCACGCCCTGGCCACGCCCCGCCCGCCCCGGGTCCCGCTGCCCCAGTACAGGGACAACTGGGACCAGTACGGGACAACTGGGGCCAGTATAGGATAGAGGGGACCAGTATGGGAGAACTGGGACCAGTACGGGACAACTGGGACCAGTATGGGAGAACTGGGACCAGTATAGGGATAGAGGGAACCAGTATGGGAGAACTGGGACCAGTACGGGACAACTGGGACCAATATGAGGACAGAGGGAACCAGTATAGGGACATTAGGGACCAGTATGGGTGAACTGGGACCAGTACGGGACAACTGGGACCAGTATGAGGACAGAGGGAACCAGTATAGGGACATTAGGGACCAGTATGGGAGAACTGGGACCAGTATAGGATAGAGGGGACCAGTATGGGTGAACTGGGACCAGTATGGGAGAACTGGGACCAGTATGGAACAACTGGGACCAGTATGGGGATAGAGGGAACCAGTATGGGAGAACTGGGACCAGTATGGAGATAGAGGGAACCAGTATAGGAGAACTGGGACCAGTATGGAGATAGAGGGAACCAGTATAGGGATAGAGGGGACCAGTATAGGGACATTAGGGACCAGTATGGGTGAACTGGGACCAGTACGGGGACAGAGGGAACCAGTACAGGCAAAGCAAGGACCAGTGTGGGAGAACTGGGACTGGTGTAGGGACAGCGGGGACCAGTACAACGAGAACTGGGACCAGTATGAGACAACCGGGACCAGTACAGGGACAGCAAGGAGATGTGTGGGGACGACTGGGACCGGTATGGGACAGCTGGGACCAGTACGGGAGAACTGGGACCAGTATGGGGACAGCTGGGACCAGTACAGGGAGAACTGGGACCAGTATGGGACAACTGGGACCAGTACAGAGACAGTGGGGACCAGTACAGGGAGAACTGGGACCAGTATGGGGACAGCAGGGACCAGTATGGGAGAACTGGGACCAGTACAGAGACAGTGGGGACCAGTACAGGGAGAACTGGGACCAGTATGGGGACAGCCAGGACCAGTATGGGACAACTGGGACCAGTATGGCAGAACTGGGACCAGTACAGAGACAGCAGAGACCAGTACAGGGAGAACTGGGACCAGTATGGGACAGCAGGGACCAGTACGGGACCAGTACGGCCGCTGTGGCCACCAGTAAAGAACCAGTATGGCAACGACGGCCACCAGTACGGCCGCTGTGGCCACCAGTAAAGAACCAGTATGGCAATGACGGCCACCAGTACGGCCGCTGTGGCCACCAGTAAAGAACCAGTATGGCAATGATGGCCACCAGTAAAGAACCAGTATGGCAATGATGGCCACCAGTTTGCTCACGGCGCCCCCCAGTCCGGGGGGGAGGGGCAGGGCCGGACCCCCCCTCCCCCCGGCCCGGGCGGGGGATGAGCGCGGATGGAGCGTTAATCCCCCCTCCCCCACCCCCG
>NW_024500550.1:50923-54673 GCF_017590055.1 Onychostruthus taczanowskii
TCGGCAGGGGTTAGGGGGTACGGGGGGGAGGGTCGGGAAGGTTTGGGGTTCAAATTTGGGGTCCGGGAGGTTTTTTGGGGTTCGATTTGTGGGCACGGGACGGTCCCAGCAAAATTTTGTCAACCCGGGGAGGTTTTGGGATCGAATTTGGGATCCTAAAGAGATTTCTTGGGGTCCAATTTGGGATCCCGAGGATCTCGTGGGGTCCAATTTGGGGTCTCACAGAGCTTTTGGGGTCCAATTTGGGATCCCAGGGACATTTTGGGGTCCAATTTGGGTCCCCAGTCACCTCGTGGGGTCCAATTTGGGGTCTCACAGAGATTTTTGGGCCCAGTTTGGGGTCCCAGGCACCTCCCAGGCTCCGATTTTTCACCTCAGCCCCCCCAAAGCCCCCAACCCCCCGCAGCGCCCGGGGGTATTTCAGGACCACCCCCCCCCCCCAATTACACCAGCACCCAATTAAGCCCTTTCAGCATGGGGGGGGGCCCTGATACCCCCTGATCCCCCACCCCAACCCCGCTAATCGGGGCTCGGGGGCGATTAAGACCCCCCAAAATCCGCTTGCCCAGCGCCTAAGCCCGGCTTGGCCAGCGCCGGCTCCGGGATGAGCCGGGCTCAGCCGCGCTTTACCTCCTGAGCCCCGATTACTGGGGGGGCGCCCCATCCGGCCCCCAGCCCTATAAAAGATCCGCCCCGTCGCGCCCGCCCGCCCGTCCGTCCGTCCGTCCGTCCGCCGCCGCCATGCAGAAGTCGCGGGAGATGCGGGACGAGCTCCCCGAGGATTTCTACATCCCCATGAGCCTGGACACGCCGAACGTGACGGCGCTGAGCCCCTTCCTGGTGCCCCAAACCCACCTGGGCAGCCCTGGCATCTTCAAGGCCATGGCGGCCTTCATGTTCCTGCTGGTGCTGCTGGGCGTGCCCATCAACGCGCTGACCGTGGTGTGCACGGCCAAGTACAAGAAGCTGAGGTCGCACCTCAACTACATCCTGGTCAACCTGGCGGTGGCCAACCTGCTGGTGGTGTGCGTGGGCTCCACCACGGCCTTCTACAGCTTCTCCCAGATGTACTTCGCCCTGGGGCCGCTGGCCTGCAAGATCGAGGGCTTCGTGGCCACGCTGGGCGGTGAGGGACGGGGGGCAGCGGGTGCGGGGTGGTGGCGTTGGGTTTGGGAGTGTTGGGTGTGTAGAACATGAGGCACAAGGTCACCATGGTCTGGGGGTGTTGGGTCTGTGGGGGCATTGGGGGTGTGGGATGTGGGCTACAAGGTCATCATGATCTGGGGGTGTTGGGTCTGGGGGTGCTGGGTCTGGGGGTGTTGGGTGTGTAGAACATGGGCCACAAGGTCATCGTGGTCTGGGGACGTTAGATTTGGGGACATGGGGTCTGGGGGCATTGGGGCTGTGGGACGTAGGTCACAAGGTCACCGTGGTCTGGGGGCGTTGGTTCTGGGGGTGCTGGGTCTGGGGGTGCTGGGTGTGTAGAACATGGGGCACAAGGTCATCGTGGTCTGGAGGTATTGGGTCTGGGGGTGTTGGGGGTGTGGGACGTGGGCTACAGGTCATCATGATCTGGGGGTGTTGGGTCTGGGGGCGTTGGGTGTGTAGAACGTGGGGCACAAGGTCATCATGATCTGGGGGTGTTGGGTCTGGGGGCGCTGGGTCTGGGGGCGTTGGGTTTGGGAGTGTTGGGTGTGTAGAACATGAGGCACAAGGTCACCATGGGCTGGGGGGGTTGGGGCTGTGGGGGCCATTAGGTCTGGGGGCATTGAGTCTGGGGGCATTGGGTCTGGGGGCGTTGGGTTTGGGGGTGTTGGGCATTGGGGTGCTGGGTCTGGAGGCGTTGGGTCTGGGGGTGCTGGGTCTGGGGGCGTTGGGGTTGGGGATGTTCGGTGTGTAGAACATGGGGCACAAGGTCATCGTGGTCTGGGGGTGTTGGGTCTGGGGGCATTGGGGGTGTGGGACGTGGGCTACGAGGTCACCGTGGTTTGGGGGTATTGGGTTTGAGGGTTTGGGGGTGTTTGGTTTGGGGATGTGGGACATGGGGACGTTTGGTCTGGGGGCATTGGGGGTGTGGGACGTGGGCTACGAGGTCACCGTGGTCTGGGGGCGTTGGGTCTGGGGGTGCTGGACAGGGGGGATGTGGGGTAGAAGGTCACCGTGGTCTGGGGACACTGGCTGTGGTGGCGTTGGGTCACTGGGGGTGTGGGACACGGGGTCAGAGGTCATTGTGGTCTGGGGACGTTGAGTTTGGGGACACTGGCTGTGGTGGCATTGGGTGGGGACACTGGGGGTGTGGGCTGTGGGGCAGAAGGTCACTGGGGGCACTGAGGACATCGGCCGTGGGGACAGCGGGCAGAGGGACAGGGGGACACAGGGACACCGGGCATGGGGACACCAGGGATGGGGGACAATGGGGACACGGGGACACCATGGCATTGGCGCAGGGCGGTGTCCCTGTGGTCCATGGCCATAGTGGTGGCCGTGGTGACAGGGGTGTCACCCGTGTCCCCTGTCCCCAGGGCTGGTGTCCCTGTGGTCCCTGGCCGTGGTGGCCATGATGGGGCTGGCACAGGGGTGGTGACTGGGGTGTCCCCCGTGTCCCCTGTCCCCAGGGCTGGTGTCCCTGTGGTCCCTGGCCGTGGTGGCCATGATGGGGCTGGCACAGGGGTGGTGACTGGGGTGTCCCCCGTGTCCCCTGTCCCCAGGGCTGGTGTCCCTGTGGTCCCTGGCCGTGGTGGCCATGATGGGGCTGGCACAGGGGTGGTGACTGGGGTGTCCCCCGTGTCCCCTGTCCCCAGGGCTGGTGTCCCTGTGGTCCCTGGCCGTGGTGGCCATGATGGGGCTGGCACAGGGGTGGTGACTGGGGTGTCCCCCGTGTCCCCTGTCCCCAGGGCTGGTGTCCCTGTGGTCCCTGGCCGTGGTGGCCATGATGGGGCTGGCACAGGGGTGGTGACTGGGGTGTCCCCCGTGTCCCCTGTCCCCAGGGATGGTGTCCCTCTGGTCCCTGGCCGTGGTGGCCTTCGAGCGGTTCCTGGTCATCTGCAAGCCCCTGGGCAACTTCACCTTCCGGGGCAGCCACGCCGTGCTGGGCTGTGCCATCACCTGGATCTTCGGCCTCCTCTCCTCCATGCCCCCCCTCTTCGGCTGGAGCAGGTCCGGGGGGGTCCTGGGGGTCCCGGGGGCGGTTGGGGGTCCCTGGGGGTGGAGTCAGGGGGCCCCCAAGCTTTGGGGTTCCAGTGGGATCTGGGGGTCCCAGTTGGTTTGGGGTACCCAAGATCGTCAGGGGGTCCTGGGGGGGTTTGGGGGTCCCTGGAGGATCTGGGGGTCCCTGGGGGTCAGGGGGTCCTCAAGCTTTGGGGTTCCAGTGGGATTTGGGGGTCCTTGGAGTCGGGAATCTGGGGAATGGTTGGAGGGTCCCAGTTGGGTTGGGGGGGATCCCAGCAGGGTCAAGGGTCCTGGGGGGTTTTGGGGGTCCCTGGAGGATCCAGGGGTCCCTGGGAGGTCAGGGGGTCCCAAAGGGGACCTGGGGGTCCCTGGGGTTCAGGGGGTCCCCAAGCTTTGGTGTTCCAGTGGGATCTGGGGGTCCCTGGAGTCAGGGATCTGGGGGAGGTTGAGGGGTCCTGGGGGGGTCCCAGGAGGGTCAGGGGTCCTGGGGGCGTTTGGGGGTCCCTGGGGTCAGGGGTCGCAGGGGTCTGGGGTGTTCCGGGGGGGGTTTGAGTCTTCAAGGGAGGTTGGGGGGTCTTGGTT
>NW_024500550.1:54968-66506 GCF_017590055.1 Onychostruthus taczanowskii
GCGGGTCGGGGGTCCCGGGCTGAGTTCGGGGGTCTCGGGGGCGGTTCGGGGGTCCCTCAGAGGTGCGACCCCCACCCTGTGCCCCCCTCCCCAGGTACATCCCCGAGGGGCTGCAGTGCTCGTGCGGCCCGGACTGGTACACGACGGACAACAAATGGAACAACGAGTCCTACGTGATTTTCCTCTTCTGCTTCTGCTTCGGCTTCCCCCTGGCCGTCATCGTCTTCTCCTACGGGCGCCTGCTGCTCACCCTGCGCGCGGTCAGCGGGTTTTGGGGGGTCCCGGGGGTCCTGGGGGGTCCCGGGGGTCCCGGGGGTCCCGGGGGTCCTGGGGTGTCCCAGGGGGTCCCGGGGTGTCCCAGGGGGTCCCGGGGGGTCCTGGGGGGTCCCCGGGGGTCCCGGGGGTCCTGGGGCTCGGGGAGCACACGGTTTATTGGGGTGCACGGTTTATTGGGGCCCATAACTGACCCCCTAACTGACCCCCTAACTGACCCCACTGACCCATATCTGACCCCAGATCTGACCCATAACTGACCCATAACTGACCCATAACTGACCCCAGATCTGATCCCATAGCTGACCCCACTGACCCCATAAGTGACCCCACCCTGACCCCACCCTAACCCCATAACTGACCCCACTGTCCCCTATATCTGACCCCATAACTCCCCACACTGACCCCACCCTGCCCCCCATATCTGACCCATATCTGACCCCACATCTGGCCCCACACCGACCCCACATCTGACTCCACACTGTCCCCCATATCTGGCTCCATATCTGACCCCATATCTGACCCCACATCTGACCCACATCTGACCCATATCTGACCCCATATCTGACCCCACATCTGACCCATATCTGACCCCATAACTGACCCCACTGACCCATAACTGACCCCATATCTGACCCCACATCTGACCCATAACTGACCCCATATCTGACCCCATAACTGACCCCATATATGACCCCATGTCTGACCCCATATCTGACCCCATATCTGGCCCCACATCTGACCCCACATCTGGCCCCACGCTGACCCCACGCTGCCCCCCACGCTGACCCTGTATCTCCCCATATCTGATCCATATCTGACCCCACATCTCCCCACATCTGACCCCATATCTGGCCCCACGCTGCCCCCCACACCGACCCCCCCGTCCCCCGCCCACAGGTGGCCAAGCAGCAGGAGCAGTCGGCCAGCACGCAGAAGGCGGAGCGCGAGGTGACCAAGATGGTGGTGGTGATGGTGCTGGGCTTCCTGGTGTGCTGGCTGCCCTACACCGCCTTCGCGCTCTGGGTGGTGACGCACCGGGGACACCCCTTCGACGTGGGGCTGGCCTCCATCCCCTCGCCCCACATCTGGCCCCACACCGACCCCCCCGTCCCCCCGCCCACAGGTGGCCAAGCAGCAGGAGCAGTCGGCCAGCACGCAGAAGGCGGAGCGCGAGGTGACCAAGATGGTGGTGGTGATGGTGCTGGGCTTCCTGGTGTGCTGGCTGCCCTACACCGCCTTCGCGCTCTGGGTGGTGACGCACCGGGGACACCCCTTCGACGTGGGGCTGGCCTCCATCCCCTCCGTCTTCTCCAAGGCCTCCACCGTCTACAACCCCGTCATCTACGTCTTCATGAACAAGCAGGTGGGGACACGGGGACAATGGGGGTCATGGGGACAATGGGGACAATGGGGGTGATGGGGACAATGGGGACAGTGGGGGTCATGGGGACAATGGGGACACGGGGACATTGGGGGTCATGGGGACAATGGGGGTCATGGGGACAATGGGGACAATGGGGACAATGGGGACACGGGGACAATGGGGACAATGGGGACAATGGGGACAATGGGGACACGGGGACAGTGGGGGTCATGGGGACAATGGGGGTCATGGGGTGATGGGGACAATGGGGACAATGGGGACAATGGGGACAGTGGGGCAGTGGAGGTGGTGGCGGCATCGACATCTTCATGAACAAGCAGTTGGGGACAAGGGGACACGGGGACAGTGGGGGTGATGGGGGCATGGGGGTGTTGCTGTGGGTCTGGGGTCTCTCTGTGGGTATGGGGCTGTTCCTATGGGTCCCGCCGTGGGTCTGGGGTCCCGCCGTGGTCGGGGGTCCCGCCGTGGGTCGGGGGCTGTTCTATGGGTCCGGCCGTGGGTCAGGGGCTGTTCTGTGGGTCCCTCCGTGGGTCGGGGGTCCCGCTGTGGGTCGGGGGTCCCTCTGTGGGTCAGGGGCTGTTCTGTGGGTCCCGCCGTGGGTCGGGGGTCCCGCCGTGGGTCAGGGGCTGTTCTGTGGGTCCCGCGTGGGTCGGGGGTCCCGCGGTGACGCCCCCCGCCCGCAGTTCCGCTCCTGCATGCTCAAGCTCGTGTTCTGCGGCCGGAGCCCCTTCGGGGACGACGACGACGTGTCCGGCTCGTCCCAGGCCACGCAGGTGTCCTCGGTGTCCTCCAGCCAGGTGTCCCCGGCGTAGGCCGCGGCTGCCCCACGGCTCTGCCCCACGGCGGGGCTGCCCCACGGCGGGGCTGCCCCACAGCGGGCCCGACCCAGCCAGGGCTGCCCCACACCGGGCTCGGCCCTATACTGGGCTCAGTCTCACATTTCTTCCCTATATCGAGCTCTGCCCTATATCAGGCTCTGCCCCACACCGGGCTCAGCCCTATATGGGGCTCAATCTCACAGTTCTGCCCTATATCGAGCTCTGCCCCACACCGGGCTCAGCCCTATACTGGGCTCAGTCTCACAGTTCTGCCCTATATCGAGCTCTGCCCTATATCAGGAGCTCTGCCCTATATCAGGCTCTGCCCCACACCGGGCTCAGCCCTATACTGGGCTCAGTCTCACAGTTCTGCCCTATATCGAGCTCTGCCCCACACCGGGCTCAGCCCTATATGGGGCTCAATCTCACAGTTCTGCCCTATATTGGGCTCTGCCCCACACCGGGCTCGGCCCTATATCGAGCTCTGCCCCACACTGGGTTCAGCCCCTATATCGAGCTCTGCCCCACACCGGGCTCAGCCCTATATCGAGCTCTGCCCCACACCGGGCTCGGCCCTATATCGAGCTCTGCCCCACACTGGGTTCAGCCCCTATATCGAGCTCTGCCCCACACCAGGCTCAGCCCTATATGGGGCTCAATCTCACAGTTCTGCCCTATATCGAGCTCTGCCCCACACCGGGCTCTGCCCTATATTGAGCTCTGCCCCATATCAGGCTCGGCCCTGTGTTGAGCTCTGCCCTATATTGAGGTCCGCCCTATACCGGGCTCGGCCCTATATAGGGCTCTGCCCCATATCGGGCTCTGCCCCACACCAAGCTCGGCCCTATGTTGAGCTCTGCCCTATATTGAGCTCTGCCCCATGTTGGGCTCCGCCCCACATCAATCTCAGCCCTATATCAGGCTCAGCCTCATGGTTTTGCCCTATGGAGGGCTCTGCCCCACAGCTCTGCCCCACATCGGGCTCTGCCCCACAGAGGATTCTGCCCCATGGAGGGCTCTGCCCTATGGAGGGCTCTGCCCCCCGCAGTGCTGCCCCACAGCTCTGCCCCACATCGGGCTCTGACCCATGGAGGGCTCTGCCCCACACCGGGGATGCCCCACAAGGGGCTTGGCCCCATATATTGGGCTCTGCCCCATGGTGGTGCTGCCCCATGGCTCTGCCCCACACCGGGCTCCACCCTACAGTGGCTCTGCCCCACACCGGGCTCTGCCCCACACCTCTCTCAGCCTCACAGCAGCTCTGCCCCCCCCGCTATGGGGCAGCCCCACAGCTCCGTTGTACATAACCCCCCCCAACCCTGCATTAAACACTGGAGACGCAGCCGCTGCCTCTGCTTTGCCCCACAAGTGCCCCCAGACCCACAGGTGCCACCCCCAATGTCCCACAAGTGCCCCACAAGTGCCCCCAGACCCACAGGTACCACCCCCAATGCCCCACAAGTGCCCCCAAGACCCACAGGTACCACCCCCAACACCCCACAAGTGTCTTTGCAGTGCCCCCAAGTGCCCTACAAATGCCCCACAAGTGCCCCACTGTGCCCCACAAGTGTCCTCGCAGTAACCCCACGCTCCCAAGTGCCCCCGCAGCGCCCCCAGCCCCACAAGCGCCCCCCAAGCGCCCNTGGCCCCGAGCCGGAGCCCCCCGTGATGTAACGCGGCCCCGTGACCCCGATCCGGGGGGCGGGGGGGGAACCGACCCCAAAATGTGGGTCAGGAGGGGGCCGGGAGTCCCCGGTGTGGGGCAGGACCCCAAATGTGGGCCAGGAGTCCCCGGTGTGGGGCAGGACCTCGATGTGGGGCGAGACGGGCTCTGGACCCTGCTATGGGGTGGGAGAAGGGTCAAGACCCTGATGTGGGGCAGGACCCCAAATGTAGGTCAGGAGAGGCTCAGGAGCCCCCGGTGTGGGGCAGGACCCCCAGTGTGGGTCAGGACTCCGCTATGGGGCGGGAGAAGGGTCAAGACCCTGATGTGGGGCAGGACCCCAAATTTGGGTCAGGAGGGGCTCAGGAGCCCCCGGTGTGGGGCAGAACCCCAAATATGGGTCAGGAGGGGGTCAGGACCCCGCTATGGGGCGGGAGGGGCGTCAAGACCCTGATATGGGTCAGGAGGGCGTCCCGACCCCCTGACATGGGGCAGGACCCCCCAGTGTGGGGAAGGACCCTCCGATGTGGGTCAGGAGGGAGTCAGGACCCCGCTATGGGGCAGAAGGGGGGGTCAAGACCCCGATGTGGGTCAGGAGCTGGGCTGGAACCCAGATATGGGGCAGAGGGGCTCCAGGACCCCTCAGTGTGGGTCAGGACCCCCCAGGAGGGGGCTGGGACCCAGAATTTTGTGGAGGGGGGCCAGGACCCCCCGATGTGGGGCAGGAGAGGGTCATGATCCCGCTATGGGGCAGGAGGGGGGACAAACACCCCGCTATGGGGCAGGACCCCAGCGTGGGGCTGTGTCACATCCCGGGGGGGCCAGCGCTGCTCCTGGGGGGCTCAGCCCCACACTTGGGGGTCGCGGGGGGTCCCGGGGGAGCCGAGGGATCCCGAGGGGGCCCAGTCGGGAGCTGGGGGTGGGGAATTGGCGCTGGGGCTTGGGGGGTCCCGGGGGTCTCGGGTCGGGGGGGGGTGGAAATTATCCAGGAAACTTTGGGGCTGTTTGTGACGAATTACGCGTTTTGGGGGTCTCAGGGGTTTCTGGGGGTCCCGGGGGTTTCCGGGGGTGCCGATTTCCATCCCGGGGGTCCCGTTGTGATCCCGGGGGTCCCGGGGGGGGCAGCTGGGACCCCCGGGGGGGGCACGGCGCAGGAAACAGCGGGGGATTAGCGCTGGCGTCAATCCCATCAGCTCACCCCGGCTGCTCAGGTGAGCCCGGGCCGTCCCCCCCGGATCCGCGCGGCCCCAATTAAGGGCTCAGGAACGGGATTTTGGGGGGGGGTCCGGGCTAATCCGGGGGCGGGGGGCGGTATAAGAGCAGGGGGGCGCGGCCGGCCGGGGCAGTGGCGCTGGTGGCACTTGGGGACAATGGCCACGGGCGTTTGGGACGGGGCGGTTTTCGCCGCGCGCCGGCGTCACGACGACGACGACACCACGCGCGACAGCATCTTCACCTACACCAACAGCAACAACACGCGCGGTGAGCGGCGGCCACACGCGGGGACACGCGGGGACACGCGGGGACACCGGGGGAGGGGGCCTGGGGCGGTTCTGGGGGGGTTTGGGGGAGTTTGGGGCAGTTTTGGGGTTGGCGGTCAAGGTACGCCAATGGTAGAGATGAGCACGGTGAAGATATTGGGGACATCAGGGGACATCAGGGGACACTGAGAGGCATGAAGGACACAGAAGGACATCAGGGGACATGGGGGGACACCAGGGGACACAGGGGGAGGGGGCCTGGGGCAGTTTTGGGGGGGTTTGGGGGAGTTTTGGGGTTGGCGGTCAAGGTACGTCAATGGTAGAGATGAGCGCGGTGAAGATATTGGGGACATCAGGGGACACTGAGAGGCATGGAGGGACAGTGGGGGACATCAGGGGACACTGTGGGGACACAAAGGGACACCAGGGGATCATTCTGAGGGAGACTTTGGGGAGTTCTGAAGAGTTTTGAGGAGTTTTGAGGAGTTTTGTGGTCATTGATCAACGTACGCCAACCCATATCGATGGCAGTGACGCGGTGAAGATGTGGGGGGACGTGAGGGGACACAAGGGGACATGGAGGGGACACGAGGTGACACGAGGGTCGCTCACGGCCACCGCCGCTGTCCCCCAGGTCCCTTCGAGGGCCCCAACTACCACATCGCGCCGCGCTGGGTGTACAACCTGACGTCGCTGTGGATGATCTTCGTGGTGATCGCCTCGGTGTTCACCAACGGGCTGGTGCTGGTGGCCACGGCCAAGTTCAAGAAGCTGCGGCACCCCCTGAACTGGATCCTGGTCAACCTGGCCGTGGCCGACCTGGGCGAGACGGTCATCGCCAGCACCATCAGCGTGGTCAACCAGATCTTCGGCTACTTCATCCTCGGCCACCCCATGTGCGTCATCGAGGGCTACACCGTCAGCGCCTGCGGTCAGTTGGGCTGGGGGCACGGCGTGGGGGGTGGGCCTGTGGTCAGTTGGGCTGGGGGCACGGCGTGGGGTGTGGGGTGTGGGCAGGGCCTGTGGTCAGTGCCTGTGGTCAGTGCCGGTGGTCAGTCGGGGACAGGGATGTGGGGCAAGGATGTGGGGCAGGGATATGGATCACAAATGTGGGTCACAAATGTGGGTCAGGGATATAGGTCAGGGACTCTCTATGGGTCTGAGCGCTATGGGGCCGCCCCATAACCACCCCAAACCCCGGCAGGCATCCCAGTGCTCGGGAATCCCTGGCCACCCTCCCCACAGCAAGGACTGGATGTTATGGGGTTGTCTGTGGGGTTCTATGGAGGGTTCTATGGGGTTTTGTGGGGTTCTATGGGTCGGGGTGCTATGGGGCAGCCCCATAACCACCCCAAACCCCGGCAGGCATCCCAGTGCTCGGGAATCCCTGGCCACCCTCCCCACAGCAAGGACTGGATGTTATGGGGTTGTCTGTGGGGTTCTATGGGGTTTGGGTTCTCTAGGGTTTGGGCTCTATGGGTCGGGGTGCTATGGGGCAGCCCCATAACCACCCCAAACCCCTGCAGGCATCACGGTGCTGCAGTTCCTGGCCACCCTCCCCATAGCAGGGACCAGAAGCTATGGGGTTATCTATGGGGCTGTATGGAGTTCAGTGGGGTTCTATGGGGTTGTGTGGGGTTCTATGGGGTTCTATGGGGCTGGGCGCTATAGGGCCGATCTCTATGGGTCTGGGTGCTATGGGGCCGCCCCATAACCACCCCAAACCCCTGCAGGCATCACGGCGCTCTGGTCCCTGGCCATCTTCCCCATAGCGGGGACTGGATGTTATGGGCTTGTCTATGGGGCTGTATGGGGTTCTATGGGGTTCTATGGGTCGGGGCGCTATGGGGCAGCCCCACAACCACCCCAAACCCCTGCAGGCATCACGGCGCTGCAGTTCCTGGGCACCTTCCCCATAGCAGGGACTGGAAGCTATGGGGTTGTCTATGGGGTTCTATGGGGTTCTGTGGGGTTCTGTGGGGTTCTATGGGTCGGGGCGCTATGGGGCAGCCCCACAACCACCCCAAACCCCTGCAGGCATCACGGCGCTCTGGTCCCTGGCCATCATCTCCTGGGAGCGCTGGTTCGTGGTGTGCAAACCCTTCGGCAACATCAAGTTCGACGGGAAGCTGGCGGTGGCCGGGGTCCTCTTCTCCTGGATCTGGTCCTGCGCCTGGACCGCGCCCCCCATCTTCGGCTGGAGCAGGTGGGGAGGGGTCCCCAGGTCCTGGGGAGGGGTCTGGGGGCGGCACCAGTGTCCCCAGGGGGTCACAGAGGTGACACGAGTGGCCCCCGAGGGTGTTGGGGGTGACACGAGTGACCCCAGAGCTGTCGGAGGCTCCAGGGCTACCCGAGGGTCCCCAAGTTGGGTCTGGGGGTGTCCCCAAGGGGGTTCCAGGGATCCACCAGACCCGGATCCCTCCTGAGAAATTTGGGGGGTCCCTATTGTCACCCCTGACCCCCCGGTGTCCCCCTAAGGACCACACGGGGGTGTCCCAGGTGTCCCCAAGGCTACCTGAGGGTCCCCAAATTGAGTCCGGGGGTGCCTCCCTGAGGCTCCCCGGGATCCCCCAGACCCAGATCCTTCCTGGGGAATTTGGGGGGTCCCTTTTGCCCCCCTGACCCCCAATGTCCCCCCCCGGCAGGTACTGACCTCACAGGGGTGACCCGGGTGTCCCCAATTTGAGTCTGGGGGTGTCCCCAAGGGGGTTCCAGGGATCCCCCAGACCCGGATCCCTCCTGAGAAATTTGGGGGGTCCCTATTGTCACCCCTGACCCCCCGGTGTCCCCCTAAGGACCCCCCCCTGAGGACCCCCCCGTGTCCCCCCCAGGTGGCGGCCCAGCAGAAGGAGTCGGAGTCGACGCAGAAGGCGGAGAAGGAGGTGTCGCGCATGGTGGTGGTGATGATCCTGGCCTACTGCTTCTGCTGGGGGCCCTACACCATCTTCGCCTGCTTCGCCGCCGCCAACCCCGGCTACGCCTTCCACCCGCTCGCCGCCGCCCTGCCCGCCTACTTCGCCAAGAGCGCCACCATCTACAACCCCATCATCTACGTCTTCATGAACCGACAGGTGAGGGGCACCTGGGGCACCTGGGGGCACCTATGGCACACCTGAGGGCACCTGGGCACAGGGACATGGGGTATGGGGTATGGGGTATGGGATAGCGCCACCATCTACAGCCCCATCATCTACGTCTTCATGAACCGACAGGTGAGGGGCACCTGGGGCACCTGGGGGCACCTATGGCACACCTGAGGGCACCTGGGCACAGGGACATGGGGTATGGGGTATGGGGTATGGGATAGCGCCACCATCTACAGCCCCATCATCTACGTCTTCATGAACCGACAGGTGAGGGGCACACCTGGGGGCACCTGGGGGCACCTGGGGCACCTGGGCACAGCTGGGCACAGCTCTGGGCATGGGGTATGGGGTATGGGATAGTACCACCATCTACAGCCCGATCATCTACGTCTGCATGAACCGACAGGTGAGGGGCACACCTGGGGGCACCTATGGCACACCTGAGGGCACCTGGGCACAGGGACATGGGGTATGGGGTATGGGATAGTACCACCATCTACAGCCCGATCATCTACGTCTGCATGAACCGACAGGTGAGGGGCACACCTGGGGCACCTGGGGGCACCTATGGCACACCTGGGCACAGCTGGGTACAGGGACATGGGGTATGGGGTATGGGATAGAGCCACCATCTACAGCCCCATCATCTTCATGAACAGACAGGTGAGGGGCACCGGGGGCACACCTGGGGTACCTGGGGGCACCTGGGCACACCTGGGCACAGCTCTGGGCATGGGGTATGGGACAGAGCCACCATCTACAGCTCCATCGTTTACATCTTCATGTCCCCCTGTCTGTCCTCGGTCTGTCCCTTGTTTGTCCCCTGTGTCCTGTCTGTCCCCTGTCTGTCCCCTGTCCCCTGTGTCCCACTGTGTCCCCATGTCCACCCTGTCCCCTGTCTGTCCCCTGTCTGTCCCCTATCCCTTGTGTCCCCCCTGTCCCCTGTCTGTCCCCCGTCCCCTGTCTGTCCCCCGTCCCCTCTCTGTCCCCTGTCCCCTCTCTATCCCCTCTTGTCCCCTGTCCCCCCTGTCTGTTCCCTGTCCCTGTGTGTCCCCTGTTGTCCCCCGTGTCCCCTGTGCGGTGTCCCCGCAGTTCCGGAACTGCATCCTGCAGCTCTTCGGCAAGAAGGTGGACGATGGCTCCGAGGTGTCCACCTCGCGCACCGAGGTGTCCTCCGTGTCCAACTCCTCCGTGTCCCCCGCCTAGGGACCCCCGCCGCCCCCTCCCCAATAAAGCTTTGTACCTCCCGGACAGCCGTGCCACCGTGTCACCTCCCCGCGCTGGCCCCGCGTCCCCAGGGGGCTGCGGGTGCTCAGTGTCACCTCCCCGCGCTGGTCCCGGGGCTGGGGGTCCCCTCTGGGTGTCCCCAGGGGGCTGGGGGTCTCATTGTCCCCTTCTCTGGGTGTCCCCAATGTCCCCAGGGGGCTGCGGGTGCTCAGTGTCACCTCCTGCGCTGGCCCCGGGGCTGGGGGTCGCCTCTGGGTGTCCCCAATGTCCCCAGGGGGCTGGGGGTCCTCAGTGTCACCTCCTGACCTGGCCCCGGGGCTGGGGGTCCCCTCTGGGTGTCCCCAATGTCCCCTCCTTGGTGTCCCCAATGTCCCCAGGGTACTGGGGTTCTCACTGTCCCCCTCTCTGGGTGTCCCCAATGTCCCCAGGTACTGGGGGTCCTCAGTGTCACCTCCCCACGCTGGCTCCAGGGCTGGGGGTCCCCTCTGGGTGTCCCCAGTGTCCCTAGAGCACTGGGAGCTCTCAGTGTCACCTTCCCATGCTGTCCCCAATGTCCCCAGAGCACTGGGGGTCCTCACTGTCACCTCCCTCCCCGCGCTGGCCCCGGTGTCCCCAGTCGCTCTTGGGGTCCCCTCCTTGGTGTCCCCAATGTCCCCAGGGTACTGGGGTTCTCACTGTCCCCCTCTCTGGGTGTCCCCAATGTCCCCTGGGTACTGGGGGTTCTCGGTGTCCCCTCCCTGTGCTGGCCCTGGTGTCCCCAGTCGCTCTTGGGGTTCCCTCCTTGGTGTCCCCAATGTCCCCTCCTTGGTGTCCCCAGAGCACTGGGGGTCCTCAGTGTCCCCTCTCTGGGTGTCCCCAATGGCTCTTGGGGTCCTCACCATCCCCTCCTTGTCCCCAGTGTCCCAGCCACGGGTGTCACCAATGTCCCCAACGGCTCTGGGGATCCCCAATGTCCCAGGAGTCCCCAGTGTCACCCAAGGGCCTCCCCAATGTCCCCCTCGATGGATTCCCAATGTCCCCAAGGCTCTGGGTGTCCCCCGTGTCCCCTCCTTGGTGTCCCCCGTGTCCCCTCCTTGGCGTCCCCACTGTCCCCATCGCCTTCGGGGGCCGCGCCACCCCCCGGGATGTCCCCTCCTGGGGGTCCCCAGCCCTCCCATCAGCCTTTGCGGCGGTGTCACCTCCCCCCCTCCCCCCCGTGTCCCCCCAAACACCCCCGGACCCGCTGGCCCCGCCCCCGCTAGATTGCAGCCAATGGGAAGCGCTCCCGCTGCGCGCCGTTCTGCTATTGGTCAAGAGAGGTGACAATTACCTCTGTGCCTTAAGCAGCCAATCAGAAACAGGTGTGAGGCGAAAGGGGCGTGATCTGGATAGAGGTGATGTCATCGCCCCAGGCCACGCCTCCCGTGCGCTCTCATTGGTGAAAAAGGGCGGGAGGGGCGCGCGCCGCTCTGTGATTGGCGGGGAGGGGGCGGGAAAGGGGCGGGGCTAAAAGAAACGGCACGTGGAGGGGGGGACAGGGACGGGGACAGGGACAGGGACAGGGACAGGACAGGGACGGGGACAGGGATGGGGACAGGGATGGGGACAGGGATGGGGACAGGGA
>NW_024500550.1:66579-68023 GCF_017590055.1 Onychostruthus taczanowskii
AGGTGTGGGGCCGGGGGGGGAGGGGGGACAGCTGTGGGCAGGTGTGACAGGGACGGGCGGGGGTCAGGGACAGGGGTGGCAGGGACAGGGGTGTCCAGATGTGTCCAGGTGTGACAGGGCCAGGTGTGTCCAGGTGTGTCAGGGATGTCCAGGTGTGACCGGGCCAGGTGTGTCCAGGTGTGACAGAGCCAGGTGTGTCCAGGTGTGTCAGGGCCAGGTGTGTCAGGGCCAGGTGAGTCAGGGCCAGGTGTGTCCAGGTGTGACAGGGCCAGGGCTGGCGGGGCCAGGTGTGACCAGGTGTGGTGGGGACAGCTGTGACCAGGTGTGACAGGGATGTGCAGGCATCAGGGCCAGGTGTGACAGGGCCAGGTGTGACAGGGACAGGGGTGACAGGGCCAGGTGTGACCAGCTGTGTCCAGGTGTGTCGGGGATGTCCAAGTGGCAGGGCCAGGTGTGACCAGGTGTGGTGGGGACAGGTGTGACAGGGCCAGGTGTGCCCAGGTGTGCCCAGGTGTGCCCAGGTGTGCCCAGGTGTGGGGGGTTGTCTAGGTGTCAGGGGCAGAGGTGTCTGGCTGTTCTTGGGGCACACACGTGTGCCAGGTGTGTCAGGGACAGGTGTGAGCAGGAACTGGGAGTTCATGGGGGCACTGGGAGTTACTGGAGCTAACTGGGACTCACTGGGGGTTACTGGGGTGAACTGGGTGAACTGGGACATACTGGGAGCACTGGGAGAGCTGTGAGCTACTGGGGGCACTGGGACTGACTGGGGTTCACTGGGCGAACTGGGAGTTACTGGGAGTTACTGGGATTCACTGGGAGCACTGGGGGTTACTGGGAGCACTGGGGGTTACTGGGATTCACTGGGAGCACTGGGAGCACTGGGATTCACTGGGAGCACTGGGGGTTACTGGGATTCACTGGGAGCACTGGGAGCACTGGGATTCACTGGGAGCACTGGGTGTTACTAGGATTCACTGGGAGCACTGGGATTCACTGGGAGCACTGGGGGTTACTGGGATTCACTGGGAGCACTGGGAGCACTGGGATTCACTGGGAGCACTGGGTGTTACTAGGATTCACTGGGAGCACTGGGATTCACTGGGAGCCCACGTGTGCCCAGCTGTGCCGCGCTGTGGGCGGAGTTTTCCCCGCGGTGGGCGGGGTTTGCAGCACGGGGGCGGTGTGTTCCCCGCGTGTTGGGCGTGGTTTCACCCATATAAGGACGGGTAATCCCCGCCCCCGCCCCGAGGCCCCGCCCCCCTTTTGGCGCAGTCCGCGCGCGCCGCCGCAGGGCCGGGGGCGGGGCCTGGGCTCTGGGCACGGGCGCTGATTGGCTGAAAACGTGGGATGGGCAGGGGGGCGGGGCTTGGGCGGAGCGAGACGGGACTGGGAGTGGGGGGGAACTGGGGGAACTGGGGGAACTGGGATCCCCCTCTCTGGGTGT
>NW_024500550.1:68063-77424 GCF_017590055.1 Onychostruthus taczanowskii
GGGGGGACTGGGGGGACTGGGGGGAACTGAGATTTAGTGGGGGAACTGGGGGGACTGGGAGTTATTGGGAAGAACTGGGAGTTACTGGGAAGACTGGGGGGGCTGGAGAGACTGGGAGTTACTGGGAGGACTGGGAGGGACTGTGGGGAACTGGTAGGGGGGGACTGGAAGAACTGGGATTTTCTGGGGACACTGGGAGTTATGGGAAGGAACTGGGGGTCCCTGGGGGTCCCTGGTGTCCCCGGGGGCGGGGCGCTGCCCGCTGTCCCCTCAGGTGTCCCCGCTGTCCCCAGGTGTGGCCCGGACAGGGGGGGCGGCCGGGCCCCCCCCGGCGAGACCCCCCCCAGGCCCCGCCAGCGCTGACAGGTGAGGGGCGCTGTCCCCAGCCGTGTCCCCTGTCCCCAAGGCTGTCCCCCCTGCTGTCCCCGCGCTGTCCCCACTCTGTCCCACGCTGTCCCCACTCTGTCCCACTCTGTCCCACTCCGTCCCCACGCTGTCCCCACTCTGTCCCCTCTCTGTCCCACTCTGTCCCCAACGCTGTCCCCACGCTGTCCCCGCTGTGTCCCCACACTGTCCCCACTCTGTCCCACGCTGTCCCACGCTGTCCCCGCTGTGTCCCCACTCTGTCCCACTCTGTCCCCACTCTGTCCCACGCTGTCCCCGCTGTGTCCCCACTCTGTCCCACGCTGTCCCGCTGTGTCCCCCGCTGTCCCCACGCTGTCCCCACACTGTCCCCGCTGTCCCCACTCTGTCCCACGCTGTCCCCGCTGTGTCCCCACTCTGTCCCACTCTGTCCCCACTCTGTCCCACGCTGTCCCGCTGTGTCCCCAGCTGTCCCCACGCTGTCCCCACACTGTCCCCACACTGTCCCCACTCTGTCCCACACTGTCCCCACTCTGTCCCACGCTGTCCCCACTCTTTCCCACGCTGTCCCACGCTGTCCCGCTGTGTCCCCAGCTGTCCCCACGCTGTCCCCTCGCAGGCCGCCATGGGGGACGCCGGGGGGGGTTTCGGGCTGGCGCTGCCGGAGCTGCGGGCGCTGATGGAGCTGCGCGGCCCCGAGGCGCTGCTGAGGCTGCAGCGGGACCTGGGGGGGGTCCCGGGGCTCTGCCGCCGCCTGCGCACCTCCCCCACCGACGGTACCGCCCCCAGACCCGCCGGGAGCCCCCCAAAAACCCCCAGACCCACCGGGACCCCCTGGGACCCTCAAAACACACTGGGACCCCCAAAACACACGGGGACCACCTGGGAATCCCCAAAACCCACCGAGAGCCCCCACACCTGTCGGGACCCCCCAGACCCGCCGGGACCCCCCCAAAAACCCCCAGGCCCACCGGGAGTCCCCAGACCCGCCGGGAGCCCCCCAAAAACCCCCAGACCCACCAGGACTCCCCAGACTCACCGGGAGTCCCCAGACCCATCGGGAGCCCCCCAAAAACCCCAAGACCCACCGGGACCCACCGGGAGCCACAAAACACACCGGGACCCCTCCCCCCAAAACCCCACAGACCCGGCGGGACCCTCCGGGACCCTCAAAACACACCGGGACCCCCAAAACCCACCGGGACCCCCCCAGACCCACCGGGACCCTGCAGAACTCATTGGAACCCCCCAAAACCCACCGGGACCCCCTGGGAGCCCCCAAAACCCACTGGGGCGCCCCCAAAACCCCCCAGACCCACCGAGACCCTGCAGAACCCCTCGAGACCCCCCAAAACCCACCAGAATCACACCGGGACCCCTCCCTGATCCCCCAGACCCCCCCTCAATCCCCCGGGAACCCCCCCAGGACCCCCCCAGGCCCATCACGACACCCCCAGGCCAGAGGGACCTGTGGGTGAGCCAGGGGTCCCCAGGGTGGCCGTGGGGTGACACCCGTGTCCCCAGGGCTGTCAGGGTGTCCCCGTGGTGTCCCCAGGGCTGTCGGGGTGTCCCCAGGGCGGTCAGGGTGTCCCCAGGGTGTCCCCAGGGTGTCCCCAGGGTGTCCCCAGGGTGGTGGTGGGTGACAGCCGTGCCCCCAGGGTGGCTGTGGGGCTGTCGGGGTGTCCCCAGGGTGTCCCCAGGGCTGTCAGGGTGTCCCCAGGGTGTCCCCAGGCTGTCCCCAGGCTGTCCCCAGGGCTGTCGGGGTGTCCCCAGGGTGTCCCCAGGGTGGCTGTGGGGCTGTCAGGGTGTCCCCAGGGTGGCGGTGGGTGACAGCCATGCCCCCAGGGTGGCTGTGGGGCTGTCAGGGTGTCCCCAGGGTGTCCCCAGGGTGTCCCCAGGGCTGTCAGGGTGTCCCCAGGGTGTCCCCAGGGTGGCGGTGGGTGACAGCCGTGTCCCCAGGGCTGTCCGAGGGTCCCCCCGAGCTGGAGCGCCGCCGCCGGGCGTTCGGCCGGAACTGGATCCCCCCGCGGCGCCCCAAGAGCTTCGCGGCGCTGGTGTGGGAGGCCCTGCAGGACGTCACCCTCGTCATCCTCGAGGTGGCCGCGCTCGTGTCCCTCGGGCTGTCCTTCTACGCGCCCCCCGGCGCCGCCGATGAAGGTGACACCGCTGTCCCCACGGCCCCGGCACCGTGTCCCCATCCCTGTCCCCATCCCTGTGTCCTATCCCTGTGTCCCCATCCCTGTGTCCCCATCCTTGTGTCCCATCCCCGTGTCCCCATCCCTGTGTCCCATCCCTGTGTCCCCATCCCTGTGTCCCATCCCTGTGTCCCCTGCCCGTGTCCCATCCCTGTGTCCCACCTGCTGTCCCCATATCCCCAGCTCTGTGTCCCCACCCCACTGCCATCCCCATGTCCCCAAATCGCCATCCAACGTCCCCTGCACCCCCGGCCATGTCCCTGTGCGTGACACTGGTGTCCTCATGTGTGTCATTCATATCCCCACATGTCCCCACATGTGTCACCCCTGTCCCCAACTGTGACACCTCTGTCCCCCATGTCCCCTCGTGTGTCACCGATATCCCCACGTGTGTCACCTCCGTCCCAGCTGTCCCCACCGTCCCTGCGCGCGTGACGCTCCCTCCCCACTGTCCCCACGCGTGTCCCCTCTGTCCCCACGTGTGTCTCCACCGTCCCCGCGCGCGTGATGCTCCCTCCGCGTGTCCCCACATGTGTCACCGCTGTCCCCACGCGTGTCCCCGCTGTCCCCCCACGCGTGACGCTCCCTCCCTGCTGTCCCCACGTGTGTCCCCACACATGTCCCCGCTGTCCCCACGCGTGTCCTCACCATTCCCACGCGTGTCCCCGTGTCCCCACGCGTGTCCCTGCTGTCCCCCCCCACGTGTGACGCTCCCTCCCCGCTGTCCCCACGTGTGTCACTGATATCCCCACATGTGTCCCCGTGTCCCCACGCGTGTCCCCTCTGCCCCCACTTGTGTCCCCACTGTCCCCACGAGTGTCCCCGTGTCCCCCCACTCGTGACGCTCCCTCCCTGCTGTCCCCATGCGTGTCCCCACGTGTGTCCCCGTGTCCCCACGTGTGTCCCCGCTGTCCCCACGCATGTTCCCCTGTCCCCCCGCGCGTGACGCTCCCTCTCCGCTGTCCCCACGTGTGTCACCACCATCCCCACATGTGTCCCCGCTGTCCCCACGCGTGTCCCCTCTGTCCCCCCGCGCGTGACGCTCCCTCCCCGCCGTCCCCACGCGGGTCCCCCCGTCCCCCCGCGCGTGACGCTCCCCCCGCGTCCCCAGCGTGCGGGCAGGCGTCGGGCGGCGCGGAGGACGCGGGCGAGGCGGAGGCGGGCTGGATCGAGGGCGCGGCCATCCTGCTCTCGGTGGCCTGCGTGGTGCTGGTGACGGCGTCCAACGACTGGAGCAAGGAGCGCCAGTTCCGCGGGCTGCAGAGCCGCCTGGAGCGCGAGCAGCGCGTGGCCGTGCTGCGCGGGGGGCGCCTGGCGCAGGTGCCCGTGGCCGACCTGGTGGTGGGGGACGTGGTGCAGGTCAAGTACGGTGAGTGGCGGCGGCTGGGGACACGGCGGGGACACGGGGGAGGGGTCGTGCTGGGGGTCTCGTGTGGCCATCATGACTGCCGTGTCTATCCCCTGTCCCCATCCCCTGTCCTCATCCCAATGCCATCCCCTGTCCCCATCGCTGTGTCCACATCCCCTGTCCCCATCGCTGTGTCCACATCCCCTGTCCCCATCGCTGTGTCCACATCCCCTGTCCCCATCGCTGTGTCCACATCCCCTGTCCCCATCGCTGTGTCCACATCCCCTGTCCCCATCGCTGTGTCCACATCCCCTGTCCCCACATCAGTGTCCCCATCCCCGTGTCCCCATCTCTGTGTCCCCATCCCCTGTCTCCGTACCGGTGTCCCCATCCCCTGTGTCCACTCCAATGCCATCCCCTGTCCCCATCGCTGTGTCCACATCCCCTGTCCCCACCCAAATGCCATCCCCTGTCCTCATCCCCGCGTCACCATCCCCATGTCCCCATCCCCTGTCCCCACATCAGTGTCCCCATCCCCTGTCACCATCCCCTGTCCCCATCCCCTGTCCCCACATCAGTGTCCCCATCCCCTGTCACCATCCCCTGTCCCCATCCCCTGTGTCCCCATCCCCTGTGTCCCCATCCCCTGTGCACATCCCTGTGTCCCCATCCCCGTGTCCCCATCTCTGTGTCCCCATCCCCTGTCCCCATACCAGTGTCCCCATCCCTGTGTCCCCATACCAGTGACCCCATCGCTGTGTCCCCATCCCCTGTCCCCATCCCCGTGTCACCATCCCCGTCCTGATGCCATTCCTGTCCCAGTCCCTGTGTCCCCATCCTCTGTCCCCACCTTTGTGTCACCATCCCCATCCCGCTGCCATCACCGTGTCCCCATCCCCGTGTCCTCTTGTGTCCCTGCACCCGTGGGCACACGATGGCACATCAGGGGACATCAGGACACCTCAGGACACACCACAAGGCCCTGGTGACACCGTGGTGGCACAGCCCCGACACCTGGTCCAGGGACACCCTAGGGGACATCATGGTGACTCCATGACACGCCATGAGGTCCTGGGTCACACCAGGACATGCCACAAAGTTCTGGTGACACCGTGGTGACACAGCCCCGACACCTGGTCTGGGGACACCCCAGGGGACATCACAGGGTCCATGGTCACTCCATGACACGCCACAAAGTTCTGGTGGCACTGTGGTGGCACAACCCTGACACCTGGCCTGGGGACACCCCAGGGGACACCAGGACACACCACAAGGTTCTGGTGACACCGTGGTGACACAGCCCCGACACCTGGCCTGGGGACACCCCAGGACGCCCCCAAGCTCCCCGGTGACACCGTGGTGGCCCTGTCCCCTCGCAGGTGACCTCCTGCCGGCCGACGGGGTCCTGATCCAGGGCAACGACCTCAAGATCGACGAGAGCGCCCTGACCGGGGAGAGCGACCACGTCCGCAAGTCCCTGGACAAGGACCCGCTGCTGCTCTCGGGTGAGGGACGCTCGGGGACACCGGCCACGCCCGGGGGACCGCGCCGTGACCCGCCGTGTCCCCGCCAGGCACGCACGTCATGGAGGGCTCGGGCAGGATGGTGGTGACGGCCGTGGGGGTCAACTCGCAGAGCGGCATCATCTTCACCCTGCTGGGCGCCGCGGGGGACGACGAGGACGACGGCAGGGACAGGAAAGGTGACACCGCAGCCGGGGGTGGCTCCCCGGGAGCTGGCACTGGGGGCGGCCCCGAGGGGGCTGGCACTGGGTGGCACTGTCCCCAAGGAATCTGGCACGGGTGGCACCGTGGGTGGCTGGTGGCCCCAAGGGGGCTGGCACTGGGTGGCACTGTCCCCAAGGAATCTGGCACGGGTGGCACCGTGGGTGGCTGGTGACCCTGTGGGAACTGTCACCTTCTGTCCCCAAGTCCCTCCGGTGTCCCTGAGGGCTCCAGACCCTTCTGTTCCACTCTGTCCCCATGGACTTTGTCCCAGTCTGTCCCCAAGGTCCCCAGACCCCTCTGTCCCCCTCTGTCCTTCTCTGTCCCCAAGGTCCCCAGACCCCCTGTCCCCCTGTGTTCTCTGTCCCTGAGGTCTCCAGACCCCTGTGTTCCCCTGTGTTCTCTGTCCCCAAGGTCCCCAGACCCCTCTGTCCCCCTGTGTCCTCCTCTGTCCCCAAGGTCCCCAGACCCTGTGTCCCCCTCTTTCTTTCTCTGTCCCCTCTGTCCCCAGAGCCTCTGTCCCCCTCTGTCCCCGACCCCTCCCATCCCTGTCCCCAGCAGTGCCACCACTGCCACTCCCCTCCCCCAACCCCAGTGCCACCACCCCTCCCTGTCCCCACGCCGGGGGCTCTCCCTGTCCCCCCCAGGTCACATTTCGGGGTGTCCCCACCCCGCTTTGTCCCACAGGGAAGCCGCAGGATGGCGCCGTGGACGCCCCACAACCCAAAGGTGCTTTGGGGTCGGGTGGGGACAACCCCAAACCCCCCTCCCTGTGCGTGCCCCCCTTGTCCCCCTGCCACGTGGCCGGTGTCCCCAGGCAAGCGGCAGGACGGGGCGGTGGCCATGGAGATGCAGCCGCTGAAGAGCGCCGAGGGAGGGGACAGCGGGGACGGGCCGGGGACGCGTCCCCGAGGTGGCCCCAAGAAGGAGAAGTCCGTGCTCCAGGCCAAGCTGACCCAGCTGGCCGTGCAGATCGGGAAGGCAGGTGGGGGCTGGGGTCCCCAAATGAGGGGACAAGGGGCTGGGGACGCGTCCGGAGGGGTGGGGACACTGCGGGCAGCTTGGGGACACACCCCCCAGGTGGCCCAGGTCAAACTGGGTCAACTCGCAGAGCGGCATCATCTTCACCCTGCTGGGCGCCGCGGGGGACGACGAGGACGACGGCAGGGACAGGAAAGGTGACACCGCAGCCGGGGGTGGCTCCCCGGGAGCTGGCACTGGGTGGCACTGTCCCCAAGGAATCTGGCACGGGTGGCACCGTGGGTGGCTGGTGGCCCCAAGGGGGCTGGCACTGGGTGGCACTGTCCCCAAGGAATCTGGCACGGGTGGCACCGTGGGTGGCTGGTGACCCTGTGGGAACTGTCACCTTCTGTCCCCAAGTCCCTCCGGTGTCCCTGAGGGCTCCAGACCCTTCTGTTCCACTCTGTCCCCATGGACTTTGTCCCAGTCTGTCCCCAAGGTCCCCAGACCCCTCTGTCCCCCTCTGTCCTTCTCTGTCCCCAAGGTCCCCAGACCCCCTGTCCCCCTGTGTTCTCTGTCCCCGAGGTCTCCAGACCCCTGTGTCCCCCTGTGTTCTCTGTCCCCAAGGTCCCCAGACTCCTGTGTCCCCCTCCTGTGTCCTCTGTCCCCAAGGTCCCCAGACCCCTCTGTCCCCCTGTGTCCTCCTCTGTCCCCAAGGTCCCCAGACCCTGTGTCCCCCTCTTTCTTTCTCTGTCCCCTCTGTCCCCAGAGCCTCTGTCCCCCTCTGTCCCCGACCCCTCCCATCCCTGTCCCCAGCAGTGCCACCACTGCCACTCCCCTCCCCCAACCCCAGTGCCACCACCCCTCCCTGTCCCCACGCCGGGGGCTCTCCCTGTCCCCCCCAGGTCACATTTCGGGGTGTCCCCACCCCGCTTTGTCCCACAGGGAAGCCGCAGGATGGCGCCGTGGACGCCCCACAACCCAAAGGTGCTTTGGGGTCGGGTGGGGACAACCCCAAACCCCCCTCCCTGTGCGTGCCCCCCTTGTCCCCCTGCCACGTGGCCGGTGTCCCCAGGCAAGCGGCAGGACGGGGCGGTGGCCATGGAGATGCAGCCGCTGAAGAGCGCCGAGGGAGGGGACAGCGGGGACGGGCCGGGGACGCGTCCCCGAGGTGGCCCCAAGAAGGAGAAGTCCGTGCTCCAGGCCAAGCTGACCCAGCTGGCCGTGCAGATCGGGAAGGCAGGTGGGGGCTGGGGTCCCCAAATGAGGGGACAAGGGGCTGGGGACGCGTCCGGAGGGGTGGGGACACTGCGGGCAGCTTGGGGACACACCCCCCAGGTGGCCCAGGTCAAACTGAGTGTGCAGATTGGGGTCCCCAAATGGGGTGGCAGGGGTTGGGGACACTGGGGACATGTCCTGAGGGGTGGGGACACTGCGGGCAGCTTGGGGACACACCCCCCAGGTGGCCCAGGTCAAACTGGGTGTGCGGATCAGTGTCCCCAAATGGGGTGGCAGGGGTTGGGGACACTGGGGACATGTCCTGAGGGGTGGGGACACTGCGGGCAGCTTGGGGACACACCCCGCAGGTGGCACCAAGGATAAATCGGTGTCCCAGGTTACACTGAGAGTGCAGATCAGTGTCCTCAAATGGGGTGGCAGGGGGCTGGGGACACTGGGGACGTGTCCTGAGGGGTGGGGACACTGCGGGCAGCTTGGGGACACACCCCGCAGGTGGCACCAAGGATAAAGCAGTGTCCCAGGTTACACGGAGAGTGCAGATCAATGTCCCCAAATGGGGTGGCAGGGGGCTGGGGACACTGGGGACGTGTCCTGAGGGGTGGGGACACTGCGGGCAGCTTGGGGACACACCCCGCAGGTGGCACCAAGGATAAAGCAGTGTCCCAGGTTACACGGAGAGTGCAGATCAATGTCCCCAAATGGGGTGGCAGGGGGCTGGGGACACTGGGGACGTGTCCTGAGGGGTGGGGACACTGCGGGCAGCTTGGGGACACACCCCGCAGGTGGCACCAAGGATAAAGCAGTGTCCCAGGTTACACGGAGAGTGCAGATCAATGTCCCCAAATGGGGTGGCAGGGGGCTGGGGACACTGGGGACGTGTCCTGAGGGGTGGGGACACTGGGGACGTGTCCTGAGGGGTGGCTGAACAACACCAAGGGTGGGGACATGTCCCCGAGGTGTCCCCAAGGAGGACAAATCAGTCCTGCAGGGCAAAGTGACCCAAGTGCAGATCGGGGGGTTGGGGGTCCCCAGTGAGGGGACAAAGGGTTGGGGACATGTCCTGAGGGAGGGGACAAGGACACGGAGTGGGGACAAGGACAGGGGGTAAGGACAAGGACACGGGGGGGACAAGGACACAGAGTGGGGACAATGACACAGGTTGGGGACAAGGACACAGGGTATCCCCAAGAAGGACACAGGGTGGGGACAAGGACACGGGGTGGGGACAAGTACACAGGGTGGGGACAAGGACAGAGGGTGAGGACAAGGACACAGAGTGGGGCATCAGGCACAGGGTGGGGACAAGGACACAGGTTGGGGACAATGACACAGGTTGGTGACAAGCACACAGGGTACCCCCAAGAAGGATACGGGGTGGGGACAATGACACGGGGTGAGGACAATGACACAGGTTGGTGACAAGCACACAGGTGGGGACAAGCACACAGGGTACCCCCAAGAAGGACACAGGGGGGGGACAAGGACACGGGGTGGGGACAAGCACACAGGCGGGCACAAGCACACCGAGTGGG
>NW_024500550.1:77728-79154 GCF_017590055.1 Onychostruthus taczanowskii
GGGGGGGACAAGGACACAGAGTGGGGACAATGACACAGGTTGGGGACAAGGACACAGGGTATCCCCAAGAAGGACACAGGGTGGGGACAAGGACACGGGGTGGGGACAAGCACACAGGTTGGGGACAAGGACACAGAGTGGGGACAAGTACACAGGGTGGGGACAAGGACAGAGGGTGAGGACAAGGACACAGAGTGGGGCATCAGGCACAGGGTGGGGACAAGGACACAGGTTGGGGACAATGACACAGGGTGGTGACAAGCACACAGGGTACCCCCAAGAAGGATACGGGCTGGGGACAATGACACGGGGTGAGGACAATGACACAGGTTGGTGACAAGCACACAGGTGGGGACAAGCACACAGGGTACCCCCAAGAAGGACACAGGAGGGGACAATGACACGGGGTGGGGACAATGACACAGGTGGGGACAAGCACACAGGTGGGGACAAGCACACAGGGTACCCCCAAGAAGGCCAAATCCGACCCAAGTGACCCAAGTGACCGCGCACACCAGAGGCCTTGCCGTCCCCGAACGGGGCGACAGCGCCGCGGCCACCTCTGGGGACGCGTCCCGCGGCTGTCCCCGCGCAGGCCTGGCCATGTCGGCCATCACCGTCATCATCCTCGTGCTCTACTTCGTCATCGAGACCTTCGTGGTGCAGGGCCGGCCCTGGCTGGCCGAGTGCGCCCCGGTCTACGTGCAGTACTGGGTCAAGTTCTTCATCATCGGCGTCACCGTGCTGGTGGTGGCCGTCCCCGAGGGGCTCCCGCTGGCCGTCACCATCTCGCTGGCCTACTCCGTCAAGGTGGGGCCATGGGGAGGGGCGGCTGTGCCTCCGGCTGTCCGTCTGTCCGGCCGGCCGTCCGCTTGTCCATCGTCCGCCTGTTTGTGTCCAGCTGGCTGGCTGGCCCTCCGTGTCCATCTGTCCGTCCGTGTCCGTCTGTCCGTCCGTGTCCGCTTGTCCCTCCGTGTCCATCTGTCCGTCCGTGTCCCTTTGTCCCTCCGTGTCCATCTGTCCCTCCGTGTCCCTTTGTCCATCCTTGTCCCTTTGTCCCTCCGTGTCCCTTTGTCCATCCCTGTCCATCTGTCCATCCGTGTCCCTTTGTCCCTCCCTGTCCATCTGTCCGTCCGTGTCCCTTTGTCCCTCCCTGTCCATCTGTCCCTCCATGTCCATGTGTCCCTCCGTCCCTCCGTGTCCCTTTGTCCCTCCGTGTCCCTTTGTCCATCCGTGTCCCTTTGTCCCTCCGTGTCCCTTTGTCCATCCCTGTCCATCTGTCCATCCGTGTCCCTTTGTCCCTCCCTGTCCATCTGTCCGTCCGTGTCCCTTTGTCCCTCCCTGTCCATCTGTCCCTCCATGTCCATGTGTCCCTCCTAGTCCATCTGTCCCTCCGTGTCCCTTTGTCTTTCCGTGTCCATTTGTC
>NW_024500550.1:79176-81206 GCF_017590055.1 Onychostruthus taczanowskii
TCCGTGTCCCTTTGTCCCTCCGTGTCCATCTGTCCCTCCGTGTCCCTTTGTCCATCCCTGTCCATCTGTCCATCCGTGTCCCTTTGTCCCTCCCTGTCCATCTGTCCGTCCGTGTCCCTTTGTCCCTCCGTGTCCATCTGTCCCTCCGTGTCCCTTTGTCCATCCGTGTCCCTTTGTCCATCCGTGTCCCTTTGTCCCTCCGTGTCCCTTTGTCCATCCCTGTCCATCTGTCCATCCGTGTCCCTTTGTCCCTCCCTGTCCATCTGTCCGTCCGTGTCCCTTTGTCCCTCCCTGTCCATCTGTCCGTCCGTGTCCCTTTGTCCCTCCCTGTCCATCTGTCCCTCCATGTCCATGTGTCCCTCCCTGTCCATCTGTCCGTCTGTGTCCCTTTGTCCCTTCGTGTCCATCTGTCCATCCGTGTCCATGTGTCCCTCCATGTCCCTTTGTCCTTCCATGTCACTTTGTCCATCCCTGTCCATCTGTCCCTCCATGTCCATCTGTCCCTCCGTGTCCCTTTGTCCTTCAATGTCCCTTTGTCCCTCCATTGCCATTTTTCTTTTTTCCTCCCATTTTCGCCCTCACTTTTTTCCCAAATTCCCATTATTCCCCCCCCCAGAAAATTATGAAGGACAACAACCTGCTCCCATTTTCCCCCTATTTCCCCCCATTTCCCCCCCTTTTCCCCCATTTCCCCCCATTTTTCCCCAAATTCCCTCCTTTCCCCCCCAGAAAATGATGAAGGACAGTGGGAGTTTCTGGAGCCTGAGGGGTAGACTTGGGGGATTATCAAGGTTCAAATTAGAGAAGGTTTCAAACTGTAGTAAATGGAATCAGAGGGAGAAGATGGCAAGACACAAAAATGGCTAGAAAGAGAAATGGGGACATTCTGTGATTATAACTTACCTGCCCCACGCGCCCTTTGCAGCCCCCCGAAGCCCCCGGGGCTCTGCCCCGCCACGTGGGCAACAAGACCGAGTGTGCCCTGCTGGGGCTGGCGCTGGCGCTGGGCCGCGACCCCGAGGCCGAGCGGGCGCAGGTGCCCGAGGAGCACCTGGTCAAGGTGTTCACCTTCAACTCGGAGCGCAAGTCCATGAGCACGGTGACGCGCCGGCCCGGGGGCGGCTACCGGCTGCTCTGCAAGGGCGCCTCCGGGATGGTGCTGCGCAGGGGAGGCACACCTGGGGGCACCTGGGGGCACCTGGGCACACCTGGGCACACACCTGTGCACACCTGGGCAGGCAGGGCCATGGGTACCGGCTGCTCTGCGAGGGCGCCTCCGAGATGGTGCTGCGCAGGTGAGGGGGGGCACACACCTGGGGGCACCTGGGGGCACCTGGGGGCACCTGGGCACACCTGGGGGCACCTGGGGCACACCTGGGCACACCTGGGAGCACCTGGGCAGGCAGGACCATGAGCGCTGGCCTGAGGGGGACTAGCTCCATCCTAGACCCAGGGGGACCCCCTGACCCACCTGGGACTCCCCTGAGCCCCCTCCCCTGCCTCAGCTGTCCCCCCAGGTGTACCTCGATGCTGGACACGGTGGGGGGAGTCCCATAACCCCCTCCCCTGACCCCTGAGCCCCCCTGCCTCACCTGTCCCCCAGGTGCAGCTCAATGCTGGACGCGGGGGGGTCCCTGAGCCCCCTCCCCTGACCCTCACCTGTCCCCCAGGTGCAGCTCGATGCTGGACATGGGGGGGGTCCCATAGCCCCCTTCCCTGACCCCTGAGCCCCCTCCCCTGACCGTCACCTGTCCCCCAGGTGCAGCTCGATGCTGGACGCGGGGGGCGCCCCGCGGGCGCTGGGGGGCTCGGAGCGGGAGGAGCTGGTGCGGCGCGTGGTGGAGCCGATGGCGGCGGGGGGGCTGCGGACCCTCGCCCTCGCCTTCCGCGATTTCCCCCCCCGGCCCGAGCCCCCCTGGGACGACGAGGCCGCCGTGGTCGGGGAGCTCACCTGCATCGCCATCGTGGGCATCGAGGACCCCGTGCGGCCCGAGGTGGGGCGGGGGACAGCGGGGGGGACATGGGGGGAC
>NW_024500550.1:81978-86018 GCF_017590055.1 Onychostruthus taczanowskii
TCGGGCACCATGCGAGGGAAATGGGGACATCGTGGGCGTGGGGACATGGTGACGTGGGGATATGGGGGGGCATGGGGACACGGCGGGGGGACACGGGGGGAATGGAGACTTGGGGACATTGGGACAAAGGGGACATGGGGGGAAATGGGGGGACATGACGATGGAGGGACACCGGGGACACACGGGGGACACCGGGGACAGGACGGGGACGGGTGCGTGTGGCAGGTGCCCGAGGCCATCCGGAAGTGCCAGCGCGCGGGGATCACGGTGCGGATGGTGACAGGCGACAACCTGGACACGGCGCGCGCCATCGCGGCCAAGTGCGGCATCCTCCCCGCGGGCGGCGGCGACTGGCTGTGCCTGGAGGGGAAGGACTTCAACCGGGGCATCCGCAACGACCGGGGGGAGGTGGCACTGGGGACACTGGGGCCACTGGGGACCCTGGCTGTGCCTGGAGGGGAAGCACTTCAACCGGCGCATCCGCATCGACCGCGGGGAGGTGGCCCTGGGGACACTGGCTGTGCCTGGAGGGGAAGGACTTCAACCGGCGCATCCGCAACGACCGCGGGGAGGAGGCACTGGGGTCACTGGGACAGGGACTGGGGCCACTGGGGACACTGGGGACTCTGGCTGTGCCTGGAGGGGAAGACCTTCAGCCGGCGCATCCGCAACGCCCGCGGGGAGGTGGCACTGGGGACACTGGGACTGGCACTGGGGACACGGGAAATGGCACTGGGGACACTGGGACTGGCACTGGGGACACGGGAAATGGCACTGGGGACACTGGGACTGGCACTGGGGACACGGGAAATGGCACTGGGGACACTGGGACTGGCACTGGGGACACGGGAAATGGCACTGGGGACACTGGGACTGGCACTGGGGACACGGGAAATGGCACTGGGGACACTGGGACTGGCACTGGGGACACGGGAAATGGCACTGGGGACACTGGGACTGGCACTGGGGACACGGGAAATGGCACTGGGGACACTGGGACTGGCACTGGGGACACGGGAAATGGCACTGGGGACACTGGGACTGGCACTGGGGACACGGGAAATGGCACTGGGGACACTGGGACTGGCACTGGGGACACGGGAAATGGCACTGGGGACACTGGGACTGGCACTGGGGACACGGGAAATGGCACTGGGGACACTGGGACTGGCACTGGGGACACGGGAAATGGCACTGGGGACACTGGGACTGGCACTGGGGACACGGGAAATGGCACTGGGGACACTGGGACTGGCACTGGGGACACGGGAAATGGCACTGGGGACACTGGGACTGGCACTGGGGACACGGGAAATGGCACTGGGGACACTGGGACTGGCACTGGGGACACGGGAAATGGCACTGGGGACACTGGGACTGGCACTGGGGACACGGGAAATGGCACTGGGGACACTGGGACTGGCACTGGGGACACGGGAAATGGCACTGGGGACACTGGGACTGGCACTGGGGACACGGGAAATGGCACTGGGGACACTGGGACTGGCACTGGGGACACGGGAAATGGCACTGGGGACACTGGGACTGGCACTGGGGACACGGGAAATGGCACTGGGGACACTGGGACTGGCACTGGGGACACGGGAAATGGCACTGGGGACACTGGGACTGGCACTGGGGACACGGGAAATGGCACTGGGGACACTGGGACTGGCACTGGGGACACGGGAAATGGCACTGGGGACACTGGGACTGGCACTGGGGACACGGGAAATGGCACTGGGGACACTGGGACTGGCACTGGGGACACGGGAAATGGCACTGGGGACACTGGGACTGGCACTGGGGACACTGGGGGCACTGGGAGGAACAGGGACTGGGAGGCACTGGGGGTCCCTGGGGGGGTCTCTTGGGGGTTCCCCCCCCCCCCCCAGCTGGAGCAGGATCACCTGGCCCAGGTGTGTGGGGATGTGCTGGGGGGGTTCAGGTGACCCTGGGGGGGTTCAGGTGACCGCGGGGGGTCCCGGGGTGTCCCCGGGGGGTCCCCGGGGGGCTCGGAGTGTCCCCAGGGGGGTCCCTGGGGGTCCCGGGGTGTCGGTGTCCCCGGGGGGTCCCTGAGGGTCTCAGCCCCCCCAGGTGGAGCAGGAGCGCCTGGACAAGGTGTGGCCCAAGCTGAGGGTCCTGGCGCGGTCGTCACCCACCGACAAACACACCCTGGTGAAAGGTGCGAATGTGGGGAGGGGTCCCGGGGGTCCCGGGGGGGTCCCGGGGGTCTCACCTGTGCCCCACCTGTCCCCAGGGATCATCGACAGCACCATCGGGGACCAGCGCCAGGTCGTGGCTGTCACCGGCGACGGCACCAACGACGGCCCCGCCCTCAAAAAGGCCGACGTGGGGTTCGCCATGGTAACGCCCCCTCCCCAGACAGCGAGACCCCTCCCCAGACAGAGGGACCCCCTCCCCAGGCAGCGGGACCCCTCCCCAAACAGCGGGACCCCTCCCCAGATAGCGGGACCCCTCCCTGAAATGGGACCCTCGAGACCCCTCCCCATATTGGGACCCCTGAGAACCCTCCCCGGACTGGGATTCCTGGGACCCCCTCCCCAAATCGGGACCCTCCAGACCCCTCCTGAAAATGGGACCCCCAAGACTCGAGACCTCCCTGTCCCAAAGTGGGGACCCCTCCCCATCCCCGTGGTCACCTGGGGGTCACCTTTGTGTCACCTTGGGGATCTACCATGGGGTTCCCCATCCCCGTGGCCACCTTGGTGTCACCTGGATGTCACCTGTGGCCGCCTGTCCGTGTCCCCAAGGGCATCGCGGGCACGGACGTGGCCAAGGAGGCCTCGGACATCCCCTCACCCACCTGGGGGTCACCTTGGTGCCACCTGGGGTCACCTTGGTGTCACCTTGGGGGATCTACCATGGGGTTCCCCATCCCTGTGGCCACCTTGGTGTCACCTGGGGGTCACCTGGGTGTCACCATGGGAATCTACCATGGGGTTTCTCATCTCTATGGTCACCTTTGTGTCACCTTGGTGTCACCTGTGGCCACCTGTCCGTGTCCCCAAGGGCATCGCGGGCACGGACGTGGCCAAGGAGGCCTCGGACATCATCCTGACGGACGACAACTTCAGCAGCATCGTCAAGGCCGTCATGTGGGGCCGCAACGTCTACGACAGCATCTCCAAGTTCCTGCAGTTCCAGCTCACCGTCAACGTGGTGGCCGTCATCGTGGCCTTCACCGGGGCCTGCATCACACAGGTGAGCTCACCTGGCCAGGTGGGACGTGGGGTGGGGTCATCGTGGCCTTCACTGGTACCTGAATCACCCAGGTGAGCTCACCTGGGCGGGTGGGACATGGGGTGGGGTCATCGTGGCCTTCACCTGGGCCTGCATCACACAGGTGAGCTCACCTGGGCGGGTGGGACATGGGGTGGGGTCATCGTGGCTGTCACTGGTACCTGCCTCACACAGGTGGGGTCACCCGGGCAGGTGGGGTCACCTGGGCCTGAGTCACACAGTCCCCCTGGGCCCAGCTGTCCCATCTCTCTGTCCCCACGTGTCCCATTTCTCTGAGCCACCTGAGCTCACCTGAGCCCATCTGTACCCACCTATGCCCACCTGTGCCCATCTGTACCCACTTATGCCCACCTGAGCCCACCTGTACCCACCTGTGCCCCCTGTGCCCACCTGAGCCCACCCGTGCCCACCTGTACCCACCTGTGCCCACCTGAACTCACCTGAGCCCACCTAACCCCATCTGTGCCTACCTGAGCTCACCTACACCCACCTGAGCCCACCTATGCCCACCTGTACCCATCGGTGCCCACCTGAGCCCACCTGAGCTCACCTGATCCCACCTAACCCCACCTGTGCCCACCTGAGCTCACCTACACCCACCTGAGCCCCCCTGTGCCCACCTGTGCCCACCTGAGCTCACCTGTGCCCACCCGAGCCCACCTGTGCCCACCTGTGCCCCCTTGTGCCCACCTGCACCCACCTGTGCCCACCTGTGCCCCCTTGTGCCCACCTGCACCCACCCGTGCCCCCTGTGCCCACCCGTGCCCACCTAGCTG
>NW_024500550.1:86614-91330 GCF_017590055.1 Onychostruthus taczanowskii
CCCCGTGCCCACCCGTGCCCACCCGTGCCCCCCGTGCCCACCTGTGCCCACCCGTGCCCCCCGTGCCAGGACTCTCCGCTGAAGGCGGTGCAGATGCTGTGGGTGAACCTGATCATGGACACGCTGGCGTCGCTGGCGCTGGCCACCGAGCCGCCCACGGAGGCGCTGCTGCTGCGCCGGCCCTACGGGCGCGACCACCCGCTGGTGTCGGGCACCATGCTGCGCAACATCCTGGGCCACGCCGCCTACCAGCTGCTGGTCATCTTCACCCTGCTCTTCGCCGGTCAGTGACACTGGGGACAGCCTGGGAGGGGACCCACAGGGGATGGGAACCCATGGGGACACGGTGGGACACGGTGGGACATGGTGGGACACATGGCCTAGCAGCTGCTGGTCATCTTCACCCTGCTCTTCGCCGGTCAGTGACACTGGGGACAGCCTGGGAGGGGTCCCACAGGTGGTGGGAACCCATGGGGACACGGTGGGACACGGTGGGACACGGTGGGACACGGTGGGACATGGTGGGACACATGGCCTAGCAGCTGCTGGTCATCTTCACCCTGCTCTTCGCCGGTCAGTGACACTCACAGGGGACAGGGGACAGCCTGGGAGGGGACCCACAGGTGATGGGAATCCATGGGAATCCATGGGAACCCATGGGGACACGGTGGGACACGGTGGGACACGGTGGGACACATCCCCTCCCCGCTGCTGGTCATCTTCACCCTGCTCTTCGCCGGTCAGTGACACGGACAGGGGACAGGGGACACAGGGGACACAGGGGAGTGTTTCTCACGCTCACAGCCAAGTCCTCATGTGTGTCCCCATGTGTCCCCAGGGGTGTCCCCATGTCCCCAGGGGTGTCCCCATGTCCCCAGGGGTGTCCCCATGTCCCCAGGGGTGTCCCCATGTCCCCAGGGGTGTCCCCATGTCCCCAGGGGTGTCCCCATGTCCCCAGGGGTGTCCCCATGTCCCCAGGGGTGTCCCCATGTCCCCAGGGGTGTCCCCATGTCCCGCCCCCTGTGCCCCCCGTGCCCACCCGTGCCCCCCGTGCCAGGACTCTCCGCTGAAGGCGGTGCAGATGCTGTGGGTGAACCTGATCATGGACACGCTGGCGTCGCTGGCGCTGGCCACCGAGCCGCCCACGGAGGCGCTGCTGCTGCGCCGGCCCTACGGGCGCGACCACCCGCTGGTGTCGGGCACCATGCTGCGCAACATCCTGGGCCACGCCGCCTACCAGCTGCTGGTCATCTTCACCCTGCTCTTCGCCGGTCAGTGACACTGGGGACAGCCTGGGAGGGGACCCACAGGGGATGGGAACCCATGGGGACACGGTGGGACACGGTGGGACACGGTGGGACACGGTGGGACATGGTGGGACACATGGCCTAGCAGCTGCTGGTCATCTTCACCCTGCTCTTCGCCGGTCAGTGACACTCACAGGGGACAGGGGACAGCCTGGGAGGGGACCCACAGGTGATGGGAATCCATGGGAATCCATGGGAACCCATGGGGACACGGTGGGACACGGTGAGACATGGTGGGACACGGTGGGACACGGTGGGACACATCCCCTCCCCGCTGCTGGTCATCTTCACCCTGCTCTTCGCCGGTCAGTGACACGGACAGGGGACAGGGGACACAGGGGACACAGGGGAGTGTTTCTCACGCTCACAGCCAAGTCCTCATGTGTGTCCCCATGTGTCCCCAGGGGTGTCCCCATGTCCCCAGGGGTGTCCCCATGAGTGTCCCCATGTCCCCAGGGGGGCAGGGGTGTCCCCATGTCCCCAGGGGTGTCCCCATGTCCCCAGGGGTGTCCCCATGTCCCCAGGGGTGTCCCCATGTCCCCAGGGGTGTCCCCATGTCCCATGGGGACACGGTGGGACACGGTGGGACACGGTGGGACACGGTGGGACACGGTGGGACACGGTGGGACATGGTGGGACACATGGCCTAGCAGCTGCTGGTCATCTTCACCCTGCTCTTCGCCGGTCAGTGACACTGGGGACAGCCTGGGAGGGGTCCCACAGGTGGTGGGAACCCATGGGGACACGGTGGGACACGGTGGGACACGGTGGGACACGGTGGGACACGGTGGGACACGGTGGGACATGGTGGGACACATGGCCTAGCAGCTGCTGGTCATCTTCACCCTGCTCTTCGCCGGTCAGTGACACTGGGGACAGCCTGGGAGGGGTCCCACAGGTGGTGGGAACCCATGGGGACACGGTGGGACACGGTGGGACACGGTGGGACACGGTGGGACACGGTGGGACACGGTGGGACATGGTGGGACACATGGCCTAGCAGCTGCTGGTCATCTTCACCCTGCTCTTCGCCGGTCAGTGACACTGGGGACAGCCTGGGAGGGGTCCCACAGGTGGTGGGAACCCATGGGGACACGGTGGGACACGGTGGGACACGGTGGGACACGGTGGGACACGGTGGGACACGGTGGGACATGGTGGGACACATGGCCTAGCAGCTGCTGGTCATCTTCACCCTGCTCTTCGCCGGTCAGTGACACTGGGGACAGCCTGGGAGGGGTCCCACAGGTGGTGGGAACCCATGGGGACACGGTGGGACACGGTGGGACACGGTGGGACACGGTGGGACACGGTGGGACACGGTGGGACATGGTGGGACACATGGCCTAGCAGCTGCTGGTCATCTTCACCCTGCTCTTCGCCGGTCAGTGACACTGGGGACAGCCTGGGAGGGGTCCCACAGGTGGTGGGAACCCATGGGGACACGGTGGGACACGGTGGGACACGGTGGGACACGGTGGGACACGGTGGGACACGGTGGGACATGGTGGGACACATGGCCTAGCAGCTGCTGGTCATCTTCACCCTGCTCTTCGCCGGTCAGTGACACTGGGGACAGCCTGGGAGGGGTCCCACAGGTGGTGGGAACCCATGGGGACACGGTGGGACACGGTGGGACACGGTGGGACACGGTGGGACACGGTGGGACACGGTGGGACATGGTGGGACACATGGCCTAGCAGCTGCTGGTCATCTTCACCCTGCTCTTCGCCGGTCAGTGACACTGGGGACAGCCTGGGAGGGGTCCCACAGGTGGTGGGGACACGGTGGGACACGGTGGGACACGGTGGGACATGGTGGGACACATGGCCTAGCAGCTGCTGGTCATCTTCACCCTGCTCTTCGCCGGTCAGTGACACTCACAGGGGACAGGGGACAGCCTGGGAGGGGACCCACAGGTGATGGGAATCCATGGGAATCCATGGGAACCCATGGGGACACGGTGGGACACGGTGAGACATGGTGGGACACGGTGGGACACGGTGGGACACATCCCCTCCCCGCTGCTGGTCATCTTCACCCTGCTCTTCGCCGGTCAGTGACACGGACAGGGGACAGGGGACACAGGGGACACAGGGGAGTGTTTCTCACGCTCACAGCCAAGTCCTCATGTGTGTCCCCATGTGTCCCCAGGGGTGTCCCCATGTCCCCAGGGGTGTCCCCATGAGTGTCCCCATGTCCCCAGGGGTGTCCCCATGTCCCCAGGGGTGTCCCCATGTCCCTGTCCCCATGTGTGTCCCCAGGGGAGGTGCTGTTTGACATCGACAGCGGCCGTGCTGCCCCGCTGCATGCGCCGCCCTCGGAGCAGCGCTGTCCCCAGGGGTGTCCCCAAGGGTGTCCCCATGTCCCCAGGGGTGTCCCAACCTGGGCAATCCAAAAGATCCCCCCCCACAGAGCCCCGTGACCTATGGGGACCCCCACCCCATGGGACCCCCTGTCCCCAGTGTCCCCAGTGTCCCCAGTGTCCCCAAAGGTCCTGGGGTGCGACCCCAGAGGCCGCAGTGCTACGGCCACTCGGGTGGTCAGTGGTCTGAGCCCGCTGACCCCACTGACCCTGGAGTGACCCCGCTGACCCCACTGACCCCAGGGTGACCCCCCTGACCCCAGGGTGTCCCCAGTGTCCCCAAAGGTCCTGGGGTGCGACCCCAGAGGCCGCAGTGCTACGGCCACTCGGGTGGTCAGTGGTCTGAGCCCGCTGACCCCACTGACCCTGGAGTGACCCCCCCGACCCTGGGGTGTCCCCAGGATGTCCCCAGTGTCCCCGGCGTGTCCCCGGGGTGTCCCCAGTGTCCCCAGTGTCCCCAAGGTGTCCCCAAGGTGTCCCCAGTGTCCCCGCTGTTCCCAGGTGCTGGTGTGTGTCCCGGGGGGGCCGCAGTGCCCCGGCCCCGCGGGCGGTCAGTGGCCGGAGGGCTCGGACCCCGCTGACCCCACTGACCCTGGAGTGACCCCGCTGACCCCAGGCTGACCCCAGGGTGTCCCCGGGGTGTCCCCAGTGTCCCCAGTGTCCCCAAGGTGTCCCCAAGGTGTCCCCAAGGTGTCCCCGCTGTCCCCAGGTGCTGGTGTGTGTCCCGGGGGGGCCGCAGTGCCCCGGCCCCGCGGGCGGTCAGTGGCCGGAGGGCTCGGACCCCGCTGACCGCTCCGAGCTGGACGCGGCCGAGCTGCGCCGGGGGAAGGTGCTGTGGGTCAGGGGCTTGAGCCGCATCCAGACCCAGGTGAGACCCCCCCCCAAATAACCCCACCCCCCCAAAATCCCCTCCTCGCAGCGCGAAGTTCGGGGCGAAATCCCAAAATTTGGGGGGAAATGCTGAAATTTTGGGGAAAAATCCTGAAATTTGGGACTTCCCAGGGGGGAAATGGGAGGTTTGGGGTCTTTTGGGGGGGATTTTGG
>NW_024500551.1:0-1007 GCF_017590055.1 Onychostruthus taczanowskii
AGTTTGGACCAGTATGGACCAGTATAAGCCGGTACGACCCAGTCCAAACCAGTCCAAACCAGTCCCTCCCAGTCCAAACCAGTCTAACCCAGTCCAAACCAGTCTAACCCAGTCCAAACCAGTCTAACCCAGTCCAAACCAGTATAAACCAGTCCAAACCAGTATAACCCAGTCTAACCCAGTATAACCCAGTCCCTCCCAGTATAAAATAGTCCAAACCAGTACCAGTGTGGACCAGTTAGAACCAGTATGAACCAGTATGGACCAGTATGGACCAGTATGGACCAGTATAATCCCATAGAAGCCAGCCTAGCCCAGTATAGCCCAGTATAGCCCAGCCACGTCGTGCTCGCAGAACTCGGCGCGGACCCGCAGGTGGATGTCTGGAACCGGTAAAAACCAGTGTGGACCAGTTAGAACCAGTATGGACCAGTATGGATCAGTCCAAACCATTCCAAACCAGTATAACCCAGTCTAACCCAGTATACCCCAGTCCAAATCAGTCCAACCCATTCCAAACCAGTATAACCCAGTCTAACCCAGTATACCCCAGTCCAAATCAGTCCAACCCATTCCAAACCAGTATAACCCAGTCCAAACCCGTCCAAAATGCTCCGAATCAGTCTAACCCAGTCCAAACCAGTCTAACCCAGTCCAAACCAGTCTAACCCAGTCCAAACCAGTCCAAACCAGTAAAAACCAGTTCAAACCAGTCTAACCCAGTCCAAACCCGTCCGAAATGCTCCGAATCAGTCTAACCCACTCCAAACCAGTCTAACCCAGTCCAAACCAGTCCAAACCAGTCCAAACCAGTCCAAACCAGTCCCTCCCAGTACCTGGCAGCCCTGCAGGGCCACGAAGAGCCTCAGGATGTCGTTGGTTCCCTCGAAAATTCGGAAAATCCTCAAATCCCTCAGCACCCGCTCCACGCCCGGCTCCTGGGCACATCCCAAAAAACCCCAAAATGATCCAAAAAAAGGCCAAAATTATCCCAAAAAAAAGCCAAA
>NW_024500552.1:0-1006 GCF_017590055.1 Onychostruthus taczanowskii
TTTGGGTATTTTGGGGTGATTTTGGGGCACCTTGTGGCGCTGGAGGCCACCGAAGGCAATGGGGCTCCTTTAGGACATTTTTGGGCTAATTTAGGGTATTTTTGGACTGGTTTTGAGTATTTTTGGGCTGGTTTAGGGTATTTTTGGACTGGTTTTGAGTATTTTTGGGCTGGTTTAGGGTATTTTTGGACTGGTTTTGAGTATTTTTGGGCTGGTTTAGGGTATTTTTGGACTGGTTTTGAGTATTTTTGGGCTGGTTTAGGGTATTTTTGGACTGGTTTTGAGTATTTTTGGGCTGGTTTAGGGTATTTTTGGACTGGTTTTGAGTATTTTTGGGCTGGTTTAGGGTATTTTTGGACTGGTTTTGAGTATTTTTGGGCTGGTTTAGGGTATTTTTGGGTTGGTTTTTGGGTATTTTGGGGTGATTTTGGGGCACCTTGTGGCGCTGGTGGCCGCCGAAGGCAATGGGTCAGTTTTAGGGTATTTTTGGGCTGGTTTTGAGTATTTTTGGGCTGGTTTAGGGTATTTTTGGGCTGGTTTTGAGTATTTTTGGGCTGGTTTAGGGTATTTTTGGACTGGTTTTTGGGTATTTTGGGGTGATTTGGGGCACCTTGTGGCGCTGGTTACCCCCAAAGGCAATGGGTCAGTTTCGGGGTATTTTTGGGCTGGTTCAGGGTAATTTTGGCCGTTTTTGGGGCACCTTGTGGCGCTGGTGGCCCCCAAAGGCAATGGGTCAGTTTTAGGGTATTTTTGGGCTGGATTTTGGGTATTTTGGGGTGATTTGGGGCACCTTGTGGCGCTGGTTACCCCCAAAGGCAATGGGTCAGTTTCGGGGTATTTTTGGGCTGGTTCAGGGTAATTTTGGCCGTTTTTGGGGCACCTTGTGGCGCTGGTGGCCCCCAAAGGCAATGGGTCAGTTTTAGGGTATTTTTGGGCTGGATTTTGGGTATTTTGGGGTGATTTGGGGCACCTTGTGCCTCTGGTTACCCCCAAAGGCAATGGGTCA
>NW_024500553.1:0-1005 GCF_017590055.1 Onychostruthus taczanowskii
TACCTACTTAGGAAGTTGTTACTTCCTAAGGAAAAGGAGAACAATCTATTTTCCTTCATATGCCTCCACTGAATTAAATTGCATTTGGAGGTATTAAATTTTCATCAAAAATACTATAAGGAAGCTGCAGAAATGTAAAAATGAAAAAAGTGTCAGTCTCACTAAAAGTGATCATGAAATGGTACTATATTTATTGATGATAACATTGTGTCATGTTGCATAGCATCAAAGTTTAAAGGTGTTTGTCAAGTGAATATACTATAACATAAATCCAGAAGTTTCTGTTGTGTTCACAGCTTTTTCTTTGCAACTTTGTGAGAGCTATTGTGCTGTTACTTAATTTTAAAATACTGCAGCCTGTTAATCTATTATTTTTCCAGTATCTTAGTCTGTCTAGTTTTTACGTAAAATTATTCCTTGATTGTGGAAACCTCTTGATTGTCTTTAAGACTGATGTTGACTGAGGTTAATTTTATGTAAGCACTAGCTGCATCCATTAGATTTAGCTAATACGGTATTTGGAGTGGGCTGAAATGTATAAATTGTTTTTGCAAACCAAGGTAGCTACAAGATAAATGCTATCATTTAATGGGGCTTAGTATTAGTCTTAATTCTGTGCTTTGGAGGGGAATGTATAGTTAAAAGAAAAAAAAACATTAGACTAAAATATTAATAACTTAGTTTCTGATTAAATATACTTCATTATATTATTACTGCTCTTTTGGATGGATTTCAGATTAAGGCACTACTTTGTCCTGTGTTTAAATGTAACCTTTATGTTCTGCTTGCATATTATACAAGTGAAAAGAATCATGGTAAGAATCACCTTTGTCCATGCATTCTTTGTTACCCTGTGGTAGCAATCCTGGTTTTCATTTGCTTTCCCACATTCCTTTCTCCATTCTGAAACATAAATTATATTCCTTATTTTAAAGAAAGATACTGCCAACCTGTGCTCTTTTGAAGTGACATACATCCTCATCATAGAATCACAGAATGATTTGG
>NW_024500554.1:0-1005 GCF_017590055.1 Onychostruthus taczanowskii
GGGGGGGGAAAATCCCAAAAATTGGGGAAAATTTTGCATAAAAATGGGGAAAATTTGGCACAAAAATTGGGGAAAATTACCCCAAAAATTGGGAAAATTTGGCACAAAATGGGAAAAAGAATCACCAAAAAAAATGGGAAAAATCTGCACAAAAATGGAGAAAATTACCCCAAAAATTGGGGAAAATTTGGCACAAAAATGGAGAAAATTACCCCAAAAATTGGGGAAACTTTAAAAAAAAAATCAGAAAAATTCCGCACAAAATTTGGAATCTTTCCAAAAATTGGGAATTTTTCCCCAAACTTGGGGAAATTCCAACCAAAATTGGGAAAAAAATTTAAAAATGGGGAAATTCCTCCTCCAAAATTTGGGGTTTTTTTCTCCAAAATCAGGGAAATCTCCCCCAGGATTTTGGGATTTTTTTTTCCCCAAAATTTGGGTGTTTTCCCAAAATTTGGAACTTTTTTTTTTCCCCCAAATTGGGAAAATTCTGTGCAAAAAGGAGAAAATTCCATAAAAATCGGGATTTTTGTTTTTCCCAAAATCGGGATTTTTTACACCAAAATTTTTGATTTTTTTTCCCCTCCCAATTTTGAAATTTTTACCCCCAAATTTGGGAAAAATCCTTTAAAAATCGGGGGTTTCTCCCAAATTTTGGTGCTTCCCCCCCGAATTTGGGCAGAATCCCTTAAAAATTGGGGGGTTTTTTTCCCAAAATTGGGGATTTTTTTCCCAAAATTTGGGTATTTTTTCCCGAAATTTAGGGATTTTTTTCCCAAAATTGGGGATTTTTTTCCCGAAATTTGGGGGAAAAAATTTTTTCCCAAAATTTGGGGATTTTTTTCCGGAAATTTGGTGATTTTTTTTCCCAAAATTTGGGGATTTTTTTCCCCAAAATTAGGGAATTTTTTTTCCCCAAAATTTGGGATGTTTTTTCCCAAAATTTGTTTTTTATCCCCGTTTCCGCAGGCGTGCCCCGGCGCCCCCTGCTGGACGTTCCGCTGC
>NW_024500555.1:0-1005 GCF_017590055.1 Onychostruthus taczanowskii
GACCTCCGACCCCAAAATCGGGACCCCAAAATTCAGACATCTCCCCCCAAACCCGGGACCCCCCACCCCAAAATCGGGACCCCCAGAACAGGGACCCCCCAAAATCGGGACCCCCCCCAAGCCCGGGGCTCCCTCCCAGCCCCAAATTTGGCCCCTCCCGCCCCATAAGGACCCCCAAAAATGGGGGTTGACCCCAAAAATGGGGTTTTTGTCCCCCCAAAAAGGGAGTTAATCCCAAAAAAGGGAGTTTTTTTCACCAAAAAAGGGGATATTTATCCCAAAAAAAAGGAATTTTTCCCCCCAAAAAAAGAATTTTTTCCCAAAAAAGGGAATTTTATCCCAAAAAAAGGAATTTTTCCCCCCCAAAAAATTTTTTTTCCCCAAAAAGGGAATTTTATCCCCAAAAAAGGACATTTTACCCCCAAAAAGAGGGGTTTTTATCCCCAAAAAAGGATTTTTCCCAAAAAAAGGAATGTTTCCCCCAAAAAGGAATTTTTCCCCCCCAAAAAGGGAAATTTTACCCCCCAAAAAGGAAAACTTTCCCAAAAATAGGGATTTTTAGCCCCATAAAAAACGAATTTTCCCCCCAAAAAAAGAATTTTTTCCCAAAAAAGGGAATTTTATCCCCAAAAAAGGACATTTTACCCCCAAAAAGAGGGGTTTTTATCCCCAAAAAAGGATTTTTCCCAAAAAAAGGAATGTTTCCCCCAAAAAGGAATTTTTCCCCCCCAAAAAGGGAAATTTTACCCCCCAAAAAGGAAAACTTTCCCAAAAATAGGGATTTTTAGCCCCATAAAAAATGAATTTTCCCCCCCGCAAAAAAGGAATTTTTCCCCCAAAAAGAGATTTTTTTTCCCCCAAAAAAAGGGGATTTTTCCCCCAAAAAGGAAAATTTTCCCAAAAATAGGGATTTTTTAGCCCCATAAAAAAGGAATTTTCCCCCCAAAAAAAGAATTTTTACCCCAAAAATGGAATTTTTTTTCCCCAAAAGAGGAAATTTTACCC
>NW_024500556.1:0-1011 GCF_017590055.1 Onychostruthus taczanowskii
CCCCGGGGCTGCACTCACACATTCCGTTGGGGGCTGCCAGCGGCACACGCGGTCCCAGCAGGTTCCCGGGCAGCGGGGCCATCCCGGGCGGGGCCGGCCCGCTCCCCCCGTGCATGCCCGCAGGCATCATCCGGCCCGGCAGCATGGAGCCCGGCCCCGGCAGCTGACCTGCAGGGACAGAGGGACAGACACACACGGGTGAGGACAGGCAGCAGGGCTGTGCCCCAGCCGGCTCCGGGGCTGCTCCACACCCCCAGGAAACGCCTTCCCACCCCCAGCACACCTCCAGGCAGGAACAGGGGGGCACCTGGAAGCCCTTCACAAGGGAAAAGTGGGACACAGCACAGGCTGGCACTGCGAGCAGAAAGGGCAGCCACGGAATCCAAGTGCCGGGAAGCAAATGGAGTAACAAGGCAGCAGAGAAGAGCCTTGAGGGAAAGGAGCAGCCATGAAGCCTCATGGATAAATCTCGTGGGAGAACTGAAGTCATACAGTTAAAACTGGGCTGCACAGGAATTCCTACTATGATTCCCTGTTTTGCTGTGAGGGAGGATTCCAAGGCTCCTCCTCACAAACCAGCTCCACGGGAGACCTCCCTGCTCCAGCTACAGCACCCGGCCTTGGGCACTCCAGCTTGGGGCTGGTGCTTTAAAACCTCATTTGAGGGATGGTTTGGCATAATCCAATTCCACTTCCTTCAACACTTCCATGGAGGCACAGTATTTGAATGACACAGGGGTGGAAACAGCTCCAGCCCCCTAAACCCAGGAAAGGGGGAAGGACCTAAGAGCCAAAGGGGCTCCAGGAGAGCTGGAGAGGGACTTGGGACATGGGACAGGAGCCAGGGAATGGCTTCTCACTGCCAGAGGAATGGGATATTGGGAAAATCATCCAGTTCCAAGCTCCCAAAGACTCAGAGGCTTTGTAGCAGAAGGAGATGTTCACAGCTATGAGGGGTGTAATTCACTGGCAAAATTAATGTTGATCAGGGAATAAAAATATAAAAACTGG
>NW_024500557.1:0-1004 GCF_017590055.1 Onychostruthus taczanowskii
GGGGGGGGTTTTTTGGGTCGGGGGGTTTTTGGGGTACCTGTTTTCCCCTCGGGGGTCCGGGGGGGCACCTCCTCCACGCACTCGGACGGGAACCACCCGACCCGGCCTCGGGCCTGGCCCTCCCAAAATCCGCCCTCGCCCACGCTCAGCACTGCGGGGGCACCCCAAAATCAGAGACACCCAAAAAACACCCAAAAACACCCAAAAATGAGAAATCCCCACCCAAAAAAACCCCTCAGAGCCCTTAAAAACCCCAAAAACCCACCCAAAAACCTCATAGAGACCCCAAAATCCGCCCTCGCCCACGCTCAGCACTGCGGGGGCACCCCAAAATCAGAGACACCCCAAAAACCCAAAAACACCCAAAAATGAGAAATCCCCACCCAAAAAAACCCCAAAACCCACCCAGAAACCCCAAAAACCCCAAAATCCCCCACAGGGACCCCAAAATCCGCCCTCGCCCGCGCTCAGCACTGCGGGGGCACCCCAAAATCAGAGACACCCCAAAAACACCCAAAAAAAACCCAAAAATGAGAAATCCCCACCCAAAATAAACCCAAAACCCACCCAGAAACCCGAAAACCCCCAAAATCCCCCACAGGGACCCCAAAATCCGCCCTCGCCCGCGCTCAGCACTGCGGGGGCACCCCAAAATCAGAGACACCCCAAAAACCCAAAAACACCCAAAAATGAGAAATCCCCACCCAAAATAAACCCAAAACCCACCCAGAAACCCGAAAACCCCCAAAATCCCCCACAGGGACCCCAAAAACCTCATAGAGACCCCAAAATCCGCCCTCGCCCGCGCTCAGCACTGCGGGGGCACCCCAAAATCAGAGACACCCCAAAAACCCAAAAACACCCAAAAATGAGAAATCCCCACCCAAAAAAACCCCTCAGAGCCCTTAAAAACCCCAAAAACCCACCCAGAAACCCCAAAAACCCCAAAATCCCCCACAGGGACCCCGCCCACCTCATAGAGACCCCAAAATCCGCCCTCGCCC
>NW_024500558.1:0-1004 GCF_017590055.1 Onychostruthus taczanowskii
CGGGACAGCCTGGAAAATTGGGAATAACCCTGGGAAAATGGGAATAATCCTGGAAAAAATGGGAATATTCCTGGGAAAATTTGGAATAACCCTCAGAAAAATGGGAATAATCCGGGAAAATTTGGAATAATCCTGGGAAAATGGGAATAATCCTGGGAAAATTGGGAATAATCCGGGAAAATTTGGAATAATCCTGGGAAAAATGGGAATAACCCCGGGAAAATTGGGAATAATCCTGGGAAAAATGGGAATAATCCTGGGAAAATTGGGAATAATCCAGGAAAATTGGGAATAATCTCGGGAAATTTGGAATAATCCTGGAAAAATTGGAAATAATCCTGGGAAAAATTGGAATAATCCTGGAAAATTTGGAATAATTATTGGAAAATTGGGAATAATCCTGGGAAAAATGGGAAGAACCCTCAGAAAAATGGGAATAACCTCTGGAAAAATTGAGAATAACCACCAGAAAAATGGGAATAACTCTTGGAAAAAAATGGGAATAACCCCCAGGAAAATGGGAATAACCTTTGGAAAAATGGAAAAGACACTTGGAAAACTGGGAAGAAGCCTCAGAAAAATGGGAATAACTCATGGAAAAATTGAGAATAACCACCAGAAAAATGGGAATAACCCTTGGAAAAAATGGGAATAACCCCCAGTAAACCAAGAGGAACTCTTGGAAAATTGGGAATAACCCTCAGGAAAATGGGAATAACTCATGGAAAACTGGGAATAATGCTTGGGAAAAATGGGAATAACTCAGAGAAAACTGGGAATAAACCTCAGAAAACTGGGAATACCTTTGAGGAAAATTGAAGCAACCCTCAGAAAACTGGGAATAACCCCCCAAATCCCCAGGAATTCCCCATCCCCTCTCCCTCCCTGCCCCACCCCGGCGCGGATCCGATCGCGGAGAGGGAAATCCGGGAATTTTTCCCTCTGGAATTCTGTCTATTTGATGTTCTTGAGGAGTGCGGTGCGGGCGCTGAGCGCTGGAAAAC
>NW_024500559.1:0-1003 GCF_017590055.1 Onychostruthus taczanowskii
AAAGATGCCAAAACTAACCTCACAGATACCACAAAATCTGGAGAAAACATCAAGGACGAAGACAGAACTTTGAGGAGAATATATCTGTGACATGGCATGGATCCTGGGGAAAAAAAAGAAAACAAAACTTCGCCAAATTCACAAAGTCAAAGCCATCAAAAGGCATGGGACGCTGTGAAGTGCAGGGACATGGACCAAAGATTGCCCAATTGATTCCCATTGAAATCGCAAGATTTCGTTTCCCTTCCCGAAAGGAAATGAAATTTCCTTTCTGGAAGGGAAACGGAATCTTGCGACCCTGAAAAGAAAGAAACGGAATCTTGCGACCCTGAAAAGAAAGGCTTACAAACGCGCTGGAAAGGAGATATGATCAAATGAAATGCACCTGAAAAAAATCCCAAAACCCAGAAAATTTGGACATTTGGTGACTAAAAGAAAATGTCTGGGAGGAAATGTGGTGCAGCGCAAAGGACCAAAAGGTACAAAACTAAGCTCACAGATGCTGCAAAGGCAGGGCAAAAAGTCGAGGAGGAAGACACACCTTGGAGGGGAAGATATGACAGCCAGGGTATGGTTGCTGAAAAAAAAAAAAAAATTTGCAAATTTAGTGACTACAAGAAAATGGACCAGGATTATATGAGGTGGATTGCAAAGGACCAAAAGATGCCAAAACTAACCTCACAGATGCTGCAAAAGCAGAGTTAAAAATGAAGGAGGAAGACACAACGTTGAGGGCAATATATATGTGACATGGCACGGATCCTTAAAAAAAAAAAAAATCTTTGCCAAAGTCAAAGCCATCAAAAGGCATGGGACGCTGTGAAGTGCAGGGACATGGACCAAAGATTGCCCAATTGATCCCCGCTGAAATCCTGGAAACAGAAAAGAAGGACTTACAAATGCTCTGCAATGGAGATACCATCAAAGGAACTGATGTTGAAGAAAAAAACATAGAAAATTGAGACATTTACAGATCACAAGAAAATGGACCAGGATGACATGA
>NW_024500560.1:0-1002 GCF_017590055.1 Onychostruthus taczanowskii
CCACTGAGTGACCGCTGACCACTGACCGCTGACCTGAGTGACCCCTGAGTGACCACTGACCCTGAGTGACCAATGAGTGACCACTGACCCCAAATCCTCTCAGATGACCCCAGGTGACCCAGGTGACTCTGAGGTGACCCCAGGTGACCCTGAGGTGACCCTGAGGTGACCCCAGGTGCCCCAGGTGACCCTCAGGTGTCCCAGGTGTCCCCAGGTGTCCCAGGTGACCCTGAGGTGACCCTGAGGTGACCCCAGGTGACTCTGAGGTGACCCCAGGTGACCCTGAGGTGACCCTGAGGTGACCCCAGGTGCCCCAGGTGACCCTCAGGTGTCCCAGGTGCCCCCAGGTGTCCCAGCTGTCCCCAGGTCCCCCCAGTGTCCCCAGGTGTCCCCAGGTGTCCCCAGGTGTCCCCAGGTTGAGGTGACCCTGAGGTGTCCAAGGTCACCCTGAGGTGCCCCAGGTGTCCCAGGTGCCCCAGGTGACGCCGGTGTCGCAGGCAGGTGCTGGCCCCGCTGCTGACGCGCCCCGGGCTGCTCTGGTCCAACTTCTGGGGGGCGCTGAGCCCCGAGGGCTTCTACGCCCGCGCGCCCGACTACCTGGAGATCGTGCACGGCCGGCGCAGGTGAGACACACCTGGGACAGGTGAGACACCTGGGGACACAGCTGGGCACACCTGGGCACAGCTGGGGGGTGGGGACACCCCTGGGGACAAACAGACACACCTGGGACACACCTGGAGATCGTGCACGGCCGGCGCAGGGGAGACACACCTGGGACAGGGGAGACACCTGGGGGACAGGGACACAGCTGGGCACCCCTGGGCACAGCTGGGGGAGGGGGCACACACCTGGGGACACACAGACAGACCTGGGACACACCTGGGGACACACAGACAGACCTGGGACACACCTGGAGATCGTGCACGGCCGGCGCAGGGGAGACACACCTGGGACAGGTGAGACACCTGGGGGACAGGGACACAGCTGGGCACAGCTGGGGGT